>NC_088865.1:12158747-12758747 GCF_032884065.1 Artemia franciscana | reverse complement strand
CTACCATTCTCAGGCAAGAATCATAAATTTTACAACTGTACTTCATCAGTGATAGAAATTCTGAATTGAATGCACGTTGCGAAATTTCTCCCGACGTTGAAAGGACTATCGTTTCCCAATTCCAATATCCTTTCCACGAAAATAATAATTTAGTGCGTCTGTTCAAAACAGCAATAAATTTAAAAAAAGAAAAAACTAAAAAAGAAAAAAACTAAAAAAAAGAAGAAAAAATTAAAAAAGAAATCAAATTAATAAAAAGAAGAAACTAAAAAAAATAAAAACTAAAAAAGAAAAAAACTAAGAAAAGAAAAAAACCAAAAAAGAAACTATATCTATATATATATAAATAAGTTGTATGTATCCATGTTTGTTTGTTTGTGGCTTGCATATGACGTCATTATAAGTATAAAAGGATTTGTATATTACGTCATTATAAGATGACGCTACAGACCGGGATACCGGGACACTAATGACGACCGGGACACAGGGAATATAAATGACGATCGGGACATTCAAAGAGAAACTACAGACTGGGAAACCGGGACACAAATGACGACCGGGACACAGGGAATATAAATGACGACCGGGACACAGGAAATATAAATGACGACCAGGACAGAGGGACACAACTACAACGGGGACGCCGGGGGGCACAGGGTGGATATGTAAATAAGGCCGGACTCAGGGAATGTTCGATTAGCAATCACCATCAACAAAGCTCATGGGTAATCATTAGAAAAATTTCGTATAGATCTGAATACAGATTGTTCTTCCCATGGACAATTATATGTTGCGTGTTCAAGAGTCGGTAAACCTGACAATATATTAATATGCACAGACAATGGGAGAGCGAAGAATATTGTATATTCGCAAGTTTTACGTAGTTAAAAACATATATATATCATCTATATTCACAGGTGGGACACAGGGACACAACAACAATGGCGCGTAACGACTTACGCGCGCAGGGGGCTTGGAGGGCGCGAAGTGCCCCCAACAACTAGGTGTTGGTGTGGTGGGAAGTGCTACACCAACAGCTAGTTCTGAATAAGGATAAACCAAAGTCATCATGTTCGTCATATAGGCCAGTGACTGGGTCAAGCGTTTTTGCAAAGATATTTGAGCTTCTGATTGTTGACCACTTCAAAGAAAAGTGTATTATGCCACCATTCCAGTTCGAGTTCCAGTCGGGTTTAGGCTACTTCCATGCCCTTAAAAGCCTCTGTAATATACTCAGAGATACAGAAGCATTTGGGAGCACTGTGGTTCTCGGAACAAACGATGTTATGAATGCTTTTGGTTCCCTTATCCACTCGCTGGTCATGTTGGAGTTGCATAGCCGTGGTGTTAGTCTTGATGTAATTTTTTTATTACATTATATGTATAGGCATCTAAAAGTTCGTTTGAAGTTGGGAAATGTACTATCGGATAGTGAGCTCCCCGTATTCGTCGGAATAAAGTAAGGAGTCATCACATCACCGATTATCTACAGCATTGCGTCTCTTCCTGCGCAGATTGGCCTATCTATTAGTTGCATTTCAAAGGGGATGGATACCTCAGTGCTTCGTTATGTGGATAATCTGTTGAATCTGTACCAGTCAGCAGCTAGTCTTCAACGGAGTTTTGATAACCTATTTGATATGCATCTAAAAAAAGGGCTAAGTATGAATGCTGTGAAGTCCCAATTCCTCTTCTTTAATTTACACGGTAGTTGTGTTCCCGATAGTGTCTGTCTAGGAGATACTGAGGTGGCACCCACCACTACACTAACATATTTAGGTCTCCTGATTGGGTCTTCGATTAAGAATAAACGAAAGCTTTTGCATAGGAATGCTAAACGCAAACTTGGAATTGCTTGTGCTAGTGTGGTTACATTGCAGCTTAATCTGGAACGGAAAGCCCTTTCTCGAATATATAATTGTTTGGCTCTCCCGTATATTCTATATTTGATCCCATTTTGGGACATTTTTACTGGATCTGATTGGGGAGTTTTGCGAAAATTTTATTTTAAGTACACGAAGTTTTTGCTTCAAGATTAGTATAGATAACATGGGTTCTGGACCACTCACCAAATCAATTAAATTTACCCCCTTTTCAATCAAATTTGCACTATTTTAAACGAAAATTTCTAGCATTTTAACAATTTTCCATCCCAACATTAAAAATGAAAAATGGTCTTGGAAATCGAATTTAGTCTCATTTTTATTCTTTTTCACAATGTAAACACGGCTTCTAGACCTCACCTAGATCACCTCATCAATTTATCCCATTTTCAATTGAATTCACACCATTTTAACTGAATATTTCCAACATTTTTACATTTTCCCATCCTGGGCTTTAAGATCGAAACAGGTCTTGTGAAATAAAAGTTTATTTATATTCCATTTTTCCAATACAACCGATAAAATGTAATAATTTAATATATAGTGTATAGTTCGATATCAATATATAAATAATCTATTTTATCTTTATTTTTCTTTCAATAACTTTTAAAATCATGCCTTTATCTAATTTTTTTAATTTCTTTTCAAGATCAGCTGCTTTAGAATCAAATCACTTAGTTGCAAATAGATCAACCATTTCACCTTTAAAATCAACAGTATTAACAAGTTTATTTTTATATTTAGTTGTAACACGTTTCATTCCAATAATCGTGTTTTTTATTTCAATGTCAAGTCTTCCTTCCTAATAGTTCGATTATGTTTATTTTTTATTTTTATTTCGATTAAAAGTTTCTCTATGTACTAGTAAATAATTTTATTAAACAAATTTCCAAATCGAAGATAATTTATATATTAACAGACAATTTGCTATCAATGACTTCCGTGATTGGTTTTCTTTTCTGAAAATATAACATAGTAAATGTTACATGGATTAGCAGGTACTTGATCTAATAAAAGTTTAATTTCTATATCGGCAGTTAATCTACTTCGATAAATATTCTATTAATGCTTTGAAATATCAAAATAAAGGATATAGTGTTTTAAAATCATTGCAACTTACAATTGTTCCACTATCAACATTCTTATGTTATTATTCTAGCTGCAAAAATCGTTGATAAGCGTTGGAATAATCTTCATTAGCATTACTAAAATCACGATTCAAATCTTCTTGTGGGTATCTATACCCATTTACGCTCACTTCAATTCTATTAGTGTTCATATGGTCAAATACCATAATGTTTTGCGTATGACTGTTTTCTTTTCCAGATTTCTGTTACACAACAACAATTTTAGTTGTATTATAGCGTTCACTGACTACCCTCCATATTAATTCTATATCCACTTTATTATCACTTTTATAGGTATTACACGCTTCCCATCTTAATTCAAATGAGCTGTCCTTTCCTAATCCAACTTTTAATTGTTCCGCCTTCTTCGTTAATCCAGCTTCTAATTGAATCGCTCTGGTTAAACTGGGATATAATACCGTTTTGACCTCCAGCTTTATAATCATTTTGGAAAAATCGTTATTTTTTAATATAATTTGATGTGCAAGGCCTCTAAAAACACGATTAATAATACAAATAATCGTGATAATGGTAAATACATACTAACCATGTGGCTTTCTTTTGTTTTATCAAATCTTTTAAATAAACCACTATTAAAAGCGTTATTTCGTTTTCTTGTAATGGTTCCATCACTTGATGCAATAGGTGCAAAAGTGTTTTCAAACTCATTTTATGCTTTAAAAGAATCAAAGGCTCGGGCTTTATCTTTATACCAAAACATATTAGTAGCTGTGTTCCGACTTGGTCATCTGAAAATTCTAATAAATTTTTGAGAGTAGTCGTTATACCTACATAATCAATGCTTTGAATACATTTTCCATTGATAATAAATTCAGAATTTCTAAAAAAAAATAAACGCATTATTTGTTAAAGTAGCTCGATCATTATTTCGTATATTTTTTCCGTCTAATCGTGTTATTTAATCTATATATATAAAAATAAGTTGTCTGTCCGTTACGCCAGATTATATCTTCTATATATATGAAAGAAAACAAACTAGAATGTAAAAACTTAATTGCATTAATATTTCGAAATATTTTGACAATAGATTAAAGTAATTCGAAAAAAGAAAACTGGTAAAAAACTAAAAAAAAACTAAAAAGAAAAAACTAAAAAAAAATTAAAAATTAAAAAAATAAAAAAAGAAAAAACCTAAAAAAACGTAAGAAAATAAAAAAGATAAAAAACTAAAAACTAAAAAAAGCTAAAAAACTAAAAAAAAGAAAAAACTAAAAAAAACTGGGAATTGCACAAATATTTCAATATATTTTGACAATAGATTAATATAATTCGAAAACCTTAAAACAGATACCCCAAATTTTGAGGTTTAATATAAATTGTTGGAGCTTTAGCATGCTTGGCATGTAAAGATTTTTCCAAGTGTCAATGTTAGATTGAACATTGACAAATTGAAGAAAACAAATCAATAAAAAGAAGAAACTAAAAAAAAGAAAAAACTAAAAAAGAAAAAAAACTAAAGAAGAAACTGTATCTATATATATAAAAATCTATATATATAAAAATAAGTTGTCTGTCTTTTATGTCTGTTACACTATGTCTGTTACGCCAGATTATATCTTATCTATCTGTATATATAAAAATAAGTTGTCTGTCTGTGTGTCTGTCTGTCAGGTGACGTCATGTTTCTGTGTCGACTGACGTCATGAAGTTAATTGTCGTCATTTTTGCTATGACGGTGACGTCATTAACGGTATTTAAGACATTTGTTCACGGAAAAATGTTTAATTGTAAAATGACTGAAGAACCTACAATGGCAACAGCCGAGGAAGCTGCTCAAAGAGTTTATGCCAAAAAACTTGCTGCTGATAGAGAAAGTAAGAAAAGAAAGCGTTCCGAGGAATCACAAGAACAGCAAGAAAACAGGCTTGCAGCTGATAGAGAAAGTAAGAAAAGAAAGCGTGCCGGGGAATCACAAGAACAGCAAGAAAACAGGGTTGCGGCTAAAGAACGCAAAACCGCGCAGTTAGATGAAAATCCACCTGGACAGCGAGAGTCAAAACATATCAAAACTGAAAATGATAGCGATGATGATTGGGTTTGGGATTTTGACTTGGATAAGGTCATCAATGCCTACCAGATTTAAGTTAAAAAAACAAAGGTTCGTCGATAAGTACTCCATAGTGACGCTGAAAAATAAAGAAGAAAAAGAAAACTGAAAAAAGGTAAAAAACTAAAAAAAAACTAAAAAGAAAAAACACTCAAAGAGAAATTACAGACCGGGACACAAATGACGACCGAGACAGAGGGAATATAAGTGACGACCGGGAACCTCAAAGAGAAATTACAGACTGGGACACCCGGACACAAATCACGACCGGGACACAGGGAATATAAATGACGACCGGGACACAGGGACACAACTACAACGGGGACGCCGGGGGCACAGGCGGGATATATAAATGACGACCGAGACACAGGGATTGTTCGAATAGAAATTACAGGCCGGGACACCGGGACACAAATGACGACCGGGACACCGAGACACAGGAATATAAATGACGACCGGGACACTCAAAGAGAAATTACAAACTGGGACACCGGGACACAAATGACGACCGGGACACAGGGAATATAAATGACGACCGGGACACAGGGTCACATCATTAGAATAATGAGGTATAGATCTGAATACGGATTGTTTTTCCCATGGACAATTATATGTTGCATGTTCAAGAGTCAGTAAACCTGACAATCTATTTATATGCACAGACAATGGGACAGCGAAGAATTTTGTATATTCGCATGTTTTACGTAGTTAAAAACATATATTTATATCTATCTCTATTCACAGGTGGGACACAGGGACACAACTACAATGGGGCGTAACTAATATGGCGCGTAACGACTTACGCGCGGGGGGGCTTGGGGGGGCGCGAAGCGCCCCACCAACTAGGTGTTGGGGTGGCGCGAATATATATATATATATATCTATATATATAAAAATAAGTTGTCTGTCCGTTACGCCAGATTATATCTGTATATATAAAAATAAGTTGTCTGTGTGTGGATCTGTGGATGGATCAGGTGACGTCACCTGAAAAAACTGGATCAGGTGACGTCAAAACTGAAAAAACTAAAAAAAGGCAAAAACTACAAAAAAAACTAAAAACTAATAAAAAAAATAAAAAAGCTAAAAAACTAAAAAAACTAAAAAAAGGCAAAAACTACAAAAAAAACTAAAAACTAATAAAAAAGCTAAAAAACTAAAAAAGGGCAACAACTACAAAAAAAAACTAAAAACTAATAAAAAAAATAAAAAAGCTAAAAAACTAAAAAAAATAAAAAAACTAAAAAAAGGTAAAAAACTAAAAAAAACTAAACTAAAAAAAACTAAAAAAAAGGAAAAAACCTGAAAAATAAGCTAAAATAAAGGTAAAAGCCAATAAAAAACTAAAAAAAAAACTGAAAAAACTAAAAAAAGGCAAAAACTACAAAAAAAACTAAAAACTAATAAAAAAAGTAAAAAAGCTAAAAAACTAAAAAACTAAAAAAACTAAAAAAAGGTAAAAAACTAAAAAAAATAAAAAATTAAAAAAAACTAAAAAAAAGGAAAAAACTGAAAAATAAGCTAAAATAAAGGTAAAAACCAATAAAAACTAAAAAGAAAAAAAGGAAAAAACTAAAAAAATTTTCATCTAAAAAACTAAAAAAAACTAAAAAAGGTAAAAACTAAAAGAACTAAAAAAGAAAAAAATAAATGACGACACTCAAAGAGAAAGCGACCAGGACAAAAGGAATGTTCGATTAGCAATCAACAAAGCACCGGGACACAGGGAGTATAAATGACGACCAGGACATAAGTAAAAAAAAAAACTATCTATATATATAAAAATAAGTTGTCTGTGGATCTGTGGATCGTGGATCAGGTGACGTCACCTGAAAAAACTGGATCAGGTGACGTCAAAACTGAAAAAACTAAAAAAAGGCAAAAACTACAAAAAAAACTAAAAACTAATAAAAAAAAATAAAAAAGCTAAAAAACTAAAAAAAGGCAAAAAAGGCAAAAACTACAAAAAAAACTAAAAACTAATAAAAAAGCTAAAAAACTAAAAAAACTAAAAAAAAGGCAAAAACTACAAAAAAAACTAAAAACTAATAAAAAAAATATAAAAGCTAAAAAACTAAAAAAACTAAAAAAACTAAAAAAAGGTAAAAAACTAAAAAAACTAAAAACTAAAAAAAACTAAAAAAAAGGAAAAAACTGAAAAATAAGCTAAAATAAAGGTAAAAACCAATAGAAAACTAAAAAAAAAACTGAAAAAACTAAAAAAAGGCAAAAACTACAAAAAAACTAAAAACTAATAAAAAAAGTAAAAAAGCTAAAAAACTAAAAAAAAATAAAAAAACTAAAAAAACTAAAAAAAGGTAAATAGCTAAAAAAAATAAAAAATAAAAAAAAAATAAAAAAAGGAAAAAACTGAAAAATAAGCTAAAATAAAGGTAAAAACCAATAAAAAACTAAAAAGGAAAAAAGGAAAAAACTAAAAAAAATTTTCATCTAAAAAACTAAAAAAAAACTAAAAAAGGTAAAAACTAAAAGAACTAAAAAAGAAAAAAATAAATGACGACACTCAAAGAGAAAGCGACCAGGACAAAAGGAATGTTCGATTAGCAATCAACAAAGCACCGGGACACAGGGAGTATAAATGACGACCAGGACATAAGTAAAAAACAAAACTAACAAAACTAAAAAGAAGGTAAAAACTACAAAAAAACTAAAAAGAAAAAAAAACTAAAAACTAATAAAAAAAACTAAAAAATCTAAAAATCTAAATAAACTAAAAAAGAAAAAAAAAGGAAAAAAATAAAGGAGAAAAACAAAACTAAAAAACGAATGTATATACAGACCGGTACACCGGGATACAAATGACGACCGGGACACAGGGAATATAAATGACGACCGGGACACAGGGACACAACTACAACGGGGACACCGGGGGAAACAGGGGGATATAAATGACGACCGGGACAAAAAAAACTAAAAAGAAAAAAAACTAAAAACTAATAAAAAAACTAAAAAATCTAAAAATCTAAATAAGCTAAAAAAGAAAAAAAGGAAAAAAATAAAGGAGAAAAACAAAACTAAAAAACGAATGTATATACAGACCGGGACACCGGGATACAAATGACGACCGGGACACAGGGAATATAAATGACGACCGGGACACAGGGACACAACTACAACGGGGACACCGGGGGAAACAGGGGGATATAAATGACGACCGGGACACCGGGACAGGGAATGGTCGATTAGCAATTACCATCAACAAAGCTCAAGGGCAATCATTAGAATCATGAGGTATAGATCTGAATACAGATTGTTTTCCCATGGACCATTATATGTTGCATGTTCAAGAGTCGGTAAACCTGACAATCTATTTATATGAAAAGAAAAAAAAGAGAAAATATATATAAAATATAAAATATATATATATAAAATCTATATATATAAAAATAAGTTGTCTGTCCGTTACGCCAGATTATATCTATATATATAAAAATAAGTTGTCTGTGTGTGGATCTGTGGATGGATCAGGTGACGTCACCTGAAAAAACTGGATCAGGTGACGTCAAAACTGAAAAAACTAAAAAAAGGCAAAAACTACAAAAAAAAACTAAAAACTAATAAAAAAAAATAAAAAAGCTAAAAAACTAAAAAAACTATAAAAAGGCAAAAACTACAAAAAAAACTAAAAACTAATAAAAAAGCTAAAAAACTAAAAAAAGGCAACAACTACAAAAAAAAACTAAAAACTAATAAAAAAAATAAAAAAGCTAAAAAACTAAAAAAACTAAAAAAACTAAAAAAAGGTAAAAAACTAAAAAAAACTAAAAACAAAAAAAAAACTAAAAAAAAGGAAAAAAACTGAAAAATAAGCTAAAATAAAGGTAAAAACCAATAAAAAACTAAAAAAAAAACTGAAAAAACTAAAAAAAGGCAAAAACTACAAAAAAAACTAAAAACTAATAAAAAAAGTAAAAAAGCTTAAAAACTAAAAAACTAAAAAAACAAAAAAAAAGGTAAAAAACTAAAAAAAATAAAAAATAAAAAAAAAATAAAAAAAAGAAAAAACTGAAAAATAAGCTAAAATAAAGGTAAAAACTAATAAAAAACTAAAAAGAAAAAAAGGAAAAAACTAAAAAAAATTTTCATCTAAAAAACTGAAAAAAACTAAAAAAGGTAAAAACTAAAAGAACTAAAAAAGAAAAAAATAAATGACGACACTCAAAGAGAAAGCGACCAGGACAAAAGGAATGTTCGATTAGCAATCAACAAAGCACCGGGACACAGGGAGTATAAATGACGACCAGGACATAAGTAAAAAAAAAAACTATCTATATATATAAAAATAAGTTGTCTGTGGATCTGTGGATCGTGGATCAGGTGACGTCACCTGAAAAAACTGGATCAGGTGACGTCAAAACTGAAAAAACTAAAAAAAGGCAAAAACTACAAAAAAAACTAAAAACTAATAAAAAAAATAAAAAAGCTAAAAAACTAAAAAAACTAAAAAAAGGCAAAAACTACAAAAAAACTAAAAACTAATAAAAAAGCTAAAAAACTAAAAAAACTAAAAAAAAGGCAAAAACTACAAAAAAAAACTAAAAACTAATAAAAAAAATAAAAAAGCTAAAAAACTAAAAAAACTAAAAAAACTAAAAAAAGGTAAAAAACTAAAAAAAACTAAAAACTAAAAAAAAGGAAAAAACTGAAAAATAAGCTAAAATAAAGGTAAAAACCAATAAAAAACTAAAAAAAAACTGAAAAAACTAAAAAAAGGCAAAAACTACAAAAAAAACTAAAAACTAATAAAAAAAGTAAAAAAGCTGAAAAACTAAAAAAACTAAAAAAACTAAAAAAAGGTAAAAAACTAAAAAAAAATAAAAAATAAAAAAAAACTAAAAAAAAAGGAAAAAACTGAAAAATAAGCTAAAATAAAGGTAAAAACCAATAAAAAACTAAAAAGAAAAAAAGGAAAAAACTAAAAAAAATTTTCATCTAAAAAACTAAAAAAAACTAAAAAAGATAAAAACTAAAAGAACTAAAAAAGAAAAAACTAAATGACGACACTCAAAGAGAAAGCGACCAGGACAAAAGGAATGTTCGATTAGCAATCAACAAAGCACCGGGACACAGGGAGTATAAATGACGACCAGGACATAAGTAAAAAACAAAACTAACAAAACTAAAAAGAAGGTAAAAACTACAAAAAAACTAAAAAGAAAAAAAAAACTAAAAACTAATAAAAAAACTAAAAAATCTAAAAATCTAAATAAACTAAAAAAGAAAAAAAAAGGAAAAAAATAAAGGAGAAAAACAAAACTAAAAAACGAATGTATATACAGACCGGTACACCGGGATACAAATGACGACCGGGACACAGGGAATATAAATGACGACCGGGACACAGGGACACAACTACAACGGGGACACCGGGGGAAACAGGGGGATATAAATGACGACCGGGACAAAAAAAAACTAAAAAGAAAAAAAAAACTAAAAACTAATAAAAAAACTAAAAAATCTAAAAATCTAAATAAGCTAAAAAAGAAAAAAAAAGGAAAAAATAAAGGAGAAAAACAAAACTAAAAAACGAATGTATATACAGACCGGGACACCGGGATACAAATGACGACCGGGACACAGGGAATATAAATGACGACCGGGACACAGGGACACAACTACAACGGGGACACCGGGGGAAACAGGGGGATATAAATGACGACCGGGACACCGGGACAGGGAATGGTCGATTAGCAATTACGATCAACAAAGCTCAAGGGCAATCATTAGAATCATGAGGTATAGATCTGAATACAGATTGTTTTCCCATGGACCATTATATGTTGCATGTTCAAGAGTCGGTAAACCTGACAATCTATTTATATGCAAAGACAATGGGACAGCAAAGAATGTTGTATATTCGCAAGTTTTACGTAGTTAAAACATATATATATATATATATATATATATATATATATATATATATATATATATATATATATATATATATATATATATATATATATATATATATGTATATATATATATATATATATATATATATATATATATATATATATATATATATATATATATATATATATATATCTATCTATATTCACAGGTGGGACATAGGGACACAACTACAATGGCGCGTAACTATTATGGCGCGTAACGACTTACGCGCGCGGGGGGGCTTGGGGGGGGCGCGAAGCGCCCCCACCAACTAGGTGTTGGGGTGGCGCGAAGCGCCACCCCAACAGCTAGTATATATATATATATATATATATATATATATATATATATATATATATATATATATATATATATATATCTATCTATCTATATTCACAGGTGGGACATAGGGACACAACTACAATGGCGCGTAACTAATATGGCGCGTAACGACTTACGCGCGCGGGGGGGCTTGGGGGGGGGGGGCGCGAAGCGCCCCCACCAACTAGGTGTTGGGGTGGCGCGAAGCGCCACCCCAACAGCTAGTCTATATATATAAAAATAAGTTGTCTGTGTGTGGATCTGTGGATCAGGTGACGTCACCTGAAAAAACTGGATCAGGTGACGTCAAAACTGAAAAAACTAAAAAAAGGCAAAAACTACAAAAAAAAACTAAAAACTAATAAAAAAAATAAAAAAGCTAAAAAACTAAAAAAACCAAAAAAAGGCAAAAACTACAAAAAAACTAAAAACTAATAAAAAAGCTAAAAAACTAAAAAAACTAAAAAAAAGGCAAAAACTACAAAAAAACTAAAAACTAATAAAAAAAAAGCTAAAAAACTAAAAAAACTAAAAAAAGGTAAAAAACTAAAAAAAACTAAAAACTAAAAAAAACTAAAAAAAAGGAAAAAACTGAAAAATAAGCTAAAATAAAGGTAAAAACCAATAAAAAACTAAAAAAAAACTGAAAAAACTAAAAAAAGGCAAAAACTACAAAAAAAACTAAAAACTAATAAAAAAAGTAAAAAAGCTAAAAAACTAAAAAAACTAAAAAAACTAAAAAAAGGTAAAAAACTAAAAAAAATAAAAAATAAAAAAACTAAAAAAAAGGAAAAAACTGAAAAATAAGCTAAAATAAAGGTAAAAACCAATAAAAAACTAAAAAGAAAAAAAGGAAAAAACTAAAAAAAATTTTCATCTAAAAAACTAAAAAAAACTAAAAAAGGTAAAAACTAAAAGAACTAAAAAAGAAAAAAATAAATGACGACACTCAAAGAGAAAGCGACCAGGACAAAAGGAATGTTCGATTAGCAATCAACAAAGCACCGGGACACAGGGAGTATAAATGACGACCAGGACATAAGTAAAAAGAAAACTAACAAAACTAAAAAGAAGGTAAAAACTACAAAAAAACTAAAAAGAAAAAAAAAACTAAAAAAAGGCAAAAACTACAAAAAAACTAAAAACTAATAAAAAACTAAAAAAACTAAAAAAAGGCAAAAACTACAAAAAAAAACTAAAAACTAATAAAAAAATAAAAAAGGTAAAAAACTAAAAAAACTAAAAACTAAAAAAAACTAAAAAAAAGGAAAAACTGAAAAATAAGCTAAAATAAAGGTAAAAACCAATAAAAAACTAAAAAAAACTGAAAAAACTAAAAAAAGGCAAAAACTACAAAAAAAAACTAAAAACTAATAAAAAAAGTAAAAAGCTAAAAAACTAAAAAAAATAAAAAAACTAAAAAAAGGTAAAAAACTAAAAAAAATAAAAAATAAAAAAAATAAAAAAAAGGAAAAAACTGAAAAATAAGCTAAAATAAAGGTAAAAACCAATAAAAAACTAAAAAGAAAAAAGGAAAAAACTAAAAAAAAATTTCATCTAAAAAACTAAAAAAAACTAAAAAAGGTAAAAACTAAAAGAACTAAAAAAGAAAAAAATAAATGACGACACTCAAAGAGAAAGCGACCAGGACAAAAGGAATGTTCGATTAGCAATCAACAAAGCACCGGGACACAGGGAGTATAAATGACGACCAGGACATAAGTAAAAAAAAAAACTAACAAAACTAAAAAGAAGGTAAAAACTACAAAAAAACTAAAAAGAAAAAAAAACTAAAAACTAATAAAAAAACTAAAAAATCTAAAAATCTAAATAAACTAAAAAAGAAAAAAAGGAAAAAAATAAAGGAGAAAAACAAAACTAAAAAACGAATGTATATACAGACCGGGACACCGGGATACAAATGACGACCGGGACACAGGGAATATAAATGACGACCGGGACACAGGGACACAACTACAACGGGGACACCGGGGGAAACAGGGGGATATAAATGACGACCGGGACACCGGGACAGGGAATGGTCGATTAGCAATCACCATCAACAAAGCTCAAGGGCAATCATTAGAATCATGAGGTATAGATCTGAATACAGATTGTTTTCCCATGGACCATTATATGTTGCATGTTCAAGAGTCGGTAAACCTGACAATCTATTTATATGCAAAGACAATGGGACAGCAAAGAATGTTGTATATTCGCAAGTTTTACGTAGTTAAAACCATATATATATATATATATATATATATATATATATATATATATATATATATATATATATACATATATATATATATATATATCTATATTCACAGGTGGGACATAGGGACACAACTACAATGGCGCGTAACTATTATGGCGCGTAACGACTTACGCGCGCGGGGGGCTTGGAGGGGCGCGAAGCGCCCCCACCAACTAGGTGTTGGGGTGGCGCGAAGCGCCACCCCAACAGCTAGTTACAGAATAATAAAGATGTATTATTCAGAGTTTAAGAGTTTATCAGAAACTCGTTATAGTTTAAGAGCAAACAAACATAGAATGTTCTTAGAAAAACAAAATAAAAAAGCAAGAAAAGAAACAAAGTTAATAGAAAAATAAAAATTGATAGATTAAGTAAAATTTATTAATTACCTGACAATAGACTGACTAGAGTTGATGACAAAGGACTATTAGTAAAAATTACCATGAAAGTAACAAAAAAAGATATTGATGCAGAAAATTGAAGAATTAGAAATGTTATAAACCCCAAAAATAGTGCAGATACAGTTAATTTTTCAACTTTATTGGTCTACTCGAAGGGCTTTATGCAAGTCATCTGAACATTTAGACAATTTCGAAAATGTTATAATAAAAGTACTTGAAAAAGATCCTGGTGAAGCGTTTCAAGAGAGAATGAAAGGAAGCTTGCAGTAAAAATCTAGCCTAAGCAGTTTTTTGAAAAGAGTATAACGGAAATCTTTATCTTGGAATTTTATCTATGAAAATAATTCTTTAATAAGTGGTAGAGTATACAATTTATTTATCATAATTTCAAAAACACAAAATTATAACGTGTTTCAATGCAAAACAAAATGTAAAGTGGGAGTATACCATACAGACGTGAATGAACGAGAACCTGTTAAACTATTACTTCATAAAAGACAGGTGAATAAGATTGAAAAATATAAAAATGAAAAAAAAAATGCAATATTGATCTATCCTACAAACAACTACTTCAAAATTGGCCAAGATTATCCTTCTTATCTCTTCTTGATAAATTTAGAATCAATAAAAAAAAGCTGACTTTATAGAATACACGTTTCATTTATCCCCTCTTAGAAAAGTAAAAATACACAGATGTTTTAATAAAAAAGAAGATTGCCTAACTCGAATAGAAAATACTATTGTTGGTAAATAATCTGTTAAATTATTGCTTAAAAGAAAATAAATCGAGCAAAGAAAAATAAAGAATAAAGACGACGCTTCTTGACTATGTCTATATGATTATATCGTATCGAACGTCAGAAAGAATCAAAATCACATGATACCGTTAACAAATACTGATATGTTGAATTAATTAAGTCAAATACCTTGTTTTCGAGGTTTTTTCTCGAGATTGTGTACTAAGAAATACAAAGAAAAAAGAAAGTGGTGTAGTCAATTATTACTGTTTATGATCGCCTGTGACGTATTGCACTTGTTATTTCAAAGATTCAAAGTATTTATTTGTAGAATTTTATTATTCTTTTGGAATTCAACCTGGAAATGAAACAGTCAGCTACTTAAAGACTTCATATAAGCGAATTGCCAATCATTCTACTCAAGTCAAAAATTTTAACAATGCCAATTGTGGTCACTTATGTGTTGATTATATAAAAAGAAGATTTTAAGGGAATTGTTACACAGAATTTTGTTTAAAGTTTATTTTCAAATATGAATGGAATAAGAATTAGAAAAGAGATTATTTGTTTGTTGTAGAAGATTAAAAAATTATGGAAATGTTTGTAATGGTTCGTTGCTATCCAAATTTATGTTTAGTGTATCAGGTTTATCTGTTTTTGCTATGTTACCCCTTGCTTCTTTTTGTCTTGGGACAGTTCTTATTGAAATACTTGAAAAATATCTAAGAAAAGCAGAAAGAAAGGTGGAGTATAAAACTGCTTGTGTTCTATTTACATTTGCTTGCTGTGTATAAATCGGGTGAGTTGGTTAATGAAGAAATAAATAAACGAGGAAATGAATTACGCAAAACCTTAAAGTTTTTTCCTCGTGAAAAATATATGAAACAAGTGAAATTAAATGGTTGTAAATATTGCGTGGAGTCTGTAGATTTTAACACATAAATTAAACCCTTTTTACTTTCTGAACTATATTTCCTAAGGCTATACACGAGACATGTTACTCATGTGCCATCTAACTAAATAACCTGTCATTACCTAAAGGTTCCTTTAAATAGCAGAATGCGTACTGGCTTCGGACGCAACCATGTTTGACATGTTTGAGCTCTATTACAGAAGCTGGTTATTATTTCATTAATTAGTTTTACTGATCAAATTCCAAAACTTAGATAAATGAAATAGTCTAAATAATTAATCTATAATAGAATAAAAAATTAAAAAACAGATGAACTATTAGGTATGGTAAAAAAAAATTGGCAAAACCCTCCCCCAAGCTGTTATCCATTTTTTTTTATTTCAATAAATTCCTTACGTTCTTTCAATAGATAAATTAATAGAATTTACATCAACTAAAAATTAAATAAAATTTAAATTGTTTTTCGCAAAACCCCTCCCCCAGGCTGTTATCCATTTTTTTGGGGGGTGTTGGTGATCTCACATCAGGTTTTGAGGCAAACCCCGCTGGGTTTCAGTTAGGAGGGAAGATGGTTGCTTCTTATTCCTCGATCTTGGCTCCTGGTCCCATCGTTTTGACATCATTAAGTGCTACACCACGTAACAGTGATACTCGAATTTTTGGATCGCAACCGAGGATCAGTCGATCGCTTAACCAACTCGGCTATCCTCGGCCTGCAAGGAAACTTTCTACATTCTATTTGTGTTCGATTTGACAAGCTTGTGGTGACGTTTCAAATGAAGCGTGTTTGGATTTCTTCCCAGAACTCCGAATAACAGATTTTCTTGGGAAGAAACCCAAAGCTAATTAGAACATAAACTATTTTCGAGGTAATTTGTTTAATAAGATTAACAACTAATAAAAGAAGAACTTTTTAGCGAAATGAAAATGGTAAATAAATATAATCAAACTATTAAAACAGAAGATTGAGACATTGAAATGGAACACACAATTACAGGAATGAAATGTGTTACAAATGAATATGGACAAATCAATTATTGAACAATGAGTGTGTTACAAAAGATAAAATAGATTATTTATATGTTGATATCGAACTATCTACTACATATTAAATTATTACATTTTATGGATTAGGAAAAATGGAATATACCTAAGCTCTTATGTCACAAGACCTGTTTTGATCTTAAAACCCAGGATGGGAAACTGTAAAAATGTTGGAGATCTTCATTTAAATGGTGTGAATTCAATTGAAAATGGGGTAAATTGATGGGGTGACCTAGGTGGGGTCTGGAATCCGTGTTTACATTACAAAAAAGAATAAAATGAGACAAATATTGATGTTATAGGACCAGTTTTCATTCTGAATGTAGGGATGGAAAATTGTAAAAATGCTGGAAATTTTTGTTTAAAATAGTATAAATTCGATAAAAGGCGGTTAATATAATTGATTTGATAAGTGGTCCAGAACAGGTGTTTTCTATACTACTTTCAGGCCCTTCGGTGGTTCGAGAATAGATATATCGTTAACCGAGTTGGTGTGGTGTAAGCGGGTCATTCCGGGGATGAACAGTTTCAGTAACTGATTAACCAGTCTTCTTTTCATCCGTGGTGGGCCGTACTATTTTAGAAGTGGTATTAATTTGTAATTGTTGTAGATCTTTGTGACATGTTTGTTTTGTTTTTCCTTTTGTTTATTATACTCCGTCGTTTTATTTGGATTTTTGTTATAGATGTGTAATCAAGAAAATTCATTTATTAATTTTCAAACTTACTCTAGCATCCTGAACTCGCAAAACCTCTAGAAGTTTGTTCATTTTGCTCACAAAAGTCTTATCTAGGATTCCTAAATCACTAGTTTAATCAAAGTCCCCCTCTCTGTTTACCTTCCCCCGATTTCTCCAGGTACCCATTTAGAGCTGGGTCGACTCCGGCCAAACTTACAGAGTCACGCCACTGACCCTCGTCCCAAACTTAACAATATTTTTTACCTAAATTGGTTTCTCGTACGTAACACTGTTCACGGTAATGTACCTGGTATACCAAATAAGGAAAGAACCTTCCCTTAAAGCTCTTTTTTTCGCTGAATCAAGTGCTAGCTCAGGATCTATCTGTCTGAGGATTAAAGGCATTTGATGACTCAGGCACTTCTCAATTATTATTCTAAGAGTGAAAATCTGGTCAAACCATCCTAAATACTTTTTAAAAGCACACTGTTATTCATTTAAAACTGTATCTATATCATCTCAAATTCTAAAAAGACTCATCATTCTAAGTAATTTGTTTTCCACAGAAACCAGGCTAATGCCTGTATAATTACCACAGTCACTAGTATCACCTTTCTTTTGGAGGGGTTTAATTAGTTTTCTTAAAATCATTGAAATTGCTAGGTACCTCCCCTTTTTATGGCACTTGGTATTAACCAAGTGACATATAGCAATCGCAAATTCTGTCGGTCTGTCGGTCCCGGTTTCGCTACTTTAGGCACTTCCAGGTAAGCTAGGACGATGAAATTTGGCAGGCGTATCAGGGACCGGACCAGATTAAATCATAAATAGTCTTTTTCCCGATTTGACCATCTAGGGGGGGGAGTGGGGGCCCCTTAATTCAGAAAGATAAAAAAATAGAAGTATTTTTAACTTACGAACTGGTGATCGGATCTCAATGAAATTTGATATTTAGAAGGATATCGTGTCTCAGAGCTCTCATTTTAAATCCCGAACGGATCTGGTGACATTGGGGGGGAGCTGGGAGGGGGAAACCTAAAACTTGGAAGACACTTTGGAGGGATCGGGATGAAACTTGGTGGAAAGTAAGCACAAGTCTTAGATATATGATTGACATAACCGGAATGGATCCGCTCTCTTTGGGGTAGTTGGGGGGGGGGTTAATTCTGAAAAATTAGAAAAAATGAGGTATTTTTAACTTACGAACAGGTGATCGGATCTCAATGAAATTTGATATTTAGAAGTATATCGTGTCTCAGAGCTCTTATTTTAAATCCCGACTGGATCTGGTGACATTGGGGGGGGGAGTTGGGAGGGGAAACCTAAAACTTGGAAAATACTTAGAGTGGAGGGATCGGAATGAAACTTGGTGGGAAAAATAAACAAAAGTCCTAGATACATGATTGACATAACTGAAACGGATCCGCTCTCTTTGGGGTAGCTGGGGGGGTTAATTCTGAAAAATTAGAAGATATGATGTATTTTTAACTTACGAACGGGTGATCGAATCTTAATGAAATTTGATAGTTAGAAGGATATCGTGTCTCAGAACTCTTATTTTAAATCCCGAACGGATCTGGTTACATCGGGGGGGGGGGGGAAGTTGGAAGAGGAAACCTAAAATCTTGGAAAAAACTTAGAGTGGAGGGATCGGGATGAAACTTGGTGGGAAAAGAATATCGTGTCTCAAAGCTCTTATTTTAAATCCCGACCGGATCTGGTTACATGGGGGGGGAGTTGGAAGGGGGAAACCTAAAATCTTGGAAAACACTTAGTGGAGGGATCGGGATGAAACTTGGTGGGAAAAAGTAAGCACAAGTCTTAGATACATGATTGACATAACCGGAATGGATCCGTTCTCTTTGGGGTAGCTGGGGGGGGGGGTTAATTCTGAAAAATTAGAAAAAATGGGGTTTTTTAACTTGCGAACGGGTGATCGGATCTCAAAGAAATTTGATATTTGAAGGATATCTTGTCTCAGATCTCTTATTTTAAATAATGAACAGATCTGGTGACATTGGGGGGGGAGAGTTGGGAGGGGGGAACCTAAAACTTGGAAAACACTTAGAGTAGAGGGATCGGGATGAAACTTGGTGGGAAAAATAAGCACAGGTCCTAGATACATGATTGACATAACCGTAACGGATCCTCTCTCTTTGGGGTAGTTTGGGGGGGGGGTAATTCTGAAGAATTAGAAAAAATGAAGTATTGTTAACTTACGAACGGGTTATCGGATCTCAATGAAATTTGATATTTAGAAGGATATCGTGTCTCAGAGCTCTTATTTTAAATCCCGACCGGATCTGGTGACATGGGGGGGGGAGTTGGGAGAGGAAACCTAAAACTTGGAAAACACTTAGAGTGGAGGGATCGGGATGAAACTTGGTGGTAAAAATAAGCACAAGTCCTATATACATGATTGATATAACCAGAACGGATCCGCTCTCTTTGAGGTAGTTAGGGGGGGGGCTAATTCTTAAAAATTAGAAAAATGACGTATTTTTAACTTGCGAAGGAGTGATCGGATCTTTATGAAACTTCATATCTAGAAGTGACTCAGATCTCTTATTTTGAATGTCAGCCGGATCAGCTTAATTGGGGTGGGGCAGTTGAGGAGAACCGGAAATCTTAGAAAATACTTAAAGCGGTGATATCAGGATGAAACTGGATGGGAAGAATAAAAACCTGACTAAGACACGTGCCTGACATAATCGGACCAGATCTGCTTTCTTTGGTGGAGTTGGGGGGGGGTAATTTTGAAAATTGAAGTATTTGTAACTTACGAAAGGGCGACCAGATCTTAATGAAATTTGATATTTAGAAGGGTCTTGCGCTTTAAAGATCTAATTTTAAATTACGACCAGATCCTGTTACTTTGGGGGGAGTGGGAGGGGGGAAACCAGAATTCTTGGAAAACGTGAAAAATGTGGTATTTTTATTTTACGAATAGGTGAACGATTCTTAATGAATTTGATATTTAGAAGGAATTCATGTCTCAGAGTTCTTATTTCAAATACTGACCAGATCTTTTGACATTGGGGGGAGTTGGAGGCGGAAATCTTGGAAAACACTTGGAGTGGAGGAATCGGGATGAAGCTTGGTGGATAGAATAAGCAAATTTTCTTGATACGTGATTGACGGAACCGTACTGGATTCGCTCTCTTTGGTTGAGTTGGGGGGAGGTGTTCAGTGATTTGGCGAGTTTGGTGCTTCTGGACGTGCTAGGACGATGAAAATGGGTAGGCGTGTCAGGGAGCTGCACAAATTGACTTGATAAAGTCGTTTTCCCAGATTCGACCATCTGAGGGGCTAAAGGGAGAGGAAAAATTAGAAAAAATTAGGTATTTATAACATACGAGTGAGTGATCGGATCTTAATGAATTTTGATATTTAGAAGGACCTCGTGACTCAGAGCTCTTATTGTTAATCCTGACCGGCATTAAGCCTCTTATTTTCCTTTTAAATCAATCTATTGATTCATAGAATTTTGCTAGTGCTCATACCATATGATCGCTTGGTTCATAGCTCTTCTTGCCTCGTCACAAGTGCCATATGAGCTCTTAGCTCTTGTTCAAAAATTATATCCGTAATCTTCAGAAACTTATCTCTAACCTCAAACCACTATATTTGTAACAACTCATTTACAACATTATCAGTAATTGGGGCTTAATTATTTCTTAATCCTTTTAGTACTGTCACTAAATCTTCCTCAAAAAATAAATCTTTCTTTACATCTAAAGTGTCAAAACATCTTCATCCTTTTCTATATATTTTTCAGTACCTCTATCACGGTTTACCACATTCTTAAGATGTTCTATCTATCTCTTTTTATCTCTTTTCTTCTCACTAATTGTGATAACGTTCCTGTCTATCGGAGTCAAGCCCGGATTGACTATTCTCTCTCAATTTATAAATATAACAGAACAGTATTTTACGATTATGATTTCTGGCGATATCTTCCTGACCTTTGGCAATTTGATCCATGGCCTCCACTTCACATCTCCTAAATTCACATTTTAATTCCTCTCTACTTTCTTCTACTCTCTTCTTTTTTTCATGTCATCTGTAACTCAAGAATCTTGTACAGGCTCCTCCTCCTCCTCCGTATTAAACATAAAGCATTTTCACTGATATTCCTGAGTGCATTTCTAACTTTCTTCCTGAAGACACCATCAGTTCCTTCTCAAACTATTTTAATGAAATTATTCCATCCATCTTCTGCATTGTCAAGTTTTAACTTTCCAGTTTAGTATCCAACGGATCTTGGAAATTTTCTCTCAAACTTCTATCCTGGAGTCTGTCAACGTCCTGACTTCCCAGAAGATAGCTAGCCTTCGTTAATTTCAGCTTTAACTTAACCCTAGCAATTGCTAGAGTGGGGCACTACTAGATACAGCTATATATTTAATTGAATATCAGTAACATTACGCTTGCATATCCTACTATCTTGTATCGATCCTGCCAGTCCTCCATTCAAAATAGCATGATCAATAAGGTTAGCTGTCTTACCATCATATGAGCACTATTTTGACTTATGAATTATTTTATGACCAAATACTGTATTGGTTATAACTTGATTCCTATACCTACCAAACTGCAGTAGTCTGAAACCATTACTGTTTTCTTTTTCTACGTCAAATTTACTTAGGCTAGGATACCGTCTATTCATATCGCCACCAACATAAGAATTACAATACCTCAATGTAAATACCTCATTTCTATGTGGAACCCTGTCTATCTCATCTTAAAGCTGTAAGTAAAATTTATTCCTTCACTTTTTAGTTATAAAATAAGCGAGTAGTATTCTATTACCAATACCTTCCCGACCTAAAAAAGACTATGCAGCTTCCTTATTCATCATGAGCCCTAATCCTTGTCTATGCAGCCCATCCTTCTTGCGTGAGCAGATAAATTCTACGTCTTTTAGTTTCAATTTTCCTACCCCTGGGATACGAGTTTCTGAATATCATAATAAGCTCTGTTTGTATCTTCTTAATTCGTCGGTGAAAATGTTAGTACGTTAGTTGTTTTTAGCGTCATGACATTCCAGTTTACAATTTTTTATTTCTAAATCATTGAAGCTATTTTTGCCTCAGGAAAAGCAAAGGTCACAAAATCAGTGCATAGTGGAGACTAACACTTCCTCTCAAGTCTACACAAAGCCCTTAGGCTGGCATGGATCCGGGTAGCCATATGTCCTTGGGACCTCCAGGTGAATTGAGGTTTTTTGTTATCCTAGGACCTCTAGGTGAATAGAGACGTTATTCAATTCTGGGACCACCTTAGTCTTAACATGGTTTTCCACACATGCTGATCTTCTTCAATAAATAGGAGTCTAAATCCTCCACAGCCAATCTGAAATCTATTACTTCCGACTCATTATATATTTATGCCTACAAATATTATGCGACTAGGGGAGACGACACATAGAAGATAACTGAGCTAGGAAAAGGTTTTTCAGTCAGAAATAAGCCCCCCAAAACAAATGAAACCCAGAAGTTCATCCATCATTTCATCAAATTTTTCATCAAAAGACAGCCCTTTGCTTAACAATTAATAAGATATTATTTTTTCTTTATTTTGAACTTGCCTACGATTGGCCTTTTTAGCCATTGACATATTCAAGAGCCTTATCAAATTTTAAGAAAATACTATTTGAGCAATTTAGCAGCATCGAGAGCTCCTTTTGGGGCTGGGGGATTCGATAATGGGCCCTTTGTCTTTGAGACGGTCAGGTGACGCTGAGGCTCGAAAATCTAATTTCAATACATTAAATGGCCTAAAGTGACAACTTTTATAGCATGTTGTGTGGGATGTCAAAGTAAATCAAAAGATGGTATGTGTATTCAGGTGGTCACAAGAACGTATTTGCAAAAGATCAGGGGCAGCTGAATGCATCATGTTGAGACGTCCTGGTAATGCTGAGAGGGATAGTGAACTAAACAAAAGAAATTTTTTCGCCCAAATTTTGAGAAGGGCCGGTCTCTAGTAGGTCTGGAAAGCCAGGTGTACTAAGTGGAAACCTTGAGAGAATCCCTCTGGTATTGGGGGAATTCGCTAATGTTCCTTTGTCTTTGAGACGGTCAGCTGACGCTGAGGCTCGAAAATTAATTTCTTTACATTAAATGGCCTAAAGTGACAACTTTTATAGCATGTTGTGTGGGATGTCAAAGTAAATCAAAAGATGGTATGTGTATTCAGGTGGTCACAAGGACGTATTTGCAAAAGATCAGGGGCAGCTGAATGCATCATGTTGAGACGTCCTGGTAATGCTGAGAGGGATAGTGAACTAAACAAAAGAAATTTTTTCGCCCAAATTTTGAGAAGGGCCGGTCTCTAGTAGGTCTGGAAAGCCAGGTGTACTAAGTGGAAACCTTGAGAGAATCCCTCTGGTATTGGGGGAATTCGCTAATGATCCTTTGTCTTTGAGACGGTCAGCTAATCCTGAGGCTTGCTAATCAATTTTATTGTATTGGCTGGTTTTAAGTGAAAACTTACAGGGCATCTTGTGTGGGCTGTGGAACTATTTCAAAAGACTTTATGCGCACATTTTGCTCTCGTTACTCTTATTATGATCTAAAGTAAAACGAAAATGAATTGTAAAATAGTTTTTGACCAAACTTGGTGGTGCATGAAGGTAAATCATTCTTCTTCACGAAGCTTGAGGTTCGTAACTTATTGTAAGATCTTATGTGACGACTTATTAAGGGTAAACAATACATAGTTTTTGTGAAAACAGAGCATGAAAAATCTTGCCTTAAGATTAGAAATGAATTGAACGAAAAGGAAAAAAAAAACTTTGCTTTTTTATAGGGCAGAAAAAAGAAATAATGTTTTATTGCTTCCATTTTGTCATGTGTGTCTTAGATTAATCGTCAAACTCTTAGTTTTGCGGCAGAATGTTGGTTGATACCCACTTTAGGTGCATGACTGTTTTCAGTGAACCCACTTATTATTTCTCATAATATTCATTTTTTTTTTTTTAAATGGATAAATACAGTGAAAATGCTTATGAAGAAATGCCAGGAAAGATGCTTCCAAAGAGCTATATTTGTCATACCAAGGCGTAGATAACTTCGAAGACTACACTGCCTTTTTATGACGAAAGTAAAACAGTTCAAAACAGGGATGAAACCTTTTGATTGACAGCGAACAGATATAAAATTCTGTGAACAGATACAGATATAATTTTCTTTTGTATCTGTTCACTGTCAATTAAAAGGTTTCATCCCAATTTTGAACTGTTTTACTTTCATACCAAGGCGGTAAATCGCTCTAGTGGTAAAGGACCATCACAGTCTGAGGAAGTTACTTTGGAATCCTTTGGTTCATTGTGGTGGAATGATGTGTCACTTAGGTAAAAAAAAAACAAAAAAAAAAAAAAAAAAAAACAAGTATAGAGTTTCCAGAAAACACCCACATTGTAAAATCTGCAGTGAGTCCTTTTCCCTCTGCATTTCACTTTCAAATCATATGAAAGGTCATGATAAAATAGAAATTCAGCAATGTCAGTTCTACCGTTCAGAATTCAAGAAAAAGTGTAATCTTGATTGTTGTTTCAAAACTCAAAATGGAACAGGAGATAGTTCTTATGAGTGCACTATTAATAAAAAAAAATACACTATTCGTAGATCTTTCACGAATCATATCCGTTGCCACAGGCAGTTATTGCGTGTAACTGCAGTAAATGATAAATCTCCAAGTGATCCAGTGTGTACATATCATAGAGGTCTGATCTATGATAATTTAAATAAATGTGCTACATCGGGGTCAACTTACAAATGTCGTACAAGTTTTTTACGGCACTTATATGCAACCCAGAACATAGGGAACTCATTTTTGTATTATTCACAATAAATCTTTTTCTCCCAATCTAAAACTTCGACCTCAGACGGAAATTTCAAAATTGAACAATAAAAATGATATGTTTTAGTGTCCCTTTTGCCAAGCCAAATTCAAGAAAGAACATCATCTTTGTGGTCATTTAGTCACCCACGGGGACGAAACATGTAATTGTGCATTAGACGTAACATGTGCTCTTGTTCTTTTTCTTTGCCTTCTTTGTATGATTTCTTTGTTTTTTACTGTATCATTCAAAAAGCGCGAAAAGACTGAAGCAAAAAGACTATTTGCAAAAAGATTTACGTCAAACGTAGATCATTCTTAGGACACTTGCGAAAACATGCTACGGGTAGAAAATACTTATGTAATACATGTGGTTTAAGTTTTTTTTTTAGAGGCAGAGCCCTTAAAAGGCATGTGCAAAGACATCCAGGTAATAGAAATTTCACTTATGACAAATGCGGATAGAATTTCAATAGCATGACTCTTTTGAATCAGTATTTGAAAAAGCATGCTACAGAAGAGAGTGGACAGAGACCAGAAAAATTGTTTGAGTAAGAAATATGCAACACAAAATTTGGAACCAAGCAGGTTTACTCACAACATATGAAAAGACACACTGAGGGGAAAGCACTTGATTGTGGAATCTGTCGAAGAAAGTGCTACACAAAGTACCATTTGACTGAACATATGAGGATCCATACGGGAGAAAAACCGTATGAGTGTAAGATATGCAACGATAGCTTTGCTCAAATAGTGGGTTTTAGAAACCATATGAAATGTGACAGTGATGAAAGACCATATAGCTGTGAGTTTTGTAGCAAAACATTTAAGGACAAACAACGGAAGAATGATCATGTATATGCTCACTCTTGTAATAAACTTTATAAATGAACGATATGCGACATACGTTTTTGTTACAGAGAGAAGAAGTGCAGCTGTAAAACATGCAGCGAAACGTTCTCTGTATCTGCTTATCGTGATCAGCATGTGGTTTTACATGCAAATCCCAACCCTTTCAGCTGCGAGTTCTGCAGTAAAAGTTTTAATTACTGAAAAATATTGTAGCCCGTCTGCAGCGTGTGCATCCCAGTTGCAATCCATCTAGATGTAAGCTGTGTAGTATGACTTATGATACCATTAAGAATTTATGATACACTCGTGCTTGTGTCAAAAATGACAAATTGCATAAGAAATCGAAAAATCAAGGCAGATATATCGAGTTGGACGGACACACGAATGCTGAGAATCTATTTATATGCAATATTTGTGACGAGGAGTTTTTGTCAGTTGAGGAAATTCAAGAAGCTGAGGAAATTCTTCCCATAAGCCTTCTAAGAAAGTTTGATCATGGCGTTAGTTTAAAAAAAGTGAGTGGAAAAAGACTTCTTTTGTTCTTTATATTCAGCAAAAAAGTGTTAACTCGTTTTGACATTAAATAAACAGAAACTGATAAAAAAAAGGATGAACAAAAATTAGATCTTAAATGACCAATTACAGGATTTGAAATTGTTTTAAGATAGATATAGAACGTCTATTTTGGTTTAATTTGCCCTCTATATCCTCCAGATTGGAATGATTTGTATGATTACGTCTTATATACAATTTCTAGAATTCAGCATGATTTCTTTAGAATTTATAGTACTTATTTTTATGATTTATGTTTTTGTCAGGCTAGGTATTTCGACTGGCTGTCCAGCATAGCTTTAATATCCTACCAATAATTCTTCTGGTTTCTTCAATCATGTTAAATCTGTGTGGTACTTTAAGTCTTTATGGTAGAAATTATGCAAGGTAATTTTTATAATACGTTCAATCTTGTCATGTCCTCTTGTCTTCTTTGGCTCGACAATTCAATCTTCTGTTTGTGTCGACAGGGGTCAGAAAAATTCTTTTTGATTAGAAAGACGAAACGGTCGACTTTCAAATTTTTTAAATATATCGTCAAACCGAAATCTTTAATAGTCTCTAGAACATGTGATTAGGACAGCTGCTTGCTTTGAAATGACAAGATCAGTTCGATTAGTTCAAAATTTATAGGTATAGTAAATTTTGAAATCGTAGTAAATCTTTATCAAGGTCTCTAAAATCTCTGAAATGCATCATTGCGACAAGACTAGGACTTACTTCTAAACGACAAGTTTTTTTTTCTTAATATTTTTTTTCCACATTTCTACGTATAGAAACTCATCATCTTAAATGAAAAATTCGGATTATATTTCCTAAATTAAAATGTAATTTTATTCTCGTTATTCTATTTTCAATGAAGTTGACTAAGAGGATCCATACTTATTTCTCGTGATATTTATGTCTTTAGTTTCTTCTTTGTTTTAGAAATGGACAGATACAGCGAAGAAGCTTATGAAGTGATGTCCTCTGACGAATCTGACCCCGAAAATTTTCCAACAATGATGTCTCCAGAGAGCTCTGTTAGTCATATCAAGGCGATAAATCACGCGAGTGGTAAAGGACCACCACTGTCTGAGGAAGTTACTTCGGAATCCTTCGGTTCACTGTGGTCGAAAGATATGTCACTTTGGTTAAAAAAACAACCGAATATTGAGTCCTCAGAAAACAGTTACATTTGTAAAATCTGCAGTGAATCCCTTTCCCTCCCCATTTCACTTTTAAGTCATATGAAATGTCATGATGAAATCGAAATTCAGCAATGTCAGTTTTACCGTTCAAAATTTAAGAAAAAGTATAATCTTGATTGTCGTTTCGAAACTCTGAATGAAACAAGAGATAGTTCTTATGACTCTACTATCTGCAAAAGGTCATACACTATTCGAGAATCATTCACAAACCATATGCAATCGCACAGGCAGTTTGTACGTACTACGGCACTTAATGATAAATCTGCAAGTGAACAAGTGTCCACAAATCATAGAGGTTTGACCTACGATAATTTAAATAAATGTGCTACATGTAGGAAAACTTACCAATACCGGAAAGGTCTTTCACGGCACTTGAAAATAAACCCAGAACATAGAGAAACTCATTTTTGCAACGTTCACAATAAATCTTTTTCTCGCAATCTGTTATTTCAACTTCAGACAGAAATTTCAAAATCGGACAGTAAAAATAAAATATTTCAGTGTCCCTTTTGTCAAACCAAATTCAAGAAAGAAAATCATCTTTGTTGTCATTTAGTCGCCCACAGGGACAAAACATGTAATTTGTGCATTAGATGTAACATGTGCGCTAGTTCTTTTTCTTTGCCTTCTGAGTTACTGACTCATTTGAAAATGCACGAAAAGACTGAAGCAAGTGAAAAGACAGAAATTGTATCTGCTGTACGACCTTCAGAAAATTCAGAGGCTAAACCTACAAGTAATTCAGAACCAGTAACTAATATCATCGTTAGAGAAAGTAATTTTAATGAATGCGATATTTGCAAAAAGACATACGTCAAACGTAAATCACTCTTAAAACACATGCGAACACATATTACGGGTAGAAAATACTTATGTAATATATGTGGTTTAAGTTTTTTCAATTTAAACCCCCTTAATAGGCATATGCAAAGACATACAGGTGTTAAAAATTTCACCTGCGACAAATGCGGAAACAGTTTCTACAGCATGTCCCTTTTGAATCAGCATTTGAAAAACCATACTACAGAAGAGAGTGGACAGATTCCAGATAAGGTATTCCAAAAAAAACATGCTGTCTCTTTTGGTTGTGAAATCTGCAACACAAAATTTGAAACGAAGAAAGGGTACTCACTGCATATGAAGCAACACAATGCTACAGAAGTGAGTGGGCAGATTCCAGAAAAGGTATTTCAAAGGAGACATGCTGTCTCCTTTGGTTGTAAAATCTGCAACACAAAATTTGAAACGAAGAAAGGTTACTCACTGCATATGAAGAAACACAATGCTATAGAAGAGAGTGGACAGAGACCAGCAAAGTTGTTTGAGTGTGAAATATGCAATGCAAAATTGTTAACAAAGCAGGTTTACTCAAAACATAGGAAAAGACACATTGAAGGGAAAAGACATGAATGTGGATTTTGTCAAAGAAAGTTTTACGCAAGCTACAGATTAATTGAACATATGAGAACTCATACGGGAGAAAAACCGTATAAATGCAAGATATGCAGTAAAAGTTTCAACTATAAGAAAAACATGGTAGCCCATGTGCAGCGATGGCATCCCAGTTCCAATCCATTTAGATGTAAGCTGTGTAGTAAAACTTATGATACCATTAGGAAAATTGATGTACATATAAACTCTCGTGCTTGTGTAAAAATTGACAAATCCCACAAGAAGTCGAAAAATCCAGATAAATCCATCAAGGTGGGCGGAAACACGAATGCTGAGAATCTATTTATGTGTAATGTTTGTAATGAGGATTTTGAATCTGTTGAGAAAATTCTTGACCATTTTAACTCTTCCCACAAGCCTTCCTAAGTAGGAATTGGTCATGGTATTAATTTGAATAAAGTTAGTGAAAAAAGACATTTTGTTCTTTATATTTGGCCAAAAACCCGATATCACATTAAATAAACTGAAACTAATAAAACAGGATGAACTATAATTACACCTTATGTGAACAGTTACAAATCAGGATATTGTTTTAGTATAAATAAAATGTATCTATTTTTGCTCTGTTTTGCGGTCTATATCCTCTTGTTGTTCTATGTCATGAGTGTAAGGATTTGGTTTATTATGTCTTATGTACAATTTCTAGAATTTAGCTTGTTTTCTTTGGAATTTTTATTTGGCTCACTCTTTTTGTTATACGCGAAATTTGATTTTAGAAAATCCGTTTGTATTTCTTGTCCAGAAGTAAAAGGTTTATTTAGATTTTATTTACTGTGAATTTTGATATATCGTTCAAAATTAATATAATTACTTGTATACGTTTAGCTGATTGCTTTTAATTGGGAGCATGGTTTGCTCCACTGTTTCACAAATATTTAAATTAACTTTGCTACATTTATTACTTTATATTTAGTTTTCATGATTTATGATTTAAACATTCGCTCTGTCTGCTTATTTTGACCAACATATTGTTTTACACCCTAATCCTAACCCTTTCAGTTGCGAGTTTGCGGCAAGAAGTGCAACTATAATAAAAACCTGGTAGCCCATGAGCAGTTTGTGCATCCCACCCACAATCTGTTTAAATGTAAGTTGTGTGGTAAAACGTATGATTGTATTGTCCTGTGGTGGCGCAGTGGGTTTGACCTTAGCTTGGTAATACGGGACCCAGAGATCGAATCATGCTGCAGAAATGCACTGCAGGGCAGACGCAGGGACCTTAGTAGTCAAGAAGCGTCGTTAATCTGATACAATACGTATGATTGTATTAGAAAAAATCATCTTCGTGTTAGCTCTAAGGCTTGCGACAAAAAGACGAATCTCGTAAAACTCGAAAAATCAGGAAATTCGATCAAGGGTGATGGGAACGTGAACATTGATGAAAAGGTAAAACTATTTACTTATAATATAAGTGGGCAAAAAGTTTTTATCCGTTGAGGGTACTCAATATCATTTGAATTTTTCTCATATTATTTTTAAGTAAGAATTGTAAGGTTGAAAATAGGGAACAATGAAATGTTTCTGTACCTTTAATTCGCCTAAAAATTGTTGATATTTTTTCATAATTTTTAAACTGAAAACAAAAAGAAATGACAAAAAGTGCCAGTCCATGAAAGCTGAAGAAAAATAAAATTTCCCTCGAACGAAAACCCGACGGATTTTTACTGGGTTTTATATGCTTTTCATTTATGGTTAAAAACCTACTATTATTTTTCTTATACTTTTCTCCCCCGATTTCTTGCTGATAAATTGTATATATCAATAATTGTATAATGAATGGTAGTTTCCTGCATTTTCAGTTTTTTCTGGTTCACGATTAAAATGGCGTGTTGTAATTAAAATTTTGGACAAAATTTGAGTATTTTGTCTAAATTTTCTATTGACTGTAGTTTTGTTGAAGTCCTTAATAGTGTGTTTACTAAGGAATTTCGGTTGGGAAAATCCTCAAAATGAGGACAATTAGTCATAAAAACAGAAATTCAGTCTTTTCCACCGAAATTCTGTTTATATGTAATAAGGTATTTTTGCCAGTTGAAGACATTCAAGATTGTTTCAACCCTTCTCGTAAGATTCCTATGTAGAAATTGCTTATGGTAAAAAAAAGGGAAAAATACAATATATTATGCTTTTTGCTCAACTAAAAATTTTGTAGCTCTCCTCCATAAAAGCAAGCATGCCCTAGACTTGTTTTTCCTTATAGCTCTCTAGTCACATTTACATACTTCTAAACGTTAGGAAATGTAACACAAACCCAGCTGAAAAAAATGGCTATCTCAAAATTTTGATGGGATGTGTTTGGGGAAATGATGGGCGTGGGGAGGGGGGAGTATTTGTGTGTCAACCCCCCCCCCACGATTATGCAGTTGACCCATTATGCTTTAAAACTAAATGTATCAATTTTGACTATTAAAAAGGGCACTAGCCCTCTCAATTTCCAATTGAATGAGCCCCTTTCGAAGTTTTTACGACAACTCCTTCTGTACGAAGTGCCCTGGTCTAAAACAAACCAAATAAATAAATAGTACATTGTGCCAACATCGTTCTTTACTTAGGCAGCGCTATTGCGCTGCCTGTGATAGTGTGTATATACTATCTTTTTAAGTGAGCAATAATTGTATATGTATTTATTTTTTTTCTCGAAAACGGTTCAATATTTTTTCGGGAAAATTGGCATCCTGGGATATTCTAGCCTAAAAAAACCATCTAGATAGATCTGAAATTTTAGAAAATTCGTTTAGAGCCTTAATTTTGGAAGGAAAACAATATTTATGTGAGTGACGTCATTTTTATATACATTAGTATTGCAATGGCGTTGTCAGGTTTATTTGGAAAAATTGAAGATTTTCATGTATGCAGAAGTTGATGTTAAATTGCTTAAAGAACAAAAAACTGGTTATTGCAGCAATATTTGCATATATTTTAACAATGGATTATGATAATTTAAAAGCCTTAAAAAAGGAAACCAAAAATTTAAAGCTTAGTAGAAATCGTTGTTAGAAAAACATCAGTACCGAATTTCTTTTCTTTTAAGTATAAGCAATGTCTTTTTAAGACAACAAAGAAAGTTGGAATTTTTTAAAATCTAGTATAGAATCGCTAAAGCTATTATGTCCTGGTGCCCTCCAATCACTTTTGACTAATAAAAGGGAACTATCCCTCTCAATCCCCAATCGAGCGAGCCTTTTTCGAAGTATCTACGACAACAAATAGCCATCTCAAAATTTCTATTAGATCCGTTTCGGGAAAATACGAGGTGCGGGTAGTTCTCCACCCTCCCATCACTGAATCTTAAAAAGGCACTAGAAATTCTGATTACCAATCCAATGAGCCCCGTCTGAATTTTATACGATCACACTTTCCATATATACCTTATATGCCCCCAGGACCTAACTTACAACTCTTGCCCTGAGGAATGGGGGGGGTATTTTCCTCAAAGGCTTAATTTTTAGACCTTTCAATTACGTTGAACGAAATGGCTATCTCAAAATTTTATTGGATATGTTAGGAGAAATGGTGGGCGTGGGACGGGGGTTAGCTGTAGCTGCCCTCCGATAATTTTCGACTATGAAAATGGGAACTGGCTCTTTCAATTTGTTATCGAATGAGCTGTTTTCAAACTTTCTACGACAACATATGGCCCTCTCAAAATTTCAATCTCTTTCAGTTCATAATCTCGCGAGTTGTTTTCGAAGTTTCTTCGATAACAAATGGCCATCTCAAAATTTCTATCAGATTCATTTCGGGAAAATACGAGGTGTGGGGGGAGCTATCCACGCTCTGATCACTTTGAATCTTAAAAAGGGCACTAGAACTTTTGACTACCAATCCAATGAGCCTTCCTGGAAATTTATACGATCACACTTTCTATTTATACCGTATATGCCCCTAGGGCAGAACTTACAATCCTTGTCCTGAGGGCTCTGGGGGGGAGGGCTTTTCATTCTCTAAGACAAAATTTCTGGACCTTTCAATTACGTTACAAAATGACTATCTCAAAATTTTGATTGGATGTGTCTGGGGAGATGGTGGGTGTGGGAGGGGGATTATTTGCCCTCCAGTCACTTTGGACTATGAAAAAGAGAACTAGCCCTTTCAATTTCCTATTAAATGAGCTCTTATCAAAGTTTCTACGACGATAAATAGCCATCTCAAAATTTCTATCAGATGCATTTCGGAAAAATATGCGCTGTGGTGGGGTGTCCACCCTATGATCACTTAGATTCTTTAAAGAGGCACTGGAACTTTTGATTACCAATCCGATGAGCCCCCTTTATTCGGCTACACATTCTATATATACCTTATATGCCCCCAAGGCATAACTTACAATCCTTGCTCTGAGGGCTCTGGAGGGTGTCATCTTCAAATACACAGTTTCCGAACCTTTCAATTACGTTGAAAAAATGACTGTCTCAAAATTTTGATTGGATGTGTTTTGGGACATGGTGGGCGTGGAAGGGGGTTATTTGCCCTCCAATCCCTTTCGACTATTAAAAAGAACACTAACCCTTTCAATTTTCAATTGAATGAGCTCTTATTGAAGTTTCTGCGACAACCTTTGCCCTGACGGCTGTGGGGAGGGGGAGGGTTGTTGTCCTCAAAGAAATAATTTCCGGTCCTTTCAATTACGTTGAACAAAAGGGCTATCTCAAAATTTTGAATGGATGTGTTTGGAGAAATGGTGGGCGCGGGAAGGGGTTAGTTGCCCCCCAATCACTTTTGACTCAAAAAGGGTACTAATTTTCAATCGAATGAGCTCTTCGAGGTTTTTATACTACAAAGGAGTCAGGTCGCTCCGTACTACGGTTCGTTACCACGAACCGTTTGATTATTGGCTAATTTGACTACTCTCGCGTTAATCAATGTACTACAAAGGAGGCACAGAAGACAAAAATAGAAAGAAATTAAGTCTAAAACAATAAAGATTTTGATGTTTCATAGTTATGTTTTTATTCATTTAAAAATCCTCATTTGCAAAAAGACATACGTCAAACGTAGATCACTCTTAAAACACATGCGAACACATATTATGGGTAGAAAATACTTATGTAATATATGTGGTTTAAGTTGTTTTTTTTTACAATTTTTTTTCAGATTTTTATTCATTTAAAAATTTTGCTCAAAATTCGTCCTGATTTGACCAAATCGTTGTGGAAAGCTAGAGAGTTTTTCAAGCGCGAAAACGGACGGAATATCCGCATGGATTGCTAAATCCTGACGGATTTCCGCAATTTGCGAATGAATCATAAGGAATTGCTCTTCTGACACGTATGAGATCACAAACAGTTTTTGGGTCGAGTCTATTGCAGAGTGTGGTCTTTATTATTTTAACTCACAATACTGACGCTCTGCTCCAGTATTGGTATAGGGTAGACACGCTAATGTCTGTAAAAATAGTAAGGAAGAATTGTCACCTCCATCTTTTAAATTGCCAACACACTTCCACAAATTAACTACAGACTGATTAACATCTAAATCTATCTCATTTATTATAAAAAAAAGACGTCTCCTATCTGTGTTTAATGTCTCAAGGTCGACATAAAGGGAACATTCTTTAATAATTCAAACGGAGGAACAGTTGACTTTATTTGCCCGGACTCTGTGACACTTCAGAAAAAAACTTTTAACTAAATCCAGAAAAGGGACATTTGAGTTGATTCGCAATTGTACTCCAGTCTGGAGATCGATGTAAAATGATAAACAGCTTTTAATTACTTCTTGTACTTATCGTATACTATACTTTTTTTTGTACTTGTTTTTTTTTTATACTTGTCTTGTACTTGTTTCTTATACTACAAAGGAGGCACAGAAGACAAAAATAGAAAAAAATTCAGTCTAAAACAATAAAGATTCTGATATTTCATAGTTATGTTTTTATTCATTTAAAAATCTTGCTCAGAATCCGTCCTGATTTGACCAAATCGTTGCGGAAAGCTAGAGTTTTTCAAGCACGAAAACGGACGGAATCTCCGTATGGATTGCTAAATCCTGACGGATTTCTGCAATGTGTGAATGAATCATAATGAATTGCTCTTCTGACACGTGTAAGATCAGAAACAGTTTTTGGATCGAGTCTATTGCACAGTGGGGATTTTATTATTTTAACATACAATACTGACGTTCTGCTCCAATATTGGTATAGGGTAGACACGTTAATGTCTGTAAAAATCCGGTAAAAATAGTAAGGAAAAATTGTCACCTCCATCTTTTAAATTGCCAACACACTTCCACAAATTAACTACAGACTGATTAACATCTAAATCTATCTCATTTATTATAAAAGAAAGACGTCTCCTATCTGTGTTTAATGTCTCAATATCGAAATAAGGGGAACATTCTTAAACATTTTAAACGGAGGAACAATTGACTTTATTTGCCCGGACTCTGTGACGCTTCGGACAAAAACTTCTAACTAAATCCAGTAAAGGGACATTTGAGTTGATTCGCAATTGTACTCCGGTCTGGAGATCGATGTAAACTGATAAATAGCTTTTAATTACCTCTTGTACTTGTCGCTCCTAGACCACGCCCTTTTCTATGCCTTCAAGCTCGCATAGATGAAATTTTGTGACAAGATGCATCTCTTGTATACTCGTGAAGTTCCGAGGTTCTGAAAAATCTATAGTAAACGGACAGGTTTTTTAAGGCCTCAGCTGACTTTCGCTAGGGAAATCGGATCATATTTCTTAAAGAAGAGACAAAACTCAAAATTTTTATTTATGGATTTCTACATGCACAATCCAAAATTTGACGGTATATCAGTTAATCATGAGTAAAACGTATTTAAGAAGCAGATAAAATGATTATACTTTTAGAATTGACAAGATCCAAATAACGATTGACAGTCCCTTCCATTTCTTCAAAAAATGGTATGTTAAAAACTCAAATCAAGCGACCGACAACTGATTCAAACACCAGCCATCTTGTTGCGCATAGATAGAGTAGTTTATGCTCCGCAGCTTGTAGAAAATGCTAAAATTCTATAAGCTCTGATTGTTGCTTTGCACTTCTTAAGATATAATTACAAATTTCTTGACTGAATTACAAAATGTCAGATGGAAGTTTTTTTTTGTAGACGGAAAAAGAACAGGGGGAGAACACTTGACAAACACTACAAATTATGTCAAGCCAGGGTAAACCCTTTTGAATTTAAAGTGGCCTGGCCGTTCCATTTGTATAGTATTACACTGGTATTTTCCGAAATAAAGCCAATTATGTTTTAGAAAGGAATGCATTGGTCATTGAGCACCTTATAAATAAGCATCTTCAAACTATTTACACTGGTATCGAGAACACTGGGAAGAGCAAGAAACTCTTCCTTTAATTCACCTGAATTCAGAGGTGCCATTTGGGGGGGGGGGTAGGGGTGGGCAAATGCCCACCCCAGATTTTCCAGGGGGCCCAAGCTTCCACCAAAAAGGGTTCTTTGCCGGCCATAATAATAACACTATTTGCTATTAACCATTGTAAAGTTTGAAAGCAGGTTAGAAACATAATCTAATTCTCAAGTTCTGTCAAATGCCCCTTCCTAGATGATTATATTAATATTATAAATTCTGAATATTCGCAGTAATTCCTCTAAGTTGATAGACTAAAATAGGTCAGTTCCAGGCCTATCATTTCTTGTTGGAATCGTTCCTTGTTATCTTCCAATTGCACTACATAGAAGCAATTACGCGAGCGACGAAATCGCTGTCTCAGCAGCTCCATGTCGTCGCCGTCGACTTGGTTATTTCTCAATCGCGCACCGTGATTCAGGCCTCAAGAAGCAAACTCGCCGACCTGCGTTCAGATGCTTCATTTGTATCGCTTTTCAAGAAGGCTAAAGAGTTTGCAACAGAACTCAAAATTGAAGTACCTGCTGTGAATGGATCCGCGACTAGACCCTCCTCTGTTGGTCAGAAAGGACGACCTTGAAGAATTCAAAAGATCACCAAGCATCGGAAACAATTTGTGACAACTTTGACGCTAGGAAAGAATTTCATCGAATCTGGAAATTGGACTACTACTTTGGCGGATGAAATGAAGCAAGAATACTTCAAAACTTTTGACCGTCTACAAGCCGAATCTGACAGAAGGTTCACAGATAACTTGCCAGTGCTGAGTACGCACGAAGCCTTGGATCCAAGCTCAACCAAGTTTATGGACACAGAGCTGCTCAGGCTTTTTCTCTTCTCTTTAAGGCGAGCTGAACATCGACAGCATTCTTCTCGAATCTCAAGCTGGTATTGCCAAGCGTTTCTTGCTCAATGAGGAGAAAAATTCGGAAAACTTCCTAGACGTTGTCGACCATCTTCAGGCATTACCAGTGGCCTACTCAGAAGTAATTAAAGTACTTCGCATTGCTGCCACACTTCCTGAGACAACAGCGAGCAATGAGCGTTTGTTTTCTAGCCTAGAAATAGTGAAAAACTACCTGCGGTCTACAACAGGAGATGATCGTCTCAGTAACCTCCTTTTGATATTTGCAGAGAAGGATTTAGTAAAAAATTTGGACTACAACCAGCTTGTTGACGATTTTGCAAAGATGAAAGCTCGGCGGTTCCCCTTGTTACTAGTTGAATGTTGTTATATTTTTTTTTCTTGTTATGTTTTTCATTTTTGTAAATGTCTTTGATCTGGAATATTTCTGCTGAAGGGGCACTGAGATTTTGGTTAGAACCCTCAGCATAACAATGAAGGTCAATTTCACCGACGTATTGTTTACTTAAATAAGAAAGTTTCTCGCTGAGGAATGCCAGCCCGTAGTCTGGTTGAATTTTCCACTTTCAGTTTAATCACTTGACCTCGTTGATTGTACTCTTCGTTGTTATAATTAATCTTAGAGGTCAGTGTGGCTGAGTTCCACATTTGGTTAGAGTACATTTCCAAGCAACACACAGGTGCTGAAAATGCATTTTTACTTAGAATATTCGATCAATGTGCTGCCAAAACCCAGATATTTTTTACGCGACACAAAGTGAATCGGGAGGGGGCCCAGATGGAGTTCATGCCCACCCCTTGATTTGGCCCAAATGGCGCCTCTTCCTGAATTAAAGCAAAAAAAACGACAAATGATCACTAAGAACTTAAATTCGGTCATGTCAGTACTTTCATCTACTAAAATTGAACGTTCCACTCTTTTGAGCTTATCACTGATTTTTAGAGTGACAAAAAAAAAACATCAAGAATGTCCATACTCATGTCAGTGTGATTAAAGCAGAAACAGTGGCATTTTTTCACGAAGAAAAACGAATAGATTACTCAGAAAATATTCAACTTATTAATTATTCAAAAGCATACCATAACTGTAACATAAGTTCAGGAACGTAACAAAAATGTAACGGTTTTTGGACCGTAACATAAAAAGTAACCTTTTAATTAAAACGTACCAAATATGGTGGGAACGTAACCTCGGTTGCAACCCTACAGCAACTTCAAGATTACTACCGATTTTTTTGTTCTATTTGCAAAAGCTTTATAAATATCTTTAGTTTACTTTGTTCACTTTCTGGAAAAAAACGCTAAAAGCGAAAAATGTAGACTTGTTAGTTAACTAATTTTTTGCATTGATCGTAACTCTGATCACACATGTTGCATGCAAAAAATTTCTTTTTTTCAATCTTAATATGTTACTATTGTCTGATGAGGCATCAGCATTGGCTCTGTCTTTAGACAAACCACATCAAACCATTTGTGTGATACAACCATTTGCATCACCAAAACCTTTTGTGTTACCAAGATCTTAATGATAATTATTTTGACTTTTCAAGTGCTCGAGCAATACGACTTTTTTTTATTTTACGGACGTGATTTCTAATGTAAGCTTCCGTTTCTAATTATTGTCAAAAATTTTAACACACACCTGGCGCTTGAAACAGTTTTGACAGGGATGTATACGCTGCAAATTTTTCTTTTTGTTGAATTTCTCACTGTAGAACTTGCAGCTAAAATGGTTATGATTTTCACGTAAATTCATGAGGTTCTTCCGATGATTCTCATTAGCAAACACTTCATTGCATGTATCACAGCAATATGTTTTCATTTCTCTAGAATATGCCTTTTTTTATAACTTAGAATTTTTATTTAGGCAAACATCTTGTCGCATTGCTTGCATATTATATAGTATTTTGCCATTATGGGTGTTGAGAAGATCGTTTCGTATTGCCTTATCTTTAAAAGCTTTGTCACAAAACTCACAGCTATAAGGGTTTTCGTCTCTATGAGCTTTTGTATGCTATATTAAACCGGTCTTCTGATCAAGAACGCTACTTGAGCAAGTACAATTGAATATCTTGCACTCAGACCTTTTTTCTCCCGTATGGAGCCTCATATGCTCATATAACTGGTATATTTATGTTACAGATTTCACACCCAAACATTTTTCTGAAACCTGTCCACTCTCCTCGGTAGCTAGCTTTTTCAAATATTTAATCAGAGTTGCGTTTGATTCGACTCGCAAAAGTTGACTTTTTTCTCTGCTGCCGTTTTATTTAGTAAGAAGTCGACCTAGCAAGTCAACACTGAACTGACTGAACTACCAATCGAACGCTTCACTGGCAAAAAATTTAGACATGTGAAATCGTTTAGTCTAAAGAAAAGACAGACAAAGGACCTGAGTGACCATGTAGTCAAGAGGGGTCCGAAATTCATCTCATCATCTTAAAGAAAAGACTAGGAAACTGTTAATAGTGGAAATAATCATAGCTTTTCAGTGACCTGTAAGTAATCTTATGCATATTCCTTAGGATTTAAAGGGTTTTGGTGTTTTATGCCCATCTTACATAGGCTAAGCTTAATAAGGAATCAGAAGAAAATTTTTATGTTGTTAAAAACGTTGGTTCTTAGGAAGGAAGCTATCACATTGGTGAGTCATTTGGTAAAATTCTGGTTAATTGACTTCTTGCTATTCTTGGAAAGGGTTTAGATTAGGAAAATGAAACTTTCAGGGATGGGTCTACAGGCTAAAGTATGTCCAGGGAAGGTATTTTGAAGTACCTACCTCCACTCCTTCTCCCTCTAGAGGGCCCTGACCTTTGATGACCTTTAAAAATAGGCTATATGTGTTATAAAAGCGAAACCTTCCAAAATAGATCTTCTGCTTAATTGAAGTACAACAAATTTTTTTTCAGCTTCATATCTTTGCTCAATCCCATTTTATAAGGTTTTAAAGATAGCCTATGCAAATACATTTCCTAAATTTTGAAAAAAAAACATTGATATGGCTCAAAATTCTACTCAAATAACAGGAATTGCATTTTCAGAACTAAAGGCAGAGAAAAAGCAACTAGTAACTGAAAATTAACAACAGAAAAAACAGACTAAAGTATGTCCTAGGAAGATATTTTGAATAGGCCTATGTGTGTTATAAAAGTGAAACCTTGCAAAATAGATCTTCTGCTTGAATAAAGTACAATGAAATTGTTTTCAGCTTCACAACTTTGCTCAGTTCCATTTCATAAGGTTTTAAAGATATGCAAATATATGCTTCCTAAATTTTGAAAAAAAAACATTGACTATGGCTCAAAATTCTACTCAAGTAACAGGAATTACAGTAAAATTCTAGTTAATTGACTTCTTGCTATCTCAGAAAGGGTTTAGGTTAGGAAAATGAAACTTTCAGGGATGAGTCTACAGATTAAAATATGTCCTGGGAAGGTATTTGAAGCAACTTCCTCCACTCCTTCTCCCTCTAGAGGGCCCTGACCTTTGATGACCTTTTAAATATGTGTGTTATAAAAGTGAAAGCTTGCAAAATAGATCTTCTGCTTAATTAAAGTACAACTAAATTGTTTTCAGCTTCATAACTTTGCTCAATACAGTTTTATAAGGTCTTAAAGATATGCAAATACATTTCCTAAATTTCAAAAAAAACATTGATATGGTTCAGAATTCTACTCAAATAACAAGAATTGCATTTTCAGAACTAAAGGCAGAGTAAAAGCAACTAGTAACAGCAACCTGTAGAAGTACTAGTCTTGGCTCTACATGGTATGTAATTCAACATCCAAAATTGAGTGATTAAACATTTTCCTGTTTTTACTTGCATCCCTATCTTGTCATAGCTTCATTTAAAGAATCTCATGTAGTAGCTCAGAACCTGACCTTTAATTTAAGCTATAGTGGGACTCTCTATAAGGTATAGTTAGGCAACAATACCTTCTTTGCAGTCAAATCTTTGCAGATTTGACTGCAAAGAAGCAACATTGATAAAATAAAGAAACAGAAAATATGGGAAATATATGATTTAGACTATATATTTGCACATTTGGGGTGGGAGACAAAGTGAAGTGGTTTTAGAAATTATAGAACTATTTGGAACTATCAGTTAGAATTGAATGACAACAACAGTTTTTTTTTCGTTTACGCTTAAACTAAGTTAGCCTTGCATTCAAGTCCAGTTAAATGCAATAGTTCTGCTTCTGCTTCACAACACTTGTCTTAGATTGAAGATATCCATGCTAAAGCCAGTCCTATGATTTAAGTTAAGTAGAAAATACTGTTTCCTCAAAAGAGATACTGTTTCCCCAAAAGAGGTTTTTTGAGAAAAGCAAAGAACAACATTATACCAAAGGTGGCCAACAGTAAATTCAAATATTTTTTCAGTGAAGGACCACAATGATTCATTATCAATAAACTTTTGAAACCAAGAACAGGGTGAACGCAAGGACAAATTACAATGAATAACCCCGTCCAATTCAAAATGGGTAGAACTACCACAAAGAGGAGCAGGGTAATGCTCCCTTTCCTTCTAAAGGGTAGAACATAATTTGCACTTTGCTGAAAACTGTCTTTCTTGCTATATATGTAGTTAAGTGCTCACAGATTAACTTATTGCTGGGTTTATCCTTGCGTTAAATATTTTAGTAGTTATATTTTAGGAAAAAAACTGCTTAGAAGTTTCATCCTGTTGGAAATTTTTCCAATGGAAATAATGCTCAAACAAGAGCACAAAGTACTATTACTGCTAATATTTGTATCTTTATTAATTTTAATGTTTTTGTGTTTTTTTTAGACATAATATCATTGTATTGACCTTTTCTGTCATTAATGCTTAGAAACTGCTGTATACCCAGATATTTTCTTAGGGCTGGTGGCACCTGGGGAATATTAATTTAAAAAAAGTTTTATTTTAATGGAATTAAAGAGTAAAACTAAAAATAAATAAGAGTTAGGCTATTGCTGTGCAGTCATTATCTCATGTATCTGTAAAACTGGTTCAAATAAAATTGCTTGTCGTGCCTTTCTTTCGTTTTAGAATTCTGTAAAACTGGCACTAATATACTGAAAATCCAAATAAAAATCACAGAAGAGGAATAGGAGTACAAAAGACCCTAGGTAGCCTGCACAAAATAAAAAGACAAATTTATAAGGCTCTCAATAGTATCTTGCACTGTACAGTTTATTTCCCAAAAAACTTAAGCAAGCTCAGTTTTGTACAAACTGCTAGCTTTTCAGAATTCTGCAAATATAGGGAAATATCACAAGTCAGTTTATTTGACTGGTTTTGTAGAATTGTGTTACATAAACTCTAAGGCAATAATCATTGTTTGTTTTAGTCTAAACACTGCTTTTCACTTCCATCAGAAAAAAATCTTTCTTTTTTAAATTAATGTCGGTTAGAATCAACTAGTTTGTGGTAACAAGACCACCAAGAAAACACTCTTCATAGGTAACAAACCAGGTTCCTGAATCAATTCTGCATGCCATTGTCTATTGACTGTTACAAGAACAGCATATTCAAAACCATCAGAACCAGAAGAATATTTACGCCATTTTTTGAATCCTTTGATTAAGAGACATGGCTAACACTCTTTTTATTGCTCTTTTTCTTGCCTTTTTTGGGTGATTTTTTGAAACTTTTATTAGGGAATCTTTTTAGGATCACAATAATACTGCAAACATCAATGGAAAATTTAGGAAAAATTCAATGGAAAAATTAGTGACAATATTCAAGTTTTGAGAAGACGTTCTCTAAACGTCTGAAAAAATCATAATGTCAAGGACCATAGTTTTGCTCTTCACTATATAAATCGACTTTTCGAAAATATAAGAACTAATCCAATTGCACAATGAAAATACTCAGACAACAACCATTGGAACATTAAACTACCAAAATCTTATTTATGGTTAATTTTACCTACTCAATTTCTGAATTGAGTAGAAGAAAAACTTGAAAAATGACAGAATTATGGGATTAAATACTGTCAAAATATCTACCATGGTCTACATAAAACTCAGTATTTGTAGTAGTTTGATCATTGCTTTTAACTGTAAAACAATTAAGTTTGCCAACCGATTTCTAATAAATAATGACTGTAAAATTTTCTAACAAATCAAGATTAAAATAACTTTTTTTTATATAGTTTACATAGAATGTTTAGTTGGAGTTAATCTAAATTTTCCTCAACCCAAAATAAGTTTTTGCTCATTAGAACCTGAAGTCGTTCGGGTACATTTATATTGTATATTTCTGTGTCCAAACGCCAGTTGAGCCAAATGGTGGAAAAACGAGGAAAACTGAAAAAACATTTTCAATGACTATTCCATTTTCTGAAGGCAAGTCATTGAAGTATGAGAATCGTTCCATGTTTGTGTAATCCAAAATGGCTTCAGAACTATTCTAGTAAATGGTGTGTGTGATAGAGTCCTTAATGTCTCCTCCTTTCTGGAGCCAGCATACTATTGAACAAGGTCTATTATGTAAAATATTTGGTATCTAGGGGATACTTTTCAAGAATGTTGAAGATGTTTCTATAGAAAGGCCTTAATTCCTTAGGAATCATCAAAATTGTACAAATCCCAGTTTATCTTAGAACCAGATCATGTGGAGGTTAAAAAACAGCAAATTTAGTTGAATTCGACTTTTTCACTTTACAAAATCAGAGCATATTTCATGCTATATATCTGACTTTGCTCCATCCAAACTATCCAACTAACTCTTCCTAAAGCGTTTCACCTACGTATGCCTACTGTGGAGACATTTTCTGAACCCTCTTTTGCTCCACTGCTGAATGACAGTATTTGTACCACCATCGATGACATGCCTAAACCTCTCATATCCTAAAGAGAACTGCCTCAAATTTTTTGTATAGAGATAGAGATTCAAAACTAGGTCTCTTTGTGTACCTTTTATGTAGAATAAAGCAGTCGCATTTTCAATTTGTTGATTCTTTTCAAGAGTTTAGTGATTCTTATTTTGACCTGGAGTTTGACCTCTAAATGTTTTATCTGGCAGCCCCCTCTATGAAGCTACTTAAACCTTTGGAAATGATATTGACAAATGTTTAAATGCACAAAAAAACCATTAAAACTAGTAGTATTGATACACTTTTAAAAAGGTATTTATAATTTTGTTAACAAAAAATACAACTTATCAGAGCTAAAAAACTGTAGACTTCAATTCACTCTATTGAAATTTAATCTGGAAATCTGGAAATATATCGAGAACGACTGAGGGTATTAAGTGGAAATTTTTGGGATTACTATTATTAAGTTTTTTTTAGCTCAGTTAGAGGAGGTATAATATAAAGATTGAACAATACTTTTTGTGTCGGAATTAACAATTTTTGAAAAGTTTTTTCAACATAAAAATAGCAAGCTAAATTATAGATTCTTATAGAAAAAAAACTAAAGAGCTATAAAATATATTTTTTTCCACGAAAACAATATGTCATTAAAAACGAACAGGAATTGATTTAAAAAACTTTTTCCACGAAACAAGGGTTTCAAAGAAGAGTAAAGAGCTCCATTAAGCCAAAAATCTGTAAGAGCCATAGATATTTGAATCGTTTTTGGATGTCCTATGGTCCCCTTTGATGTCTTTTATAGATGCCCTTTCTTTATTAAGATAGATTTAAAATTATTCTTGAGTTGTCAGCCATTATTGACTTGATGTTGCCTCTACTTTTTGCTAATATGGTCTATATTATCTTATCATGTCTTGGGTAGCGTTTTATGTATCATTAAACCCTCTGTATTTCAGAAATGATGGATCCTTTGCAAATTAAGACTGATGAAGCCTTGGAACTTCCAAATACTATCAATTCATCCAATGATTTGGACCTGAATTTGAGCAATTCTTGCAGCTCGCCCCAGCTTCTGGTCGGCTCTTTTACACTAAAGGAAGAAGGTATGCTTTCAAAAAGAAAAAGAAATGCAAAAGCCTCTTTTTGATTATTTTATGCATCTGTCTTTTTTATATAAATTGAAGTGTAAACATAGATTTTGACATTGTTCTTCTTAGTCTATATGAATCTCGATGGGATTATTCTTTTCATTGGCGGGAGTAGCTGCCTAATTTTTGTGGATAAAAAATAATTTGTCCTTTTATTTGTAGATTATGCTGAATGAGAAACTTAGCTGTACTTTTTGACAAAAAAGAACATAAAGAAATAATTACACTCGAGAGAGAAGATTAAACACAATTATGTTGATTGATTCAATTAAATTCAGTAATAGATAGCTGATTATTATGAGATTCCTTGTCTAAAAACTATAATGTTGAATGTAAATGCGAAAAATTTCAGTCCTTTCGAAAATTCCTCCATTTCAGGGTTTTGATACAACATTCCTGCTAACGTACATATAATTTTTCTTTGCCAATATGATTTTTCCAAACGTATTGAGAATTAAAAAGATTTAAAACTAAAGGAAAAACGCTTCTTGTTATCCTAACTTATGTGGCATTTGAAATAACTTGTCATTAAATAAAAAAACAAGTTTTTTTTTAACTAAAAGTAAGGGGCAACATTACAACTTAAAACGAACAGAAATTACTCCGTATATGAAAGGGATTGTCCCTTCCGCAACGCCTCGCTCTTTACGCTAAAGTTTGACTCTGTCACAACTCTACTTTTTAAAACAATAAAAAAATTTTAGCGTAAAGAGTAAGGCGTTGCGGAGGGTGCAACCCCTTTCATATACGGAGTAATTTCTGTTCGTGTTAAGTTTTAATGTCGCTTCTTACTTTCAATTAAAAAAGCTTGTTTTTTTTGTAATTTCTGAACGTTTTTGAATTAATACATGTTTTGATTTTGGGTCACCGCACATGAATGATTAAAACGAAATTTGTATATATTTTTTTTTGCCAAATGGCTTTCTCTTAGTTTTGACTGGATGATTTTGATAAAAAAAAGGGGCGGAGGAAGAGGCGTAGTTGTCCTCCACTTTTTGGCTACTTAAAAATACAACTAGATTTTTCATTTTTTGTAAAAAACGTTTTTGTTAGTAATAAACATACGTACCTTACGAATTAACTTACGTAACGAACTTCTATATTTGTGTATTTTTATTACGTATATGAGGGGGTTTGCACCCTCGTCAATACCTCGCTCTTTACACTAAAGCTAGAATTTTATCCCGAGTCTTTAAGAATGACCCCTGAATCACAAAGGCCGTAGAATAAATAGTTAAAATTATTAAAAATACTTTGGCGTAAAGAGCAAGGTATTGTGGAGGACACGAACCCCCTTATAAACGTAATATTTTATGTTCATTTTAAGTGTTAATGCTACTCATTATTTCCAGGTGAATTTTTTTTATTCAGTTTCTCATTTTTTTTAAATAATGCTAGAAAATCCGGCATAGAAACTCTCTTCCCTCATGATAAATTTCTCAATGGAAAGATTCTCCCATGTAACCCCGTCCCCCGATCCACTCCCACCCCAACGTGAAAAAGTCCCCTGAAAACGTCTGTACACGTCATAATAATCATTACTATAAGTAAACAATGGTCAAAGTTTTTAACTTGCAACCCCTCCCCCGGGGACTGTGGTGGATTAAGTCGTCCCCAAAGACATAGTTATTAGGTTTTCGACTAGGCTGAATAGAATGGCTATCTCAAAATTTTGATCCGATGATTTTGGGGAAAAATGTGCGTGGGAGAGGGCCTGGGTGCCTTCCAATTTTTTTGGTCACTTAAAAAGGGTACTAGAACTTTTAATTTCTGTTAGAATGAGCCCTCTCGCAACATTCTAGGACCACTGGGTCGATACGATCACCCCGGGAAAAAAAAAACAAATAAATACGCATCCGTGATCTGGCTTCTGGCAAAAAATACTAAATTCCACATTTTTGGAGATAGGAGCATAAAACTTTAACAGTAGGGTTCTCTGATACCCTGATTCTGATGGTGTGATTTTTGTTAAGATCCTATGACTTTTAGGGGGCCTTTCCTCCTATTTTCTAAAATAAGGCTCATTTTCTAAGGCTCGTAACTTTTGATGGGTAAGACTAAATTTAATGAAACTTATATATTTAAAATCAGCATTAAAATGTGATTCTTTTGATGTAACTATTGATATCAAATATCCGTTTTTCCAAATTTCGGTTACTGTTGAGCCGGGTCGCTCCTTACTACAGTTCGTTACCACGAACTGTTTGATTCCAACCCACATTTTTCATAATTTTAACATAAACTTTTCGATATGCTTACAAATGGTTCGCTAGTGCAGGTACCAATCAACAGGAATTTTAATTATTGCAAGAACTTTTGTTAAAAAATCAGGAAAAAGTAATTTTGGGTTTCAGTTCACTAGAATTTATTTTGGACTGAGGTAGAATCTAGTTTTGACATGAGCTGAGGAGGAGAGATGAGGTCTTGAATTTTTGTAGGCTGTTTTCTCTAATTTGCCTAGACTTTCAACATTTAGGATAATTATTTCTGTTCTTTTGATTAACTTTCAATTATCTTCTGTCTTTTAAAATTTTGAAATCATAGACACTACAGTCGCTATAATGTTTTATATTTATTTTTTTCTGATTAAGGCACTTTGTGTAGAAGAGGTTATTGTGGGAAGTTCGAAAGAAGCTCATTCAGCTGGACATTGAAAGCTCTAGTGCTAATTTTTATGAGTCGAAAGTGATTGGTTGGCATTCAGTCCCCCCCCCCCGAAGCCCTTCATTACACCAAACACATCCTACCAAAGTTTGATTTCTTTCAGCATAGTCGAAAGGTCCAGTAATTATGTATTAAGGGCTTTCAACCCTCATAGCCCTTAGAGCAAGCGCTATTAGCTGATACTTTCTTCTTACTAACATTTAAGGCTCTTAAGGAAGGAATAAACTAATGAAGGGAGTTCTTTGGATTGAAAATCGGAAGTTCCAGTTCACTTTTTTCAGACTCAAAAGTGATGGGAGGGCAACTAACCCTTCCCCTCCCTTCAACGTTCCCTGTTCCCCAAATGCATCGGATAAAATTTTTTTATAGCCGTTTTGTTCAAAATAAACGCCTTCAGGGTTGACAAGCCCCCTAAAGCCTTGGGAAAAGGGTTTTAAGTTATGCCCCGAGGGAATATAAGGTTTTTATGGAACGACTGGCTGTATAAAATACGGTGGGGGCTCATTTGAGTGACAATCGACAGTTTTAGTGTCCTTCTTAAGAGTCAAAACAGATTGGAGGCCAACTAGCACTCCTTGCACATCATTTCTCAAGACACGTCCAATCAACATTTTAAGGCAGCAATTTTGTTCAGTATTGTTGAAAGGTCCAGTAATTATGCCTTTGGTGATATCAACCCCCCAGAAGCCTCAGTGCTAGTGCTGTAAGTTAGGCAATTCGTCCGTGGTTTACAATTGGACATTTGCAAACATGTGGGAACATGCTGTAAGCATGTTAGATTTTTACTTTCCAAAAAGTCGAAAGCCATTCAGGTGAGCCTTTCAGAGAATGTTGAAGAGAGTGTTTAACTAAATAAAAAAAATGTTGTGTGCATGCGGGTTGTCAAAAGGGCGTAACTCAGGAATAACTGAGTATATTAATTTGCATCCCAGAAAATGAAAAGAGAGATGATCAATTAACCAAAAGGCCTGTATTTGCACATCACTACTACTACCACCACTACTACCTCTAAAACTACTGTTTCTGTAGCCAGTACTACCAAGGCTGAGGATATTGAAATGAACATATGAGAGATGTTGAGAGGGATGTTCAAGTGACCAAAAGGCAACATATGCCTGCTACTACTGTTACTACTACTACTAATGCAACATCACTACTGCTCCCACTACTGTCACTACTACTATGGTACTACCACTATTAAGGCGGCATGCATGAAGGTGAAAGTTTTATAGAATATCAATGGGGAATTTGAACTAAACCAAAACACACTATTTGCATGCTGACTGTCAAAAGGGTGGATCTTAAGAATGGATTTGAATATTGAGTTGCAACTTTCAGAGAAGGGTTAAAGAGGAAGATCAATTTACTAAAAGATAATATCCAAATGCTACTATTGACATTGCTACCTTTGCTATTTATAATGCTACTACTACTGCTGCTACAAAATCACCAACTTCTACTACAATTGCAACCACTTGTAAGGTTAAGAGTATTAAGACGAAAAGGGCGTCAAAAGATGTTTCAAAAGTAAAAAATAGTCAAAAGATGTTTATTAGCAATATTGTTTCTTTTTTCTTTGTTTCTGACCAAGTCACTTTGTTCAGTTCAGCTCGGTTCACTTTATTTATAAATCAAATACATTTAACTAATCTTCAAGTACCCGCCCCAAGAAAGATACAAAAAAAACTTGTGACTGGGCGGGCACATAAAACTCATTTTCTAACTAATAATTCACTAGAAACGAAAAAAACAACAACTAACAACAACCAATCTCTAATCTACTCATCAATAATAAAAACCAATCTCATAATAATAAACAGAAAAGAGAGAGACAAAAAGAATAATAAAAAAATTATGAACCTTGGCCTAGCAAATACTTTTTCAATTTATTTTTAAAAAACTCCAGATGTTCAGCCGCCCAATTGCTCTGTGAAACAGAGTTCCACACATTAGGCCCCAAAAATCTAGAAGGGAAGCCGGCCCTGGTTCCACTTCTGTGCGGGACGATGAAATCACTAGCGTGAAGCGTTTCATTATGATGTAAAGATCTATTTTCACTAAAGTAACCACGAAAAGCCCCTGGAGTTACATTATTCCAACATTGATAAGTAAAGATTACAACTTGGTACTTCCGTAGCTATCCAACGTTCAGCACTTGCAACTCTTTGAAGCAAGCTGTGGTGTTGTGTTCACCTTCAAGATATTTACCAGTAAGACGCATTGCTTTAATTTGAAGAATCTGAACACGTTTAAATTCACATAAAAATTGCGTGCCCATAATATGCAGCCATACAAAGTATATGGATTAATCACTGGATGACTCGGAGGTAAAACATTTTTAAATTGTTGAATTACTTCAAGGCCACGGGTAATCTTTGTTGCAACAACATCACTGTGACGTTTCCAGAAAAGATTACAATTAATGTAAAAACTTAAATACCGGATTTCCTGAACCTGAACTACAGGCTTGTTATCAAACAGAATTCTACCATTAATATCATCGGGCTTGCCTATTCTAGAATATAAAATAAAATTAGTCTTAGCAACGTTAACTGACAACATTATTCAATCTAGTAAAAACATGGAAATTTCTCAAAACGCCATCCACTTTCAAGACAAGGCTATCCAATCAATGACTAGAAAATGTATCTGCAGTGTCATCACCAAATGACGTTAAACAACAATCTGGAAGATAAAACCTATTGCTATATCCATAAACTAAATAAAAAAGCGGACCAAGGACCGTACCCTGTGCCACACCAGAAGACACTTCATAAGAGAAAGAAAACACATCAGCAATCATCACTTTAATAGACCTCCCGCGTAAATATCTTTCAAACCACCTGAAACATACTCCTTCAATACCCAAGCATTCTAATCTCTGCAATAAAATTCTAAAATATACTGTGTCAAATGCTTTCTTAAAATCAAAAAATACTGTTTGGGGGATCTCACCTTTTTCAAAAAAAATATTCATAATATCAGCAAGATGAATGGCAGCATGACTAGTTGAATGACCCTTTCTAAACCCGAATTGGGTCTCTCTGAGTAGGCCGTGTTCCTTGAGATAGTCATGTAGATAACGATGAATTACTTTTTCTAAAAATTTTGAAAATAGAGGCAGCATCGAAATTGATCGCCAATTACCGGCATCTGACCTGATACCCCCTTTATAAAGCGGGATAACTTTAGCTTGGTTTACCGCTTCTGGAAAGGTCCCTGTTTCTAAAGACAAGTTGATAATATTTAGGATACATGGTAGTATATACGTCACAATAGCTTTAAAAGTACTGATATTTACTCCATCTACCCTAGCAGATTTCAATTTTTATGTTTTCACTATATTAATCACTTTATCATTTGTACACTTTTCAAACTGGAACTCAACACTGTCACCACGAGGAGTCCTTGAATTCCTCACTGATAACATTTTCCCTGTCACATCTTGCACTCTCTTGAACAGACAATCCAATTTGAGAATAAAACTGACCAAAATGATTCACAACTATATTTTTATCACTCGAAGAAATTCACAGAACACCCATGAACTAATTGATAACTTGCCATGTAGCTCTTGTATCTCCCTTACGATGAATCTCTTTTTCTTAAATTTTTGAAAATAGAGGCAGCATCGAAATTGATCTCCAATTACTGGCATCTGACCTGGCACCCCCTTTATAAGGCGGGATAACTTTAGCTTGGTTCAGTACTTCTGGAAAGGTCCCTGTTTCCAGAAACAGGTTGATAATATGTAGGATACATGGTAGTATATACGTCATAATAGCTTTAAAGGTTTGGAAATTCACGCCATCTACCCCAGCAGATTTCGATTTTATGTTTTTCACTATATTAATTACTTCGTCATTTATACGCTTTTCGAACTGGAACTCAACACTGTCACCACGAGAGTCCTTGAATTCCTCACTGAGAACATTTTCCCTGTCACATCTTGAATTCTCTTGAAGAGACTATCCAATTTGAGAATAAAACTGACCAAAATGATTCTCAACTATATTTTTATCACTCACAGAAATTCACAGAACACCCATGAACTCATTGATAACTTGCCATGTAGCTCTTGTATCTCCCTTATCATCAGAAAACCTCTCCTCAAAGTACTTCTTCTTTGCTTGCCTTCTCATATTATTCACCTTGTTTCTCACTGCCTTGAATTCTATAAAGTCTGCGTCATCCTGACTATTAAGATATTGCTCATATAACAAGTTTCTATTGTTTATCACGTCTATTCTTTCTTTCGTAATCCATGGCTTGCGGGGATCGTCCTTCTTTTGCTTTACAAGTCGCAAGAGACATGTCTTCTCATAAATTGATTGAAAAACTGACATGAATTGGTCATTGACTATAGAAGAATCACCTGAAATATCAAGGCCAGAGTCTCACTTAAGGCAACTCAACTCCATGGCAAAGTTATTCAAATTCTGCATTTTTAGTTCACATTTCGGTATTTTCGTCCTGTGGTGGCGCAGTGGATTGTACCTTAGCTTGGTAATACGGGACCCAGAGATTGAATCACGCTGCAGGAATGTACTGCAGGGCCGACGCAAGGACCTTAGTAGTCAAGAAGCGTCGTTAATTCTTAAATAATAATAAAAAGTGTCGGTATTTTCTTCAACTGGATACGTCCATTTCTGAGGAACATCACATGAGCAATTACTGGTAGATGATCCGAGCCTGGATATATGATCATATCAGAATAGCGTTGGCTCAAATAACTATGTCCCACGAAAACGTTATCAATTAGGGTAGAAGAATGACAAGAAATTCGGGTTCGAGAAATTCGAAAAAACTAAATATTCACATTTTCAGTATTAAGTTTGAGGCCGATTTCCTCAAAAGAATTAGAAACAAGCTGGGTCGACTTAATTAGGGTAGATTTAGTGCGGCTGATCAAAAGTAAATCATCTGCATATGCAATATACGAAAGATTAGTTAGGACTAAAAACATGATGGATTAATGCGTGGCAAAACAGAATAAAGACAAGCATTAAAAAGATAAGGGGATAAGACTCCTCCTTGCCTAAGACCAGAACGGATGGGGATATTACCAACGTAGGTGTCACCTGACTTGAGTCGAACATATAAATTAGCATACCAAAAACGAAGAGTTGATATAATAGACACATTAGCACCAAGTTGGATTAAAGAATACCAAAGTTGGCTATGGCACATTGAATCAAATGCTTTTGAAACATCGAGTGCATAAAAATGAACCTCAAAACCATTTTTATGCGCTTTAAGTAATAGCGAAGCTATAGCACGATGAGCATGTTGGCAACCTATATACGGCTTGAAGCCAAACTGATTAGACATATAATCTACTTTAGACAGGAGATCAGGGAGCAAAACATATTCAAATACTTTACTTAAAGTACAAGCAACCGTAATAGGCCTATACGAAGCGCAACTAGTTGGCTCCTTACCACGTTTCAAAATTGACGTAATGTTACCAACTAAAAAAGAATCAGGGACCAAAGAAGAGCATAAACACATCTGAAAAAGTAACATCAAGTGATAAACTAGTTCCTCCGAATCGGTGTTGAGGTGAAAAGCACTGATGCCGTCTATATCATAAGATTTGGATTTAAGTCTCTCTATACTTCTTTTGACACGGTCAACACAAACGGGAGGTACATGATCTTGAGTAATTTTCTTAGGCAACAGATTAGAACAGAGCTTGGCAAAACGAAAATGAACCGCATATATCACTGTATCGAAAATGTTACTATAATGATTGATCCGTGATACATTAGGGATTCGGTCGGCCGTAGGCGATCTATCGAACTTCGCGACATTAATCACTTTTTTCCTCTGGCTAGGAGTCTTAGGAAATTTGGCACCATTATACCTAATTCTTCGAAGATAGCGTTTAAAATCAAGCTTTGTTCTTTGTTTAATATCGAAAACATTACCCCTTAAAGGGCGGTCGCAAGCTATCCACATTTTTAGCCACAATTTAGCCCGACTTTTTATAGTTTTGAGCTCTGGGTCATTCTTCCAAATTGAACTTCTTGTTTGGGCTCGAAAGCGACATAGGGGGACAGCTACCTCTTCAGACCTCTTTAAGCACGATACAATGTGGCTATATATATAAAAATAAGTTGTCCGTCTGTGTGTCTGTCTGTGGATCAGGTGACGTCATGTTTCTGTGTTGACTGACGTCATGAAATTAGTTGTCGTCATTTTTGCTTTGACGGTGACGTCATTCAAGATATTTAAGACATATGTTCACGTAGAAATCTATTAATGTTTAAGTTTACAATGACTGATGAACTTACCATGGCAAAAGCCGATGAAGATGCTCAAAGAGTCTATGCCAAAAAACTTGCTGCTGATAGAGAAAGTCAGAAAAGAAAGCGTGCCGAGGAATCAAAAGAACAGCAAGGAAACAGGCTTGAGGCTAAAGAACGCAAAACCGCGCAGTTAGATGAAGATCCACCTGGACAGCGAGAGTCAAAACATATCAAAACTGAAAATGATAGCGATGATGATTGGGTTTGGGATTTTGACTTGGATAAGGTCATCAATGCCTACCAGATTTTAGTTAAAAAAACAAAGGTTCGGCGATATGTATTTCATAGTGAAGCTGAAAAATAAAGAAGAAAAAGAAAACTGAAAAAAGAAAAAAAGTAAAAAACTAAAAAATACTAAAAAGAAAAAACACTCAAAGAGAAATTACAGACCGGGACACAAATGACGACCGGGACAGAGGGAATATAAATAACGACCGGGACACTCAAAGAGAAATTACAGACTCGGATACCGGGGCAACAAATGACGACCGGGACACAGGGAATATAAATGACGACCAGGACACAGGTATTTAAGAATATCGTTCAAAGACAAATTTTTAATTGTAAGAAGACCGTTGAAAGAGAAATTTCTAATTGTAAATGAAAGAGCGATTCTCGCACCCAAAAATATAGACGTCCACGAAATCAACAATATTGTTTTGACCAAGATTCGAGACCAGGCAGTCCTTTACAAGTCAGTCGACACAGTTTTGGAACCAAATGAAGCGGTTAATTATCCATCTGAATTTTTAAATTCCATAGATCTTTCAGGGTTTCCACCACACGTGCTACAACTAAAAATAGGCGTACCAATAATACTTTAAAAAAATATCAACCCACCAAAGCTTTGCAATGGCACGCGACTTGCCGTAAAAAAAACAATGGAAAACCTAATAGAGGCCACAATCTTGACAGGGCCTTTTGAGGGTGAGGCTGTTCTTATTCCTCGCATTCCCATGATTCCAACGGATCTGCCTATTCAATTTAAAATATTACGATTCCCAATTCGATTAGCATTTGCAATCACCATTAACAAAGCTCAAGGTCAATCATTAGAAAAATGTGGTATAGATCTTAATACTGATTGTTTTTCCCATGGACAATTGTACGTTGCATGTTCGAGGGTCGGTAAACCTGACAATCTATTTATATGCAGCGACAATTCGACAGCGAAGAATGTTGTATATTCGCAAGTTTTACGCAGTTAATTTGTATTGTATCTATCTATCTATCTATATAAAAACGAGTTGTGTGTATGCATGTTTGTTTGTTTGTAAAAAGAGCGTTTGCATATGACGTCATTATTAGTACATACGGCTTTGTATATGCACAGACAATGGGAAAGCGAAGAATGTTGTATATTCGCAATTTTGACGTAGTTTAACTCCTGCAGACGAAATGAATGCTTGCCTGAAAAATTCTAATTTATGGGCACACGTAAAAATATTAAAATTAACTACAAATATGCGTGTCCGATTGCAAAACGATGACTCTGGTCAAACATTTTCAGAGCAATTGCTGGCAATTGGAAACGGAAAGCTCCCAGTAGTGGGAAAGCCAAGAAGAAGAAGAATGTTGTATATTCGCAATTTTTACGTAGTTTGAAACACATATATAAATCTATCTATATTCACAGGTGGGACACAGGGACACAACTACAATGGCGCGTAACTAATATGGCGCGTAACGACTTACGCGCGCGGGGGGGCTTGGGGGGGCGCGAAGCGCCCCACCAACTAGGTGTTGGGGTGGCGCGAAGTGCCACCCCAACAGCTAGTATATATATATATATATCTATATATATAAAAATAAATTGTCTGTCTGTCTGTGGATGGATCAGGTGACGTCACCTGAAAAAACTGGATCAGGTGACGTCAAAACTGAAAAAACTAAAAAAAGGCAAAAACTACAAAAAAAACTAAAAACTAATAAAAAAAATAAAAAAGCTAAAAAACTAAAAAAAACTAAAAAAAAGGCAAAAACTACAAAAAAAACTAAAAACTAATAAAAAAGCTAAAAAACTAAAAAAACTAAAAAAAGGCAAAAACTACAAAAAAAACTAAAAACTAATAAAAAAAATAAAAAAGCTAAAAAACTAAAAAAACTAAAAAAACTAAAAAAAGGTAAAAAACTAAAAAAACTAAAAACTAAAAAAAACTAAAAAAAAGGAAAAAACTGAAAAATAAGCTAAAATAAAGGTAAAAACTAATAAAAAACTAAAAAAAAACTGAAAAAACTAAAAAAAGGCAAAAACTACAAAAAAAACTAAAAACTAATAAAAAAAGTAAAAAAGCTAAAAAACTAAAAACACTAAAAAAACTAAAAAAAGGTAAAAAACTAAAAAAAATAAAAAATAAAAAAAACTAAAGACAAGGAAAAAACTGAAAAATAAGCTAAAATAAAGGTAAAAACCAATAAAAAACTAAAAAGAAAAAAAGGAAAAAACTAAAAAAAATTTTCATCTAAAAAACTAAAAAAAACTAAAAAAGGTAAAAACTAAAAGAACTAAAAAATAAAAAAAATAAATGACGACACTCAAAGAGAAAGCGACCAGGACAAAAGGAATGTTCGATTAGCAATCAACAAAGCACCGGGACACAGGGAGTATAAATGAAAAAAGCTAAAAAACTAAAAAAACTAAAAAAAAGGCAAAAACTACAAAAAAAACTAAAAACTAATAAAAAAAATAAAAAAGCTAAAAAACTAAAAAAACTAAAAAAACTAAAAAAAGGTAAAAAACTAAAAAAACTAAAAACTAAAAAAAAGGAAAAAACTGAAAAATAAGCTAAAATAAAGGTAAAAACTAATAAAAAACTAAAAAAAAAACTGAAAAAACTAAAAAAGGGCAAAAACTACAAAAAAAACTAAAAACTAATAAAAAAAGTAAAAAAGCTAAAAAACTAAAAAAACTAAAAAAAGGTAAAAAACTAAAAAAAATAAAAAATAAAAAAATCTATTTATATGGACAGACAATAGGACAGCAAAGAATGTTGTATATTCGCAAGTTTTACGTAGTTAAATATATATATATATATATATATATATATATATATATATATATATATATATATATATATATATATATATATATATATATATCTATATATATAAAAATAAGTTGTCTGTGTGTGGATCTGTGGATCAGGTGACGTCATGTTTGTCCGCATATGACGTCTGAATTATTTCACACTAATACAAAAGAAGAAAAAAACTAAAAAAGGTAAAAACTACAAAAAAAACTAAAAAGAAAAAAAAACTAAAAAAGCTAAAAAACTAAAAAAAAACTAAAAAAAGTAAAAATCTAATAACTAAAAAAAACTGAAAAAATAAAAAAAGGCAAAAACTACAAAAAAATAAAAACTAATAAAAAAACTAAAAAAACTAAAAAACTAAATAAACTAAAAAAAACTAAAAAAAGGTAAAAAACTAAAAAAACTAAAAACTAAAAAAGAAAAAAACTAAAAAAAAGGAAAAAACTGAAAAATAAAAGAGAAAAAGAAAACTAAAAAAATATGAATTTAATATATATAAAAATAAGTTGTTTGTGGGTTATGTCTGTCTGTCCGTCTGTCGAGTGACGTCGTGTTTGTCCGCATATGACGTCTGAATTATTTCACACTAATACAAAAGAAGAAAAAAAACTAAAAAAGGTAAAAACTACAAAAAAAACTAAAAAGAAAAAAAACTAAAAAAGCTAAAAAACTAAAAAAACTAAAAAAAGGTAAAAAACTAAAAACTAAAAAAAACTGAAAAAACTAAAAAAAGGCAAAAACTAAAAAAAAACTAAAAACTAATAAAAAAACTAAAAAAGCTAAAAAACTAAAAAAAAAAAACTAAAAAAAGGTAAAAAACAAAAAAAAACTAAAAACTAAAAAAGAAAAAACTAAAAAAAAGGAAAAAACTGAAAAATAAGAGAAAAAGAAAACTAAAAAAATATTAATAAATATAAAAAATATAAATATAAATATAATATAAATTAGCAATCAACAAAGCACCGAGACACAAATGACGACCGGGACACAGGGAGTATAAATGACGACCAGGACATAAGTAAAAAAAAAAAACTAAAAAAACTAAAAAAATGGTAAAAACTACAAAAAAACTAAAAACTAATAAAAAAACTAAAAAATCTAAAAATCTAAATAAACTAAAAAAGAAAAAAGGAAAAAAATAAAGGAGAAAAACAAAACTAAAAAACGAATGTATATACAGACCGGGACACCGGGATACAAATGACGACCGGGACACAGGGAATATAAATGACGACCGGGACACAGGGACACAACTACAATGGGGACGCCGGGGGGCACAGGGGGATATAAATGACGACCGGGACACCGGGACACAAGGAATATAAATGACGCCTGGGACACTCAAAGAGAAATCACAGACTGGAACACCGGGACACAAATGACGACCGGGACACAGGGAATATAAATGACGACCGGGACACAGGGACATAACTACAAAGGGGCCGCCGGGGTGCACAGGGGGATATATAAATGACGATGGCGACTCAGGGAATGGTCGATTAGCAATCACCATCAACAAAGCTCAAGGGCAATCATTAGAATCATGAGGTATAGATCTGAATACGGATTGTTTTCCCATGGACCATTATATGTTGCATGTTCAAGAGTCGGTAAACCTGAAAATCTATTTATATGCACAGACAATGGGACAGCAAAGAATGTTGTATATTCGCAAGTTTTACTTAGTTAAAAACATATATATATATATATATATATATATATCTATCTATATTCACAGGTGGGACATAGGGACACAACTACAATGGCGCGTAACTAATATGGCGCGTAACGACTTACACGCGCGGGGGGGCTTGGGGGGGGCGCGAAGCGCCCCCACCAACTAGGTGTTGGGGTGGCGCGAAGCGCCACCCCAACAGCTAGTATATCTATATAAATAAGTTGTGTGTGTGTGTGTCGAGTGACGTCATGTTTGTGTGTTGACTGACGTCATGTTTGTTGATTGACGAAATTACACACCGGGACATCGGGACACAAATGACGACCGGGACATAGGGAATATAAATGACGACCGGGACACTCAAAGAGAAAGCGACCGGGACACAAGAAATGTTCGATTAGCAATCACCATCAACAAAGCACCGGGACACGAATGACGACCGGGACACAGGGAGTATAAATGACGACCAGGACATAAGTAAAAAAAAAAACTAAAAAAACTAAAAAAAACTAAAAAAAAAGGTAAAAACTACAAAAAAACTAAAAAGAAAAAAAACAACTAAAAACTAATAAAAAACTAAAAAAGCTAAAAAACTAAAAAAAACTAAAAAACTAAAAACTAAAACTAAAAAAACTAAAAAAACTAAAAAAACTAAAAAAACTAAAAAAGAAAAAAAAAGAAAAAAAAAGAAAAAAAAAAGAAAAAAAAAGAAAAAAAAAAAAAAGAAAAAAAAAGAAAAAAAAAGAAAAAAAAGAAAAAAAAGAAAAAAAAAGAAAAAAAAAGAAAAAAAAAGAAAAAAAAAGAAAAAAAAGAAAAAAAAAGAAAAAAAAAGAAAAAAAAAAAAAAAGAAAAAAAAAGAAAAAAAAAAGAAAAAAAAAAAGAAAAAAAAAGAAAAAAAGAAAAAAAGGAAAAAAAAATGAAAAATAAAGGAGAAAAACAAAACTAAAAATAAAAAAAAACTAAAAAGGTAAAAACTACAAAAACAAAAAAAAGTAAAACCCAAAAAAAACTAAAAAGAAAAAAAAGGGGAAAAACGCAAAAATTTATTTCATCATATACCAATTCAAAAACGAATGTATATACAGACCGGGACACCGGGATACAAATGACGACCGGGACACAGGGAATATAAATGACGACCGGGACACGACTACAACGGGGACGCCGGGGGGCACAGGGTGATATATAAATGACGACGGGGACACAGGGAATGTTCGATTAGCAATCACCATCAACAAAGCTCAAGGACAATCATTAGAATCATGAAGTATAACTAAAAAATAACCAACCAAGTCCATTACTCTCTATGCCGTTCAGAAGACTTTTTATTAATGCGCAAGATTTTGTAAATTTAGTTAAACTTCGGAGGGATTTCTGGTCGCAGGGGAGATAAACATTAATGAGGACAAGGCTGGCAAGACGAATAGCAATATAACAATCACTCTCGTGATAACATAAAGGGGGTGGTGAAAACAGCGTCTTTTTTCATTAAACATGCTAGGCCACCTGATGGTCTGCCAGAGGTTTTGAGTGCACTTTTAGAAAAAACTAAGTGTTCGTTACTTCTCCGTAGGGAGTTTAAGCTCACTAAAGGTAGGACATTAAAACATCAAAATTTTCTAATTCATGATCTAAGAAACGTCTTTATCCTTAGTACCGTTAATATTGAGCGAACATATAGTGAAGTTAGTCTTAGCCCTCATTTTCTTGTATAGGACGATCCTTTCGACAGAAGTTCACGAAGAATTCGGCATTCATTGAGAATGACACATGATTGCCTTGACGGTTCGCACATTTTGGTGTAGCCTGGCACGGAGAATCAGGCGAGGATTCATGTTGCCCTGCGCAACGGGAGCAGCATTTTTCTTTATCACAATTTGATTTTAAGTGATTTGGTTATCGGCAATTATAACAGCATTTGGGTGGGCGTTGGAATTCGTAAGCTCGATATATCTCATACCCGATCTGTATCGTGCAACAGCGTTTGTGCATTAGGGAGCGCAGCAGCGTTTTCAAAAAACACTCTAACAGCCAAAGAATTGCCTATTCGTTTCGCATGAGTAATATTACCTTTAACTATTCCAATATATTTCGTTTCTTTTACTTTGACGTCACAATCTCTCATTACAGACGGAACGGCATTGCAAAAGTTCCTTGCAGCAATCATGTCAATTCGTACCACCAGCTTATCGCCAGAGGGCTTAATGCTATGAATACATTCATGACCTGGAATAGAGTCTATTATTTCGCAACGCTTGGCAGGATTATTTAATTGTGATAGGACTTTAGAAATAACAACGGTCGTCAGATCGTGATTCAATGACTGAGGGCCAGGGCTGCTAAGAGGGAGAATTTAAGATCATACGACGAAATCTTCTCACGAATTTGCTTAAGTTCCGAATCAATGCTTACAAGCTTTGAGGCCAAGCTAGAATAAGCCACAGCAGGAATAACTGGAACCTCGGTAGGCAAAATAATCACGTATGTAGGCAAAGACAAATTTTCGCTATCGCATTTCTGGAAAATTTCCATCATGTCCTTAATGTGATGGTAATTAGCTTGATCGCCTTGGCGTCTTTGCACACGTTCACCCTCGTAAACACGAGACCAAAAGTTCTATTTTAGCCGCCATAATAGACTCCTCATCGAAAAAACCACCAGCATGGTTAGCAATAACTTCATCACTTACTCCTTCTTTAAGATTAGATAGCACGAAATTCAACACTGACGAATGTGCATATTTCGTCATAATAGTATAACCAACAAATATGGAGAATTAGCCTAAGTCCAAAATCCAATCAGTTTATTACTCACCTTGTTGTCAAACAGCTAAAATCCGATTAAATTAGTTTCAAAATAATCCTTTGCAAAGTAACTGAATTCGATTTTTTCAGTGTGAGATAATGTCCGTGCAATATCTTCAACATGTAGGTCAGTAAGTATAAGTAGGGATTATACATCACTATAATCCCTATTGCAAAATTTTTTGTTGTCTTCACATAAGACTTACTGAATTAATAATGTCCAAGCAGTATCCGATTTAGATGATGACACTTTGAACTCTGAAATACAACTGAAATACAACTCTGGAATACAATATCACCTTATTCACGTTTGTAAATACGGCCATGATCAGTCCAGACGTTCCTTACACCATATCTGTCTCTTACACCTTCGAGAATCAATTTTCTCATTTTTGTCAGATATTCGGTGACGAAAACACCCGATTTTGCTAGCTTTGCTTTTGCTTTAAAATTAGTATACGGCATATCTTTAGTTACGAATTTAACTAAAACTGGCGCAACAGGCATAGACGTCTGAATATTCTCCGTGGCGTTCGGGTCTGAATATTCTCCGTGGCGTTCGGAAGTCTAAAGTGGTTCACTGACAACACCTGTTCTTTCTGGACAATCACATCCATTGTCTTTGCTATATCCAGGACAGTAGTACCCAGGTCAGCTCCAGGGTCCTGTTTCACTAAAGAAAAAAACAAACAAAAAAAAACAAAAAAAACAAGGAATCGAGCAAACGCTCCTGTTTGTAATCGTCAAGTTTTCCTCAATAGTAGCAACCCGAAGCTTTATTGACTGGATCTGGCTGTTCATAGTTGAAAACAATTTTTCAACTTTTTCAAACTTTCCATTATGTTCTAGCGTGATTGAGTCATAAATTTCAGAAACAATCAGTTCAGGGTTTAGAGTGGCTTGCTGGGAGGAACCTCTACTCCAGCCATGGAATAAATTTTCTCAAGAACTTTTTCTCAGTCTCTTTAGCTAGGCTAGCCTTAAGCTTTACTACTTCGCTTTGTGCTAAAGTAAGCTGTTTTCGAAGCTGAGACGTTTTGCTCGAAGCGGTTAAATCAGTACCGGGGCTTTTTGTAACTTGCTTTTTCTGAAACTGGAAATAAATATCTGGAGTAGATTCACACTCGCGGAAAGCATCATGTACGCCCTTAGGTGTACTTTTCAAAGCCTTCGGATAATTGTTTTCATAAGAGAGAAGATTCGCTTCCACCAGAGTCTGTAAGTCATGGGATCAGTAGCGAAAAACAACGAATTTTGGTGTAGACTTTTCTTGCTTTGTAATGCCAATAATCCGCACTGGCCAGAGGGGATATACCTTGAATTGAGCTATCGCCAAATCTCCCTTCCGAAATTGTACAATACTGAAAATAGTGTTCAGTAAATCTAATGTTTTTTTTTTATCTTTGGTGGACAATGCTGAATTCAAATTATCCAAATCCAATCAAATTTATCTGCACTCAAAAACAGTCACTGTTATGACCGCAGCGACTATCAATTACACAGCTGATATGTTATCACATCCACTGAATCTAGGTCAGTAAATTGTAATGATATAGAAGGAGTATAGAAGTATAGAAGGAGTTATCGTAGCAACTTCAAAGAAGCTTATTCGATTGAAAAATGAAAGTTCTAGCGCCTTTATGTAAGTCAAAAGTGATTGGACGGTAGCCAGCTCCCTCTTCCACACCCTTCGGTTCTCAAAACATATCCTATCAAAATTTTGAAGTATTTATTTGTTCAGCATAGCTGAAAGGTCCATTAATTGTGTCTTTGGGAATATCGACTCCCACAGCCCATGGGTCAAGGGCTCAAGTTCATACTAAATACCCATTGTTCAGACGTCAGACTTTTGAACTAAAACCCAGAAGGGGCAGTCGTATAAGCTTTGGAGGAGGCTCATTCGATTGGAGGTCTGAAGTTCTAGTGCCCTTGTAAGAGTCAAAATTGATTAAAGGGTGACAAGCCCCTCCCCCAACGTTCTCTTTTTCCCCAAAGTATCAGATAGGAATTTCGATAATAGCCATTTTGTTCAGAATAGTCCAAAGATAATTCAGGGTAAATACAATCCCCCAGAGCCTAGGGGCAAGGATTGTAAGTTATATCCAGGGAGCATATAAAGTTTTTATGGAAAAGGCGATTCTATAAACTTTAGTGCAGACAAATTTGATTGGAAATTGAAAATTCTAGATTGGTTTTTAGCGTCAAAAGTGATAGGAGGAATAACATCCATCACCCTAAGCCCATGAATTTTCTGAACACAATTTTCCAACAAAATTTTGAGATGGCAATTTTGTTCAGTGTAGTTGAGTGGTCAATTAACTAAATGTCTAGGGATATTGGCTATGTCAATCCCCTATAGTTATGTATTTATTCCATTATGTGCTAAAACTAAATGTTGCTTTAAAACTAAGTCAAAAGGCACTGTGTGTATGCTGGTTGCAAAATATCCCAGCAATATCCCGAGAACGACTGAGGGTATTACGTTGAAACTTTCATGCTACTACTATTACTACATGTGCTGTTGTAATTTAACTTAATCAAAAAAGTGTAAGTGCATCCAGGCTGTCAAAGAGCATAGATAGAATTTTTGCTGAATGGTATTAAGTTTCATTTTTCAGGTCAACTTGAGGTGGTATAAAGCTAAAATAAACAATACTATCTGTTTCCAAATTTTCAAAAGGGTGTATGTTGTTACAAAATTGTTGAAAATTTTCTCCAACGTGTAAATAGCAAGCCAAATTATGTATTCTTATAGAAAAAACAAATGAAAAGATGTTGAATGTTATTTTTTTATCCATGAAAAATATCAAACAGTTCGTGGTAACGAACTGTAGTAAGGAGCGACCCGGCTCAATAGTAACCAAAACTCTAAAAAATGGAATTTTGGTACCAATAGCTACATCAGAAGAATTGCATTTAAATGCTGATTTTAAATATCTAAGTTTCATCAAGTTTAGTCTTACCCATCAAAAGTTACGAGTCTGAGAAAATTTGCGTTATTTTAGAAAATAGGGGGAAACACCCCCTAAAAATCATAGAATCTTAACGCACTAGATAGAATCTTCTAGTGCCCTTTTTAAGTGACCAAAAAAATTGGAGGGCACCTAGGCCCCCTCCCACGCTAATTATTTTCCCAAAGTCAACAAATCAAAATTCTGAGATAGCCATTTTATTCAACATAGTCGAAAAACCTTATAACTATGTCTTTGGGGACGACTTACTCCCCCACAGTCCCCGTGGGAGGGGTTACAAGTTCAAAACTTTGACCAGTGCTTACATATAGTAATGGTTATTGGGAAGTGTACAAGCGTTTTCAGGAGGATTTTTTGGTTGGAGGCAGGGGTTGAGAAGAGGGGGATATGCTGGGGGAACTTTCCATCGAGGAATTTGTCATGGGGGAAGAAAATTTCCATGAAGGGAGCGCAGGATTTACTAGCATTACTTAAAAAAACAATTAAAAAATAAATATGAAAAAGTTTTTTTTCAGCTGGAAGTAAGCAGCAGCATTAAAACTTAGAACGAACAGAAATTATTACCCATATGAGGGGCTCACCTCCTCCTAATACCCCGCTCTTTACGCTAAAGTATTTTTAGTAATTTCAACTATTTATTCTGCGGCTTTTGTGATTCAGGGGTCATTCTTAATGAATTGGGACAAAATTTAGATTTAGTGTAAAGAGCGAGGTACTGACGAGGGGGCGAACCCCCTCATATATGTAATAAAAACATGAGAATACAAAATTTCTTTACGTAAGCTAATTTATTAGTTACATATATCTTTTACTTATAAAAGATTCGTTAAAATTAAAAGTTCTAGTTGCCTTTTTAATTAACCGGAAATCGGAGGGCAACTAGGCTTCCTCCCCCGCTCTTCTTTTCGCAAAATCATTCGATCAAAATTATGAGAAAGCCATTTAGCCAAAAAAAAAAAATATACAAATTTCGTTTTAATTATTCCTCTGCGGAGAGCCAAAATCAAAACATGCATTGATTCAAAAACGTTCAGAAATTAAATAAAAAAACTAGTTTTTTTTAAATAAAAGTAAGGAGCGACATTAAAAAAAACGAACAGAAATTACTCCGTATATGAAAGGGGCTTTTCCTTCTCAACCCCCCGCTCTTTACGCTAAAGTTTTTTACTGTTTTAAAATGTAGAGTTAAGAGAAAGAGTCAAACTTTAGCGTAAAGAGCGGGGGGTTGAGAAGGAAAAGCCCCTTTCATATACGGAGTAATTTTTGTTCGTTTTAAGTTTTAATGTCGCTCCTTACTTTCATTTAAAAAAACTCTTTTTTTAAATTTAATTTCTGATTATATAAAAAAACGAACAGAATTTTTTTTTTTACTTTTCTCATAAGATAAGTTTGTCAAAAAAAAAAGTTAAGATTCCATTGTACCACAAATGAGCAGAAATAAAGTTAAGTAATCTTCCAAGCGTAAAACTACCAAAAATCACTATCAATAAATAAATGAAAATAAAAACGAACAGAAATTACAATAAACAACCCAGTCAAATTCAAAACGAGCAGAAACTAACATGAGTAGGACTGACAACCCCCATGTCTTCTCAAGACCAGAACATAACTTGTACTTTACTGAAAAGAAATGAATATGTATTAACAATTTAATATAGTAATATTTATTCCTTACAGTCTCAATAATGTTGGATTGATCTAAGTTGAAAATGGAAATACAAAGCTAATTATTGCAATATTTCTTGTTTGAAAATTGCACTGTTAATGTAAATACGAAAAAGTTGAGCCCTTTCAAAAATTTCTCCATTTCAGGATTTTGATGTTTGCCAGAATTTTTTTTTCTTTTTTTTATGCATCCGAATATTATAAACGTATTGAAAATGAAATGTATTTAAAACTAAAGGAAAAACGCTTCTTTTTATCGTAATTATACTTACTTCATTTGAACTGACTTGTCATTCAGCCTCCTTTTTTAATGAATATAACTTAAACTTTTTTGCATGCTGACCAATGGTATGCGTAGTGCAAGTACCAATCAATTGCAATTTGAAATTATTGTAAGATTTTAAAAAGGGGGGAAAAACAATCTTTTTAAAATTATTCACTAGCGTCTATTTTAGACTTAAAGAAAATGAGCCTGGGGAGGGGAGGACAGGTCTTACATATTTTGTAATTTTCTCTTTTCTTTTCTTTTGTCTATACTTACCATAGAAATTTATATCAGTTATTTCTGTTCTTCTTATCAACTGATCTAGTGTTTTTTTTGTGTCTTTCAATCACACTACATTTCAGAAATTGCGGATCCTTTGCAAATTAAGAATGATGAACCCATGAAATATTCAGATTTTTCTCAGTCATCCTTTGGTTTGGACACTCCTAAGAGCAGTTCTTGCATCTCATCTCATGCTCTGGTTGACTCTTTCACATTAAATGAAGAAGGTACTCTTTTAAACAGAAAGAATGTAAAAGTCTTTCCATCCTTTTGTTTATTTTGCATAAGGCTAATTTTTTTTTTATCAAAAAAGCATAAATTGGTATTTTGACACACTTGGTCTAAGGCATTGTGAAACTTGAGATGATTCTATGTTTCATGGAATTTGATTTTTGTAATTTTTGACGATTGTAGAGAAAATGCTTTACAATAGACAGATCTATTGTTTACCTGGGAAATATTAATTAAAATGAAAACCTAAGCTCTTCTAATTAACGAGTAAAATTTAAAATAAACAAGAATTAGTCTATTCTTTTCTCTTATTATAACATGTGTCTGTAAAACTGATTGAAATGAATTTGCTTGTGACACCTTCCTTTAGTTGTAGAATTCTGTAAAACTGGCAATACTATACTGAAAACAAAAATCCAAAGTAAAAGGACAGGAAGAGGAGCAGGAAACCATAAAGCAAAGGTTTCTATTCGTTTTAGTTTCAACTTTACTTTTCACTTCTATCAGCAAAATTGTGTCTTTTTTTAAATTAATAATGGGTAGAATCGACTAGTTTGTGGTAACAAGACCCAAAAAAAAAGATCTTCATAGATAACAAACCACGCTCCTGAATCAATTTTGCATCTTATTTTTTATTGGCTGCTATAAAAACAACATTTTCCAAATCGCCAGAACCGGAAGAATATTTACACCATGGTCTTTGAATCCTTTTTTTAAGAGCCAAGGTTAACATCCCTAGTTGTGTATCACTATTTGCTTGGACTTTTTTTCTTGGCGTTTTTTAGTGATTTTTTGCTTCTATTCGGGATTTTTTAGGATCAAAAGAATACCGCAAACACCGATGGAAAGCATTTAAACGCTTGATTCAGAATAAAATTAGTGACGATATTTCAGTTTTGAAGAAACTTTCTGAAAGCAAAAATGCACATATTGCCACAAAAAGTATAATGTACTATTATTCCTTCTATGTCTTATTTTTTTACGATCGGGTATCAGAGCGATATTAATCCAAACCATAAATCAAGAGGCTTCATATATGTTGGTTGGTGGTACTCCCTTGAAATATTTGTGTAGCTAGTCAGTTAAATCATGACCCCCAAGGACTATAGTTTTGCTGGTTCACTACATAAATTGTCTATTCGAAATTATAAGAACAAATACGATTGCAAGATGAAAATATTGACACCAGAACCATCGAAACTTCTAACTGCAAAAATCTTATTTATGGTCAATTCCTCCCACTCAATTTCTAGATTAGCGAAAAAGATGAACTTGAGGAATAGAATTACGGGATTAAATACTGACAAAATGTCTACCACGATTTACATAAAACTCAGTAACTATATTGGTTTGATTATTGCTTTTAACTGTAAAACAACGAAGTAACTACACAAAATACAAATTTTAATTTTGCTGACCGCTCGATAATAAATAAGTGCTGCAAAACGATCTGAAAACTCATAAGTTGTTTGATAGTTTGCATAGAATGTTTAATTTGAGTTTTCCGGATTTCTCATCTACAGTAATAAGCTGATGCTCATAAGGTCATTCTGTTACTTTCAGCATTCATATTGTTTATTTTTGCATCCAAATTTTAGGAAAGTTGAATGGCTGAAAACCGAGAAAAACTGAATAAACATTGTCAATGACGATTCCATCTATTGAAGGCATGTCATTGAAGGATTGAATTTTTTTCCGTGTTTATTGATTAGTAATTGACCTGTGTGGTATAATCCGCAATGTCTTCTCTTTCCTGGAATCAGCATACTATTGGGCAAGGTCTTTTATGTAAAATACAAAGTATCCTACGGGAAAAGGCCTTAATCCATTCGGAGTCAGGCACGGCCGTGTCCAGGCTTTTTTTGGGGAGGAAGGGGGGGGGGGTGAAAAAGGTTTTTTGGGTTGTTTTACACAAAAAGAACGCTTATTTTTTTTAAATCCATTTTTGTTACGTTTTTACGAGTCAGACAATCATTTTTTTTTGGGGGGGGGGTCAAAACTCTCTCATCCCCCCTCCCCTGAATACGGCCTTGTAATCAGATATCTTGATCAAAACTTTTAACATCCCTGATTATCTTAGCACCAGATCCTGTGAAAGTTAACAAACAGTAAACTTAGTTAAACTCAGATTTTTCTATTTTACAGAGACAGAATATATCTTACCGAATACTACCGTGTTACAAATATCCTACACTGTCCAAAGCCTCGTTTTAAATATTTAATTAGTTCTACAGATTCTTCTTACTGTAAGGCAGTGCAAGAAGCTATTCTATTCTACGTTATAAGGTATGAAAGACATGGGTATTTTGTGAATTGGTGATTAAATAAGACCTGTTCTGAAAAATGCCGAATTGTTAGGAAATTTACAAGCCTCAGCCCAGATATTTTGGCTAGTGACACTCTGCCTAAAGCTGCATTTCACTAACATATTGCCTACTGTGGTGATAATTTCTGAACCTTCGGTTGCTTCATATTCGGATCTCTGTGCTCTTTGCTGACTCTGGCATCACCATCAATAACTTGCCTGAACCTCGTATTTCCTAGAAAGGACTGCGTTTAATTTGTCGTGAAGTGATAGAGATACAAAACAAAGTCTTTTCTACCTTTTTTTAGAATAAAGCAGCAATATTAAAAAAATTCGAAGGGTTTAGTGATTCTGATCCTGACCTGGTGGCAACCCTTGTAAGAGCCACAGAGAGTTGAATCTTTTTTGGATGCCCTTTGATTTCCTTTAATGTCTTCTAGACATTATGCTTGAGTTGTCAGTCATTACTGACTTGATGTTGCCTCTGATTATTGCTAGTATAGTTTACCCTATCATGTATTTTGTAGTGCATTATGTATTATTCAATCACTCTTTTCTTTCAGAAATGAGGGATCCTTTGCAAATTGAGACTGATGAACCCTTGGAAGTCCCAAATAGTGTTCATTCATCCTATGATTTGGACGCTCCTAAGAGCAGTTCCCAATGCTCGTCCCAGCTTCTTGTCGGTTCTTTTACAATAAAGAAAGAAGGTATGCTTTCAAAGAGAAAGAGCGCAAAAGCTTCTTTTTGTTTATTTTACACTTGGGTCATTTTTATAAAATGAAGCATAAAGTGGTATTTTGACACTCTTTGTCTCAGTCCATATGAAACTTGATGAGATTATTCCTTTCGTTGATGGAATCAGCTGCCTAATTATTTTTGGACACCCAAAATAGTTTATTTCTCTTTTATTTCTAGATTGTCCTGACTGAAAATTTTGATTTTTTCTTTTTAATGCAAGAAAAATATACATAAATGAATACAGTCGCTAGAGAAGGTGAGACACAATTATTTTGATTTATTTATTTAAATTCAATAAATAGACAGGAGATTATTGCGAGATTCCTTGTCTAAAAATCTTGAATGCATGTTGAATGTAAACGCAAAAAATTTGAACCCTTTCAAAATTACCCCATTTCATGACTTTGATGCAACATCCCTGTTAAAGCACATAATTTTTCTTTGCTAAAATAATTTTTTTTTTGTGTTTTTCATAACTAAACTTGTGGGGTTTTCAACCTCCATAGCGCTTAGGGCAATGGCAAGAGGTTACCCTAGTTGCCCATTGTTAACACATAAGCTTATTAAGGTCATTGATTGGAAATAAGAAGTTGTATTGCACTTTTTAGGCTCAAAAGTGATTGGAGGGCAATTAGTCTCCCCTCCTCCTTGTCATTTTTTCCTCAAATGCATCTGAAATTTTGAGATTAGCAATTTTTTCAAAATAGTCCAAAAATTATGTAACAACGCTTTCAGGGTTGAAAAATCCCCTTAGAGTCTAGAAGCAAGGGTTGTAAATTACCACCACTACTACCTCCATAACTACTGCTTCTGTAACCAGTTAGGCCAAGGTTGAAGATATTGAAATGAACATCAGAGGAAATGTTGATAGGGATGTTCGACTGACCAAAAAGCAACATGTACCTGCTACTACTGTTACTACTACTACTAATACAACACTATTACTGCTAATGCTGCTCCTCATACCACCATTATTACTATGCTACTACTACTATTTAGGCTACGCGTATGAAGGTGAAAATTTGACAGAATGTTGAGGGAGAATTTGAACTAAACCAAGACACGCTTTGTGCATGCAGGTTGTCAAAAGGGTGGATTTTAAGACTGGATTTGGGTATTAAGCTGTAACGTTCAGGGAATGCTTAAAGAGAAAGATCAATTGACCAAAAGGTAATCCTACTACTAACACAACTACCACTGCTTCTAAACTACCCCAACTTCTACTTCAGTTGCAGCTACTTGTAAGGTTAAGAGAATAAAGTTGAAAAGGGGGTCGAAAGGGAACATTAGCAATGTTGTTTCTTTTATTTTTTCTGGCCAAGGTATTTCTTATATAAAGAGTTGTCGTAGAAACTTCAAAAGAAGTTCATTCGATTGACAAATTAAACTTTTAGCTTCTTTTTATAAGTGAAAAATGATTGGAGGGTGTCCAGCTCCCCTCCCCATACCCTTTATTTCCCAAGACACATCCTATCAAGATTTATAGGTAACCATTTAATTCAGCATAATTTAAAATTTCAGTATTTATGTCTTTGGGAATATCAACCCCCCACAACTCTCAGGTCAAGGTCGAAAAGTCATACTAGTTGCCCATTATTAACACATAAGGCTTGTAAAGAAGAAGTGGTCGTAACAGGTTCAGATGAGGTTTGTTTGAATATAGGTCAGAATCCTAGTGGCCTTTTAAGATTCAAAAGCAATCAGAGGGCAACTAGCCCCACCCCACGTCCTTTTTTTAGCAAAAGCATCCGATACAAATTTCGAAAATAGTCATTTTGTTCAAAATAGTCCAAAGATCAAATAACAAAGTATTTGAGGTTGAGACAACCTTCCAGAGCTTGGAGGCAAGGGTTGTAAGTTATTCCCCGAGAGAATATAAGATTTTTATGTAAAATGTGGTCGTATAAACTTTAGAGCAGGTGTATTTGATTGGAAATTGAAATTTCTAGTTTGCCTTTTAGAGTCGAAAGTGATTGTAAGGCAACCAGTCCCCCCTAATACCCTCTTTTCCCCAAGCACTTCTGATCTAAATTTTAAGATAAGTATTTTGTTAAAAATAGTCCAAAGATGATATAATGATACCTCAATCATTAAAAATCTAATTTATGCCAACCGGAATTATAATTTCGAAAAATATCAATTTAAAAATTAAAAAGTGGAACTGCACCAAAGCTTCTCAAATGTAATTACAATTATGTCCTTGGAGATGCTATCCCCAATCCCCCCAGATGGCCCTCAAGGCAAGGTCTAATTCGTCCTTTGTTTGCATATAGTATATGATATTGTGAAAGGTAGGCATGTTTGACCTTTACTTTTCAAAAAGACGAAGGACATTCAGGTAAGCCTTTCGAATAATATTAAGGGGAATGGTGAACTACATCAAAACATATTATGTTCATACGGGTGTTCAAAAGGAATGACTGAGTATATTAATTTTGAACTTTCAGGAAATGATAAGGAAGATGATGAATTGACCAATAAGGCAATATTTGTGCGCTACTACTACTACAACTACTGCTAGTATTACTGCTACCACTACTACCCCTAAAACCACTGCCTCTGTAGTGATTACTACCGGACTGAGGATATTAAAATCAATATCTGACGAAACGTTGAGGGAAAAGCTGCACTAAATCAAAACATACTATATGCACACAAATTGCTGATGCAGGTGTATTAGTAATATTTTTGGAAGGGCTCACCGTAAGGATATTGACTATGTTAACCCACCGCAGCTATATAATTTGTCTATTAAGCATTAAACCTAAATGATGCTTCAAAACTAAATCAAAAGACACTGTGTAAATGCTGGTTGCCAATAAGATCCCAGCAATATCCCTAGAACGATTAAGAGCATTAAGTTGGAAATTTTATGCTACTATTCTTACTACATTTCAGTATCGTTTCGTAGTTCGAGGTGAAAACATCTATCTAGAATTGGATATCATAAATTTCAAACCAGTAAGCTTTTTCAGTGAATTTTAATCCCTGCGAAGCTAGTTAGATTTCGCAATACCTGGCAAAGGATTAAAGTTCGTGACCTTGAGTGAAATTATTATCCAGCATTTCAGTAAGTGAGAGATAATCCTATGGTCATAATTATCAAATCATATAGACTCATTAATTATTTTTGGAAATTTTCACTAATAAGCGAGCAGAAGAGGGGAGGTTTTCTGTTGCAAGCGTCGTCGTACCTGCCGGGAGTGTGTCTCCATTAAATAGCGGGGAATAGATAGCAGGAGCCTACGCTTCCCTCGCTTATTGGCATTTCGAGCTTCTGAAATGTAGCCAACTACCATTCAGCTTTCGTGCGGTTAAGACGTGTTTTGCCCATGGTTATGTTTTTGACTCGGAATTGGATTAACAGACTTTTTGCATGAAAATCGACTCTGATATGGATACGGACTGCTTTGTTTATGCCCCGGTTCTGAATTTTCTGCAGTATAATAATGAAAAAGGTGTCGAAGCTACAGTGATCTTAAAATTTGCTGTTGAATTTTTCGAGTCAAGTGATATTGCCAAATCGAAGAAAATTCTGTGGGATTCGGTGCCGAAATCGACCGAGCCCTATCCAAGGCGCACGGGTTCAAACGCAGCTCTGAATCATTTGAAAGACATGTTAGAACTTCTTCAAAACCAGAGTGCTTCTGAGGACATGCCTGTCTTTGTTATCCGTTCCCCAGCCGAAGTTCCCTGTATTCCAGCAGTTGCTTACTCCAGGATAGCTTCTAAGCTTAACGAAATTCAACAGACTCTTTCGCAAGCTAATGAGAAAATGCCAGCTTACGATCTGAATATCCCCAGCCTCCCAAGCAGTGCTATTGGTAGTGATATAAGCAAAGCCACTGTTATCATCACGAATGTACCGCGTGATCTTGATAATGCATCTAAACGGAAGAAAAGGAAAAACGGAAGTTTTTCCTTTTCAACGAAAGTTTCTAAACGGAAGTTTTTCGGCACAATGAAAGGCGTTGCACAAGATCTTGATTTTGCGCCTCTTAAAGCTAGCAGGGGTGTTCGAGACGCTATTAGAAGTGGGAGCTCAAATTGTGTAAAAATTACGTTCAAAGACGAAATCTCGCTTTCCTCGGCCCTTAAATCTGGACTGAAGATAGGCTATGAACTATTCCAAGTGTATGAATATCGGCGAATTCCTAGGTGCTGCAGGAAATGTCAATCACCTGACCACCTTGCCGCAAAGTGTCCCGATCAAAACTACAAATGCTTACGGTGCTCTGGTCCCCATATGAACTCTAGTGACTCACCTTGCAGTAACACCCCAAAGTGTGCAGATTGCAGTGGAGATCATGTTGCTTACAGTCTTCGTTGCTCCAAACTAAAGGCTCATGCAAATTCCAAAGTTCCACAACCTTCTCGCTTGCAATCATGAATGAGTATAAAGTCTCAGTGTGATCTTTCAACATCAATGGGACAAAGGATAAAGTGTTAAGCCTTGATGAGAAACTAGCTAATCATGATGTTGTTCTCTTACAAGAACACCTGCTCCCAAGTCGCAGTGTAAACTTTCCAAGGCGTAGTTCTCAACATGCTGTTTTCACCACGAATGCTCGCCGTACCCGAGGCAGGCCTTCTGGCGGTCTTGCCTGTATAATTAAGCGACCTTTGCCTAGATATTTGTCTCCTAGCTGCCACCAATCTTCTGAACACTATCTTGCAATCCGGCTTGCAGACGTGATCCTAATCAACGCCTATTTGCCCATGATAGAAGATCTGTTTCTTCCTTCTCCAGTTATGCTAATGTCTGCAACAAATTAAAGACTCTCATATCTGGTATTGAGCGTCTCGGATACAAGTGGGTGCTTATAGGCAACTTAAACTGTGACATCACCGTTTCCTCGACACGAAAGGAAGCGCTTTCTCAGTGTCTACCCTCAGCATTTAAGGTCCTAGCGAAATACCTCAGTTTTACATATATCCACTGTAGGGGTTCTGTCTCAAATTTGGACCTCTGTATCTGCTATCATTCATTACAAACTTCAGCAGTACATGTTGATGAAGATGAGAGAGATTATGATCATTTACCTCTGTATTTTGATATTACGGTTACTTCTGACGCATACTCGAACCAACCATCACTGTCGCATAAGTGGTTTGAAAAACGTGATTGGTCTAGTGCGAACATGCCTCTTTAACTTGCTACACTTGGAGCTCTACTGTCCACCGTACGTGTCCCCTTCCATCTTCTTTGCACAAATGCGTACCCCATTATTGACAATGCTCGTGCTGATTTGAATCGCTATTATCGTGACATTATCTTATGTATAAAGCAAGCTGAAGATATGGCCGTCCCACTGATCCGTGTCAGGCGGAATACCCAAAAACCAATTTGGAAGTGTGATCCTTTGCTGAAAAAAGTCAAGAATAAGGCTAAATTCTGGTTAAGAATCTGGTCTGCCTGTGGTCGACCTTCTCGGGGTACTGTGTTTGATCTAAAACAAAAGCCGAAACTCGAATATAAACGCCATTTTCGTGCCGTTCGTTACTCCGGTGAAACTTTTCCGAAAAGTAATAGTGAGTGGCGAAAAGTGATAAATTCTGCCAAGTTTCCGGATACAAGTTCTAGTGATATTATACCTCGTCCATCTTGGATCGAACATTATTCAAAAATATTTTCGAAAGTTAATTATGCAGTGCATAAGCGTTTCTCACGTTTGCTCGAAAAAAATTTGCCGTCACGTTTATGCCAGTGACATGTGATTCCAGTTGAAAAGTGGGCTATTGTCAAATGTATTAAGGGTTTAAAATCAAGATATTGATGGGATTAGTGTTTTGAATCTTGTTCCGAATTCTTTTGAATTGGTATCTCATCTCCAACTGTTTTTTCAAATGTGTTTTAGTAGTTCGTGTGTGCCCGACTCGTTCTTATGCGGTAGCGTTACGTCACTTCTAAAAAAAGGAAAAGATCCGGTTTCTTGTAGTTCTTATAGGCCAATAACGGTAGCTTGTACTCTTAGCAAGCTTTTTGAAGAGCTCCTACTACCTTATATCACTAAGCTTGCTCTAAATGATGATAATCAATTTGGTTTTAGATCGGGGCTAGGCTGTCAGCATGCTCACCGTGCTTTGACTTCTTTATTAAAAGATGCCCATCGCACTCGTCGTGTACTTCATTTCGCAACCCTAGACTTGTCTAAAGCATTTGACAGTGTTTGTCATGCTCAAGCATGGACAGCATTATGCCAGAGAGGAGTAAATCTGTCGGTAATTCACGTGCTTCGTTTTTGGTACTCCCATTCTTACCTTCGCCTTAAGTCATTAGAACATTCTTATTTTGGTCATATCCCTGTTCGTTGCGGTGTAAGACAAGGGGGCGTTCTTTCGCCGTATATTTTTAATGCTTGTATTGAAAATGTACTATCAAAAATATCGTCTACGTGCCTACTAGGACCATCTGATATCTCATATCTGGCTTATGCGGATGACCTTCTTCTGATTAGTCAAACTGAGTCCGGTCTTGCCCGTTCAGTGAAGTCAGTTACTTCTGCTTTTCGCGATATCGGCCTGTACCTAAATATTGACAAGTGCGAGTTTCTTGTTTTCAAGGGTAATAATTGTTCTGATTCACTACACTGCGGTGGTTTTAGTATTCCTCGTGTTAAATCGTTTCGTTGGCTAGGTATAACAGTTTGCGATTCTATGAATGCTCTCCGGTCTCGTGCTGTTAAAGATATTAGTGAGATATAAGCTGAAGCTCGGTTACTCTAAGATTGTAGCAAATCGTGGACACTATAGGAGAAGAGCGCTAACTCGGCTTTGCTCAAATTTTTGCGATCATTCTGTACTCTTCTGTTCTGGTATTAGGCCACTTCTGTTGACTGGTGATCTAAAACGTATTCGTATAAATTATTACCGGTACTGGAAATTTCTTTTATGTCTACCTCGTTCTTACCGGAATACAAAACTGGTTAAAAAGTATTTGACAGATATTACTGGTGCTTTCGAAAAATTAACTGCCAATCTAGCTATTGAAGCGATTTATAGGCTAGGATGTTTGCATCGCCTTATCCGTCTTTTTTCTGTATGTGATTAAATTTGTTTCTTGTATTACTTTTGCTGTTTTTCTTTTATATTTTACTCCACTTAACCTCTGTTTTTGTAAAGTGGGTGATAAATAAATTATAATTATTATTTGCAATTTAACTTAACTAACAGAGCGTAAATACCCAGGTTGTCAAAGAGTATAGATATAATTTTTTGGGAATAATATTAAGTTTAATTTTTAAGTTCCAAATGAGGAGGTATAAAATTAAATGAAACAATGCTATTTGTGTCCAGATTTTCAAAAGAGTATATGTTGTTACAAAATTGTTGAAAAATTTTCTCCCACATACAAATAGTAAGCCAAACTATGGATTCTTATAGTAAAAACTGAAAAAATGTAGAATATTATTTTCTTTTTCCTTGAAAAAGACTGAATCAATAACAAACGAACGTAAATTAAATTGGAAACTTTTTCCATAAATTAAATTTTTCAATTAAAATTAAATACTTCAATTAAATAAAAAGTGAACAGAAGTAAAATCAAATAATCTTCATACCTTAAAACTACCACAAATCACCATCAATAAATAAGTAAAATTCAAAATGAACAGAAATTACAATTAATGACTGAGTCAAATTCAGAAGGAGCAGAATGCCTCTCAACTAGTTTTAGAGTAGAGTAAAGTCTTAATAAAAACTTGCCGTCGGCTTCAACAACCAAGAGTTCACTACTCTTTTTAGGTCGTCGTCATCGTTGTAGCGGCTGCCACTGAAGTTTCAACCGGTTGAACTAGAGACGAAACATGGGTTTCGCATATCACGCCTAAATGGAGGCAACAGAACAAGGAGTGGAAACACACACACTCCTGATAATTTGAAGGCCCAACAGACTTTCTCAGCGCAAAATCATTGCGTAAGTGTTTTGGAATAGGCATGGTGTTTTCTTGGTCGACTTCATGTGACGAGGAACCACTGTCAATACAGAAGCATACTGTCTAACCCTCAAAAAGCTTAACAGAGCGAAATAAAAAATTGGCATCCTGACAAAGGTAATTGTTCTTCCTCATGACAAAGCGAGACCTCACACTGCTGTTCAGACACGTAATTTTTTTTAGTCTTTTTAATTGAGTTTTGGCTGGGAAGTTTTAGATCACCGACAATACAGTCCTTATTTTTTGTCGAATTATTACCATCCGTTTTTCCACCTCAAGCAACACCTCAGTGGCAACCGTTACAATGATGATGACGACGTAAAAACGGAAGTTAATTCCTGGTTACCAGGAAAAGACGGCAAGTTTTTATACAGAGCTTACTTTAAAATTAGTTGAGAGGTATGATAAGTGTTACAACGAACATGGCAACTATACTGTTAAATAGAGTAAAGTATGTACTTTTTGAAAATAAATCTACCTTTTTTTAAAATAATCTTTTGCTGTGTACATATGTTCATACCGGCCTTGCTTAAAAAACACGCCTCGTAGATGTAGTGGTATTTATTCAATAAAGTCTGAATAATTTTTCATATATTAAAGTTGAAAAAATGGACAGCTGATTATCTCGAGGCTCCTTGTCTAAAAATTTCAATGAGTATGTAAATGCGAAAAATTTGAGCCCATTCAAAAACTGTCTTTGTGCCACAATTATTGTTTTTTCCAGCATCTGATTATTCATATAGTATAAAGAATCATATAGATTCAAAAGTAAGGAAAAGACGCTTTTTATCCTAACCTAACTTACGTAACATTCGAACAAACTTATCATCCAGCCTACTTTTTCGCATGCTGACAAAAGTATGCCTAATGCAGGTACCAATCGATTGCATGCGAAAATGTCATTTGGATGATAAGTATATTCAAATGCTAAGTAAGTTAAGTTAGGATGGACAAAAGCATCTTTTCTTTAGTTTTGAATCTATTTTAATCTTTATACTGCATGAAAAATCAGACGCAGAAAAAAACTGAATAATTTTGGCACAAAAAAGTTGCAATAATTTCGAATTGCAATTTATGCAAGATCTGCTGTTAGAAAAGGGAAGAAAAATTATTTTGTTTGTAAATTGTTCTCTAGAGTCTGTTTTAGACTTATAGAAAATGAGCTAGGGGGACAGGAGAGGTCTCACGCATTTTGTAGTCTTTCCGCTTTTCTTATCTTTTTCTGACTTACCCTGAAAATGATTAACAGTTATTTCTATTCTACTGGTTAATTTTCAATACTGCTGTATTCTTCAAGATTTTGTACAGTAAAAGCCCAAACAATGTGTACGAAAAAATTTTCAAGTCAGGGCTTCTCCTTTGAGAGAATAAAAATAGGGATCAGTGCATAGTTTACTACACGTGTTATCTTGCCTTATGCTCTGTTGTGCTTTTCGTGTCATTCAATCACTTTATCTTTCAGAAATCGTGGACTCTTTACAAATTAAGAATGAGGATCCCATGAAAGTTTCAAATTTTTCTCGTTCATCCTATGGCTTCGACACTCCTAAGAGCAGTCCTTGCAACCCATCTCAGGCTCTGGCTGGCTCTTTCACATTAAAGGAAGAAGGTATGCTTTCGAATAGAAAGAATGTAAAAGCCTTTCCGTCTTTGTGTTTATTTTACATTAGGCTAATTTTTATCAAATAAAGCACAAACTGGCATTTTGGCACACTTGGTCTCAGTATTTATGAAACATGACATGGTTCTTTCTTTCATGGAATTTCAGTTCTTGTAATGTGTGAAGAATATAAAGAAAATTCTTGAAGTATCTAGATGCTTCCAGAAGGCTTAACAGAATAATGTTAATTTATATACGAAAGCTCAGTAAATTAACTAACCTACTGAAGAAATTGTTGCAAAAATAGTCATAAAATAACAAGAATAAGATTCTGGTTGCAAATCGTTCACTAGAGTCTATTCTAGACTAAGAGGAAAGAAGGGGAGGGGGTTTCATATTTATGCAGACTTTATATTTTTCTCTTTTCTTAAATCTTGTTTCAAAGCTCAAACTTTCAGAATACATTATTGAGAGGCAAAAATATTAAAAACAAAAAAACAAAAACATTGAAAATTATCGGTAATGTTTAGACATTTGGAGGTAAAGGGATCATTTAAAAATTTCGTCTGAAAAACATGTTTGTAAGGCTTGCTAATAGCTTTTCTAACGGTATGTATTTTCCAAGAGCTCATTACCCCTGATGGTACACCCTCTTTTCTTTTTTTAAAGACTTCAGACCCTGTTCTGTCCAAAAAACTATAAGTTATCTCTTTGGAGATAAAACCGTCTATTGTTCATTTAAAATAAAAGAGAAAACTATTGAAACTTTGGAGATGACTTGTTACGGGGGGGGGGGGTTACTCAATTTAGATGAAGTTACGGTAAGGTTATTAAAAAGAGGATGTAAGTTACTGTTGGGGGTTTATTTTTATGAGGTAACTGGGGCTTTTCTTGATCTTGGTAGCTTAATATCGATATGAGATACGAGATATTGAAATGTAGACATGAGAGCTAAGTAGCTAAGGGACATAGAATAAGAGGGCTCTGTAAATAATCCTCTATGACCTTGGAGACGAAATCATCACAGTGATGTTCGGGTCTCCTGAGTTGTATAGATTCCCTTGGAAGCGTTCCACGAGACTATAGGAACTGTACCTGATGCCTTGGTTCATAGACAAAAACGATTAATAGACAATAATTTTATTTCCGTACTCACATACAGCTTCAAATAAGACAACTCCAAAAATAGATTGCATTGAGTGACATGCATCGATGCCAGAATAGAACTGCCCCGCTCTGGCTGCTTGAGTTGGATTATATTCAGACTAAAACCGGATTACTAAATCAAATACTGGGCAGGTGACCTCAACTCTAAATGTCGTAATACCACTGGTATTTCCTAATCATGATATATGGTCTAGCCTCCACTCAAAAGTGTCATTTTTATAACAAGGATTTTCCCTTTTGGCTCCTTGAGTTCAAGTAAACCAGTTAGTAGAGATTTGATTTTTATTGGCTAGTTCAAAAAGTAACATTTCTGCTTGCAGTATCATTTTTACTTACTGTAACAACAAATAATTCGACTCGTGCCAAAAAGCACGTATCTTACGGAATACTGAATTTAACTTTACAACCTTTAGATGCTTGAAAGATTCTTGTTTTGAAGTTTTCTAAAGGGGTATGAATGAGAGATTTGGTCCTGAATTTTATACGGGGGGGATTGTTGGCCTTTATGTCACATTTCCCCTTTCTCGCTGTAGAATGATGTCCTCATCATTCTGACCAATCTCCTTTTATAAATTTTACGTTTCCTTGAAGTTCTTTATTGTTTATTAAAGATTCTTTTTATAATTCCTTCACCGCAAAAATGGTTATTTAATTTTTTTTTATTTATACTCCTACACCTTACATTGATCCTATACCTTACATTAAAATTACATTAATACAGCACTTGACATTAATTGGGCTTACATATGAATACCTGATTTCAATTGTTTTTTTTTTAATTAGACAACTTAACTTAATATGATTTAACTGTTCATTTATCTATTGTGTTTAGTTTTGTATTTATTTATTGTACTGTTCATTCATATTATTGTGTTTAAGTTTGTAATGTTTTCTTTTACACCTATTCACAATTTTCATGTCTTGCCCATTGTACTAATTGAACTGATATATTACTTCTTTATTAGTTAGTGTAATTTCTCAGTTTTTCACCTCAAGTTTTTTTTACTGCTTAAGACTTTTGCAAATGTTAAAGTATGCATTGTTTTTACGCTTCTAACAAAATGAGAAGTGCGAGATCCTGTACACCTATCTCCATCAGTTTAAGTACAAAAGTACAGCCGGTACTACGGCTCTTCTGTTTGGTTCCCGCTCTCTTCTGCATTTGTATTGTTTTTAAGCGTTTGTTAAATTGTTTTACGAGTCGATTGATTAAGGTAATGCTTAAGACCTTGCTTGGTACGTTGAAACACAAGTTATAAAATTAGGACTTATGTTGTTACCTTCCAATCTTCATTGATGTTCGTGATGTTGTTAACCCTTTAAGTACTGAATTATGAAATCGATAGGCAGAAAAAATATTTGAAGGATGTTTCTAGATGAAAAAAAATCACTGAACTCGAATATGGAGGCACATTTTCCGTATCTGGTTCAGGGCTCGAGATCCTTAATTTCCTTTTAAAAGGACATCCGTCCTTAGTGGAGTATTTTTTTTCAAATAATGCAATATATTTTTTTATTAGACAAAACTAGTAACTACTACAAAAGTAAAAAAGAGTTCACTTCCTGTGGTAGGAGAGAAAACAGTTCCTCTCGGGAACAAGGCACAGTGCAATTCCAATGCACTTTCTACACAGAATTTTCATCTTCCTCTGACAAATTCGGCAGCGTTTTTGATCTTTTCCAAATTCAGGAAAATGGTTGTACCCATCATGTCGCACGTCTGTAGGGGGGGGGTAGGCTGTGTAGGTATTTTTCGTGGAGGATTACCTTAGGCTTCTAGAGATAATGGTCTACCAGGGCGCCTTCGAGATGTGTCGGAGTATCCGAGAGAGCATGCAATGGAGGTTTTGAACTTCATTAGAGGCATTGGTTTGTCATTGGACTGCCAGCAGTTACGACGATAAATTAGCCAGGCATTGACTACAGCACTGTCAAGAATGTAGTAGAATATGCGCTTATACCACTTTCTTGTCTTCAGATTTGAGCGATAGAGCTCAATAAGCATATCAGCCAAGCCCACACTACCCATGTACTTGTTGTACTCTTTGATCACTGCGGGCCTTTCGATTTCCACGTATTTCTCCTCGGAGGAGTCCCAACGTCTACAGGTATCCTTGGGCTCAACTGCAACATAGTTCGACACAAGCGTGACTGCTTTGTTATCGTACCAGCGCACCAAGCAAACATTTGTCGATTTTTCAACTCTCCAGTCGACGTGTCCCCGACTAAATCGTTTCGGTTCCTTTTCTTGCATCAGTTCGCATCCTGAAAGACGGTTCTGACGAATAGTGCCAACGCAGTCATATCAAATCTCCTTCAGATGAACGACAAGGTCTACGCTCGAAAACCAATTGTCGAAAAATATCTTTTGCCCCGCTTTGGGTTTCAGGGATCTCAAGAGTCTCATAACAACATCTCCATCATTACCGAAGGGCCCAACTTCCACAGTTCCTCGGCCTTGGTATATTTCGAGGTCGTACATGATCCCACTACTTCCAGCTCGAGTAAACACTTTGAACCCCCACTTGTGCGGCTTGTTTGGGAGATACTGCCGCATAACAGATCTTCCTTTGAGTGGGATAATCTGCTCATTGATACTATGTCTTTCTTCAGGCTCAGTTCTCATCAAATTTTCTCGCAGCAAGTCACCTATGGGCCTCACCTTGAACAAACGATCATGTCCAGGATCGGTTTTTGCCTTGCACTTACTGTTGTCATTGTAGTGCAAGTGTCTTCGCATCAATGTGAAACGGTCTCGGGACATCTTTCCAGAGACGAGAGTATAGTTCAGCTCCTTCTCCCAGTAGAGCTTATAGCTAGGTAATCTTATTATTCCCATGTAGAGAGTTATTGAAAGGTAAGAGTATATCTCTTGTTTTGTGACATCGATGAATTTGTTATCCTTCGTCATTGCATAGCGATTCGTCTCTAACAATATCTCATCAATCATTTCATCAGAGAAAAACATAGAAAAATATTCGGCTGGGGACATGGACTCTGTTGGTGGGGGAGTATATGCACACATAACTTGCTGATCTTCAATATAAGGTTCGAAGTCCTCGTAACGCCACTTGTATTCGCCCCTATTTCGTCGGTTTACCTTTTTGGCAGAAGGTTGCTGATCATCAGTTCCCCTGTCAAAGCTAGCAGAGGGCCCTGGTTTTTCAAGATCATGGGACTCAAGAAAGTTATCGGGAGGGGGGCTGTCTTGCAAAGGTTCCAGCTGCGTTAACTCGTAGAAGTCGGTTAGTTCTGGGTTCGGAGGTAAATACCGGCTATCACTCTCGTCATCATCGGAATCTGAAAGATCCGACATCTCGGAAACATCTCCATCTGGTAGTTTCATAAACATTTCTAAGGCTTGTTCTGGTTCAAGATTTCGCCGAGCGCGCAAGTTTCGTGACTTCTTCAATGCCTTCTTAAACTCGTCACCCATCTGGAAAAAAAATTGGCTATAAATTCGTTAAAACATATTCAAATATATTGAATAAACTTATTGTTTTTCTTCGATGTTTTTTCATGCAATGGCCGTCAAGTTGTTGACCCTTACGGACGGATGTCCTTTCAAAAGGACAGCTTGTCAGAAACTAGTTCATGCACCAGCATTGTTACCGTTGGATCCTAGCCTCTTATCAAATTCTAATTTAACATTATCTAACTACACTCTGATTTCTTTCTAGAATTTTTGAAAGTCATTTAATAATTTTAATAATATTTTAATCACTACCCACCTTTCACTCCTTTCTGGACCTCTCTCACCAATCTTCGCCTAGCAACTGAACCGAGTGTCACACCACCTCGTGCGATATCTTGTTCGACCCGTCTTTAACTGCTGAATCGTATAAGAGATGGCGTGTGCCGATCGAAACCATACGCGAGTCATTGCTACCAACCAAACGTGCTTGTTCTTTTAAAAGGACATCCGGACTTAAAGAATGTTGAGCTTTGATGTAGGCGATCCGTTGACAGTCGTAGTTCGTTTGGAGGGATAGATATAATTTACAGGACAGCAGCTCGTTTTCTTCTTTCATACCATTGCAGCGGTTTGAGGTGTCTTGTTTTGGTTGACAGCTGTTGGGTCCAATCAGCTGTGTGATGTTTTGGGCACTCTTCGGCGGTTGATAAATCGTGATAGGTGTTACTTGTCTTGATTTACTTTGGATTATATTTTTCTCCAGTTCTTTCAACTTCCAATGCATGATTTCGTCGAAAAGAAACACAATCTATTGCATCATAGCCTTCCGACTATCATGCATTTGGAATATTTTAGCCTTGGGAACAAAATATCAGAATTTACAAGAGATAACCTCTTAATTCTCTTGTATAGCTAAGAAATTGACAAGTATTCCGTGCTTGTAAGAGGTCTTGATTTTACAAAAAAATTTCTGCCAAACGCTTTATATTTTTGATGTAATTATGCCAAAAAGAAACACAATATATTGCGTCATAGCCTTTCAACTGTCATACATCTACAATATTTCTTACGATAGGGACGGGATATATGCATGTACAGGAAAAGACCTGGATTTTCCTGTATCGTCAGGGGCAATAAGGTTTTAATTGATGCATTTCCTGTGTTTCAAGTATATCGTGTTTGGGTTTTATTCTTCTCTGTCTTAAGAGCTTTCCATGGTTTAATGTTCACAGTGCTCTTATTGTTGTTGAACAAGAGGAACTCAAAATATTATGATATTGACAGAATCTTTTACAAGAATTATCCATATTGATTCTTGACATGTTCCAACTTCTGGTTCTCACGAGCAAATATTCCTGACTAACTGTATGAATACTGTAAATATTCATCTAATATTTTATGGTCATCATTGAGGCTTCTAAAATTAATGTCAGCATTAGTTGGCTACATACAAAAAAGAATAAAATACAGGATTATCTAAAGTTTGTCAAGTATTGGCGTCTTTGACAGAATACTTTTGAAGGCACTTTCTTTCTACTTTTTATTATTTACTTTGAAAGATGTATTTTTCCTTAGTTTCAATTATTTGCCATGCATCACATTATTCGTAGTGTTGAGCCAAACCCTTTTTGTTCTATAGCCTTGCTGGTTACAGAGCAAGGTGCACAATCTTCAGACGCACAGTTGAGCAATTACTAATAAAAGAATTTAATAGTATGTGTTTGTACACCTAATAATGTTAAGCCACGAAAAAAAAACATTAGTTGTATATTCGTTTTTTTTAAGTTGGGGCTATGTAGCTTTCAGAATCATAATAGGCATACTACTAATAAAAAAAAATGAAATAAAACTTTAAAGAATAATAAGTTATTAACGATTTTGGTTGGAACTTCGCTTTGAGGTCTGGTACAGGGTTAACTTTAGTTCTGTTAGTGCTCTATTACTTGCTAATGCAAAAAGGCTTTGGGCGAAATGATCAAACGTAGCAATATTAGTTCAGGAAAAAATAATTTTATTGTTTAATAAAAAAAAAAAATATGGGATAGGGCAGTGGTAAATCCTATTACGGCCATACTTCTTGATAATTCTTGATACAGTAAAACTAAAAGACATGAATAAAAATAAACAAATGACCTCTGTCCACGTAATATGTCAGATAATTCTAATGAACCGGAACCGAAAAGGTCAAAGAGATTTGCCTCGGCTGTTGCATTGAAAAAATTAAGAGCAATAAACTATATGTAATTAGTTTATTAGGTATAAATTGTGTTTATTTTTATTCATGTCTTTTAGTTTTACTGCTGATGATGAACACTGTATATGTGTTCGAAATATCCAGTTAAATAATTTTATATCTATTCACTGTCAATAAAAAGGTATCAACCCTATTTTGAACTGTTTTACTTTCGTCATGGAAAGGCAGTGTGGGTTCGAAGTTATCTTTTGCTATAAATAGCTTTTAAAACCCTCCACTAGGCTTTAGTGAAAGTTAAATAGTATTATATTGCCAACATGAGCACAGAATAGCAAAGCCTTCAGGCATAATTATAAAGAAAAAACAGTGTCGTATAATCTTTTGTGAGAGTCTCAGAAATCCCCTCCCTAAAAAAACAGCAAAACTTGAAGTTGTCAAAATTTGAGAATTGTTATGGCTATTTGACCAGGAGGGGGGGGGTGGCAGGGGTGTAATACACAAGCCAAAAAGCTCTGAAGTTCTTAAAGTTCTAGTTTACTGTACCTATTCATAACAGTGTTCTTTTTATACTTGACCTTTCTCACAGGGAATCTGACTGCTTGGTACATTAATATTGACTATCGGTTGATAATTCAACTACCTTAACATTTTCCTCTGATCTTTTAGGCTTTTTCCGTAACGGTTGTTCTAAGAAGAAACGTACTGGACTTGTTAAGGATGTGTCAAGTACTGGAGAAACAATTTGTTTGACAAGTGTATTCAACCAATCGGAACACCATGAAAAAATTTACTTAAAAACAACAGTTGAGATAGAAAAGCTAACAAAACGCACTATTGAAGAAAACTGCTGTGGTAAATGGCGGTGTAGTGATTGTGGAAAGATTGAAAATTCTTTTTATTTCTTACAACTTCATAAGTCTACAAACTGTGAAACAATGTCGAAATTTAACTGTGAAATTTGTCGTAAAGAAATATATAACTATTCAGATTTTGCCATTCATTATATAGAACATGAAGCTGATAAAGAAAAGAAGTGCCCCATTTGTTTATGTCCGAATGTTAATGATATAAAGGAACATTTAATTGTGAAGAATCATCTTTCTGGGGATATTACTGGATTTAGATTTACTGATAATGAATGCAAGAGAAGCAATGAAAAGGCAAAACAAGAAATTTTTTTCAATTACACCATTGATGGATACTGTCAAGGTATTTATTCGTTACTGTTATAATGTTCACTGTGATTTCAGGTCAACCCAAGTTTTAGAATAGCTTGCACTTGCTTTGAAATTCTAATATATTCGCTGAGAATTGACACTGCACATCTTGAAAGTATAATTGTGCCTCGCCGTGATGATGAGCTTTATTACTTCAGTATATCATTTTTATCTTCATAGGTGATGAGCATGTTGGTGAGGATAGAGAATGAGACGAGAGTTTCCCTAATTTACAGAATAAATTCTGTTTGTTTTAAGTTTCAATATTGCTCCTTATTGTGAGCTGAAAAAAATTGTTTTCAAAATCTAATATCAATAAGAATAATTGTTACCATAAATATGGTGCAAGATTACGTGGCAAAAGAAAAAAAGAAGATAAATTGTTGAACAAGTCTAGAACAAGTGCTTGCCGAATATATAGTTTTTTATAAGAAATTAAATTCAAAGTCTGGGCAACTAACTCAAAGGAGCACCCAAATCCACCCATCCAACAAAAGAGACTTAGGTAGGAAGGTAGTGTGCCCGGACCTCTTCAAAAATTTTGAATTTTAATGAAAAGACAAGGGCCTTTGAAGTGGAATAAGAAGTTTTTTTTTAATCACAAAAAAAGATTTTTGTAACAAGTAAGGGATAGAGGATGGTATGGTACAGCCCCTCTTGTATTCGGAATTATTTTTGTTCGTTGAAGTTTTAATGGTGCTCCTTCCGTAACAAAGACAAAAAAAATCTTAAAATGAGTAACTGGTCTACGAAAGAAAAAAATAAACTAAATGACAAATATTTCGCCTGTATAGAACAAGGCGTCTTCAGTGCTAAATATAGAAAAAAACTAAGTAAAAGAGCTAAAGATAAAATCTTGAATAATCTATACAATTAAATAAAATCTAAAACTAAAAACAATAAAAAAACAATGTCTGTGCATTTATGATTAATACTACTGTCATTTAACAACAAATCTTATTTCTATAAACAATTACGTGTGACTTCAGTTAAGACACAGAAGCAACTGTATACAAAAATAAAAATAATGAATATTAAATTAAATATTTTGTTGTTAAATAATATTTTTGTTGGCATTCAATGCTGAAACTCTTCTTTGTCTTGTGTTTAATTTAGTCCCCTGGTCATTTTGCGAGATTTTATTCGCATTATTACAAATATTGTCATTTTTTAGAATAAATGAATAAATTAAGTCAATATTTAAACTATCCGTATCCCTGTTTATGGAAAGATTAGCATAAATATGTTTTTTTTTCGTTTTAATGGCTTCTCTAACCCATTTTTTCGGCCCCTATCGTTAGAAATGGCTGAGGCCAGAAATGATCAGGGTAGTAGAAAGTGTGCTCTGCCAAATCTGAAACGAAAGTATCAATTTTAGAGCCTTATTGATTGAATTATGATGCTAATAAACCGTTTTACAAACTGTTGGTGGGTTCGGCCAATGTAATTTTTCACAAGAAGAAGGAATGCTACAGATATCATTCCTAAACTGTCACGAGTCCGATCCTTCTAAGAATTCAGAAATTTACTAAATGGTCTTATTGATTGAAAACCAGCATCAATGTTATATTTACGTAACTTTGTAAGTTTATCACCTATACAAGGTACATATGGTAAAGAGATTTAAGTATTAGTCATTTCGATTCGGAAGACCGTGGCTCTTTGTTTATTTTATTATTGTGTTTGCTCTGTCTATTTTCTGCTATTTAATTTACGAATTTAATCGGATGAAGCAACTGTTACAAAATAAGATATCTTTTAAATTAATGAAGATATTCTGGAGAGCAGCTTCTAAAAGCCCTGTAAGTAAAGTAATTATGACGGCACTAGACCCTCAAGGTCCAAACCGACGGTGTTGATCTCCGTTTCGTGTCCCATTGCCCAAGAAGTGCAATGGGGGGTTGGGAGCCAGCCATCCTGTGCTTTCGAAAATCCTTGCTTACCTTCTCCAGATTGACCCCCGTCCAAAATCAAATAAGCGGCCACGCCAGGAATCAAACCCGTGCCCCTCGGACAAAGGATCCCCAACCTTAAAAGCCCTGTCTACCAATGAATTACCAACTCCTCTTTTCACAGAAATCAGGGTAATCGCTGGGGTTTTTTCCTTGTACTGGTCATAGTCCTGTTTGTTTTTGTTCTTCATTTTGAGACTTTTCCTCTCTCTTTGTGTTCTAATGGCTGGCCAGTTCGGTTTTAGATCTTTTATGTTTCTTACTTTTAGTTGAAAAAATGTTCTTTTTCTTAAATTTCTGATAGTTTCCATAAATCTTGCCTAAAAATTACCTCTGTTTCCACCCCTCTTTCGCAGAAAATGTACAATAAAAAAAAATCTATGGATGGGGACCAGACTTCCGTGACCCAATGTTTTTGTCACTGATAAAGGGTAGTAGAACTTTCTATTTTTGTTTCATTGAGCTTCCTCATGATCTTTTAGAGCCATTAGCTCGATAAGATCACCCATGGGGGAAAAAAAGCACGCATCATTGATCTTTTCTTCAAAAAAAAAAAAAAAATGCGAAATTCCACATGTTTTACACAGAAGTTTGAAACGTCTATAGTAAGGTTCTTCAATAAGCTGAATATGATGGTGTGTAAAACCCAAGAAACCCAAGTTCTTGGGTTTTCCTAATTTTTCTAAAACACATATATAAGTTTCCTTATATATGTAAGTTTCATATGTATGGCTGTGTAAGTTTCCAGTGAACCACTTTTGCGAATTATATTTCATTTTTATTGTCCTTAGCACTTTTTTCTTTTTTTTTTTTTTTTTTTTTTTTTTTAGTTTGGGTATTTTTTATATCTGTTTGTAATGTATCTGGAAATACAAATGTATGTAAAATATTTTAGAAAAGTGATTTTTAAAATACAATTGTTTGATTTAACAAACACTTACTGACGCCTTCAATGAACGGATTTTAAATCTTAGATTGGTATTATTCCACCAAGAGTATCTGCAAGACACGAGTTTTCTTTTACCTGTGCTCACTCTCGAGATTTTAAGAAACTCGAGTTTATAGTATACTATAAACTTTTTATAGTATACACAAGTTCTTTTATATTCTACAAAATCTTCAGTTCTTTCAGCCTACATATCAAACGAGTTATTTTGCCCTATGTTAAATAGATTCCTGTTCAAGCGTCTGATACTTTCCTGAATTATAAATATTAGTTGGTTAATTTCCTTAGTAAGGCGATCAACCTTTCGCATGTGAAAGGGGACATACACCGTAGTTGTTTTCTTTCCTTGTTCATAAAACAAGAATATGCTTGCTGATTTTTAAGAACTCCAAGCTGATAAATTTTTCAAATTTAGTCTCCCCCCCCCACGTATAGACGCGTGAAACTGTCGGCTCTTTAGCTGGCAGTTTTTCTTTATTTTCAAGTTTCCTTTTGGATGGTGTATTGAGTTTTTTTAGTTCTGTGTTTAAAAACTTCTGGGTTTTATGGGTTTCCATGAGTAAATGTAGATGTGCATGTGTATATAATTCTGATTTTTTGAATAGAAATTCATTTTTAGGGTGGTGGGTGACAAAGATGTTTCTACAGCAGGTAAATCGTTAAATTTGATTCTAAAGAAAAATCATCCTTTACCCTCCTTTGTTGATTTTAGTAAAACTTTTCAAGTGTTGAATTTTGCTGTGTCTTCTATCCTAGCAAGAATTTAAAATTAACAGGAAAATCGAATATCCAGAAAATGAAGCATCTCGTTTCTGAGAGTTTGCTGACACCCCATTTTGGTAACCTGCATACACACATTTTTTTATTTGTTTATTTATTATATATATATATATATATATATATATATATATATATATATATATATATATATATATATATATATGTGTATATATATATATATATATATATATATATATGTATATATATATATATATATATATATATATATATATATATATATATATATATATATATATATATATATATATATATATAAAGTTTGACTCTTTCTCTTAACTCGACTTCTTAAAAATTTAAAAAACTTTAGCGTAGGGGAGACCGGGGCTATTCCGGACGTTTTTCAGATTTTCGGTTGTGTCATTTTCCGTACTGGACCGATCACTGTGTTTATACTTCCTTTTGGAAGGTAAACTATTTGGCAATCCACACCAACAACCTCATTGTCCTATCTACAACCACATTTTCAGAAATGAGATTTTCCCAAGTTTGGTCATGCTGTCCGAAAATGCCCCGCCATGGGGCATTTTCGGACACCCCCGGGGCATGATCGGACATGCCCCACCTCTCAAAGAAAAGTAGGCTACTGCACAAGTGTTAACAAACTTCGTATATTTGTGTAAAAGTAAGAAAAGTAATTAAAAGTACTGGTACTTAACCATCACTTTATATTAAAGGCTGAGAAATCACGTGAAAACACATGTCCAGCAATGGATCTTGCTGTCCCACCTGAGGAACTAGGATCTGGTAAGACTAGGACAATATCCTTTTTGTCGACCGTTGCTTTGTCCTCAATCTCTGGGAATACGAACTTCGGGCCAATCTTTCTCAAAAACTTGACGTCAGCAACATCGTTATCGATGGACTCGACTAGCCCAACGTAATACACACACGAGGACTTGCTTTTTCCTAATTCAAACTTGACGAGAACGAACTTTCCGATTTGGATGGGAGAAACCGGTCTGTCGCTCGCCACAACATCATCCTCTCCCAAATCAAGTGACATGTCCGACTCATCATCACAAATGTCATCTGGCAGTTCGGGTTCTGATGAACTGGTCTCCGAAACTGAAAGCCTGATGAAAGCTGATGGTTTTCGCTTATTTCCCACCTTGGTCTGTCGACGACCGACCATTTTCTTGGTTTTAGTGATTTTCTTTTGTGGCGTTTTTTTCTTGGCTTTCTTCGCTTCTCTGTTGTGCTTTTCTTTTTCCAGCTGTTCTTTTTCAGGGGTATCTGTCAGTATGCGGGTTTTTCCTCTTTTTCTTCCATTCGAAGGATTTCTTTTTGTTGGGTCAATCCTTGGGTGCGGCCTTACAGACTCGGGGGTGATAGGAGCTGTCCCGGATGTACCGGGAGCGGGACCTTCAGGTTCAGAGTCCTGGATAACTTCACCGTGATCTGCTGCCTCTGTAGTAGAGTTAGTAGTTGCAGCTAGTGGAACGTCAGTAACGAGAGCAGGGAGAAAATCTGATTCGCCAAAAGCATGACGATTGAATGGGAAAATACCGGGCCTTTGAAACCCAGCAACAATGTTGCTGGGGCAGAACTTATCTAGGAACGGTTGTCGGGATAGCTCGGCTACTTCATGGATCGATATTCTGCCACCTGGATGTGCTATAAGCCATTCGTTGAAACTATTACGTAGCCCGTTTTTAAAAGGTCCATAAACACTGATATCAAGGGGTTGCAGTTTATGTGAACAGTGTGGGGGGAACGTCAGCACAACAATTCCGTTTTCTCTGCAAAAGTGAACAATTTCAACGGAGATATGGCTGCCGTGGTTATCCATCAAAAGCAAGTGAGGATCTTCCTTCGTCGATTTTGTTTCACTTTGAAAATGCTTGATAGAGAGGAGGAAATTGTCATCCGTCATCCAGCCGCTTTTGTTAGACAGACCTAAACTTCCAGGTGGGCCCAGGTTATACATCCGGCAATTCACATGAACTCTAGGGAAGACAAAAACAGGAGGGATAACCCGTCCGGCTGCATTGATGAAAGCTAGCATAGTCGTGTTCTCTCCCCGCTCTGCTGAAGCAATTTGTGAGACTTGCTTAGCCCCCTTCCTGGCTACAACCTTGGGGGGATCCAAAACAGTAGGGATACCTGTTTCATCACAGTTCCAGATTTTGCTAGGTGGAAACTTATGCCTCCTGTAAACTTCTGCTAGGTTGTCATAGAACTTGCTGACCACTGGAGCATTAAACCCGGAAGCACGTGCTTGACTAGTATTTTCTGGAGACCGGATTGATAGCTCATTTCCTCTCTTCATAAACGAAGAGAACCAGTCTAGGCCTGCCCTTCCCTTTTCCGTCCACGTTAAGGGCATCTTCACATTAAGCTTTACTGCAAACTCATAGGCAAGCTTACGAGTTGAAAGCCCTGTCAGCCCATGATTCATCAGCGATGCTGCTTTTAAATATTCGGTGAGTTGCTTTTCTTGCTCTCTAGTAAAAACTTGCCAAAATCCACGTCTCTCAGATGGCAGGACCTTAGCCGGAGATTTATCAGTTTCCAGAATATCGGGCTGGGCATCCAGTTCAGCACGGTATCGTCTAAGGGCATCATTAACTGTTGACTTTTTGAGTCCAAAGTTCTCCGCAGCTGCTCTGATAGAGCTACCATCTTTGACGATCGAAGCGACTGCTCTTTGTAACGTTGCTAGATCAGGGGGTGGTTTGTCTCGTTTTCGCTGATACGTTCGTACCATTTTCTGAAAAGAAATAAAGTATTAGAACTGATAAGAATAATAGTGAAACTATCAAATTATCAAATATATTTTATTTTTTATGGTATTCCCCCCTCTCTCTCTATAAAGTCCTGCCAGTCGTTCTTCCAAGAATTATCTAACTGCATTGATGTTAGGATTTTGATGTTAGTCAGAATTTTAGCTTTAAGAACAACTGCACAGGGGCGATTAGATTAGAATGCAAAGTATTTTTAACGTTATCTCAAGAATAGAAGAGCTTTATTATGTGCATTAAATTTTTACTTCATTAAATACAGATAACTTGTGTTTAATTTAATATCAGAATAGCTTACAGTCTATCTTTTTCCACTATTAAATAATAGTGCAATTTCTTTTAGGTTTAAAAAATTACGAACTTTCAAATTTAGGTACACCTTACCATTTTAAAACAATTCTAAAAACAAATCCTAAATAGCACAATTCTACCTCCATGAATAGATGGATCTAAAACTAGCGAAATAGATGGATCTAATGGATACGTTCGTACCATTTTCTGAAAAGAAATAAAGTATTAGAACTGATAAGAATAATAGTGAAACTTGTGCAGGTCTGTGCAGCTTTATTTCAAACTCTGGCAAGAGTTTTAACACTTCACTTTGAACTTCACATGATGGGGACATTTTCGGACAGGCAAGAAATAATGTCCGTACATGCCCCGTAATCTGTGTCCGGAAATGCCCCACAGTGACCTTTAATAAAAAGATGGCTGCCAAAAAAAAAATATGAAATTATATACATTACTTTATGATTAGAAAGTAGCCAATAGATCACTCTCTTACCTGCCGAAACTGCTTTCCCCTAAAGCTTGCAGAACGCCTGAAAATTGACAAGGAACATACAGCTAGAAATTTAAATTTACCTCCAAATTTGCATCTGACCCTCTCAAAGGAACATTTATTACTGAATTCTAGTCAGAATTTGATCGAACGTGCGTTACGTGCTCGCCATCTACTGACATTTTTGTCAAATTTTTGTATCGATATCTGAACGAGCAATATCGTTTGTCCGATCATGCCCCCGTCCGAAAAAGCCCCTGTCTCCCTTAAAGAGCGAGGCGTTGAGGACGAAAAGCCCCTTTCATATATGGAGTAATTTCTGTTCGTTTTAAGTTTTAATGTCGCTCCTTACTTTCATTTAAAAAAAACTTTTTTTTTGTTTAATTTCTGGATGTTTTTAAAGTAATGCATTTTTGATCTTGGTTCTCCGCGCATAAATAATTAAAACGAAATTTGCATATTAATATTTTTGGGCTAAATGGGTTTTTCATAGTTATAATCGGAAGATTTTGAGAAAAAAGGAGCGAGAGAGGAGGCCTAGTTGCCCTCCAAATTTTTTGATTACATAAAAAGGCAACTATAACTTTTAATTTTTTACTAACGTTTTCATAAGTAAAAAATATACGTAACTTACGAATTAACTTACGTAGCGAACTTCTATATTCGTATGTTTTATTGCGTAAATTAGGGGGCTCACCCCTCGTCGATACCTCGCTCTTTACACTAAAGCTTAAATTTTGTCCCAATTCCTTAAGAATGACCCCTGAATCACAAAGGCCGTAGAATAAATAGTTGAAATTACTAAAAATAATTTAGCGTAAAGAGCGAGGTATTACGAGGAGGTAAACCCCTCATATACGTAATAATTTCTGAGAAGTTCCTCCATGGAAAGATCCTCCCATGTAACCTCCCCCCCTCAACTCTCCCCTCCCCAACCAAAAAAATCCCCCTGAAAATGTCTGTACACTTCCCAGTAACCATTACTATATGTAAACACAGGTCAACGTTTGTAACTTGCAGCCCCTCCCACGGGGACTGCGGGGGAGTAAGTTGTCCCCAAAGACATAGTTATTAGGTTTTTCGAAAATGGTGATCTCAGAATTTTGATTCGGTGACTTTGGGGAAAAATGAGCGCGGGAGGGGGCCTAGGTGCCCTCCAATTTTTTGGATCACTTAAAAAGGGCATTAGAACTTTTAATTTCCGTTAGAATGAGCCCTTTCGCGACATTCTAGGACCACTGAGTCGATACGATCACCCCTGGGAAAAAAAAAACACACAAAAAAAAACAAATAAACACGCATCCGTGATTTGTCTTCTGGCAAAAGATGCGAAATTCCACATTTTTGTCGATAAGGACTTGAAACTTCTACGACAAGGTTCTCTGATACGCTGAATCTGATGGTGAGATTTTCGTTAAGATCGTATGACTTTTAGGGGATATTTCCCCCTATTTTCTAAAATGAGGCAATTTTTCTCAGGCTCGTAACTTTTGACGGGTAAAACTAATCTTGATGAAATTTATGTATTTAAAATCAGCATTAAAATGCGATTCTTTTGGTGTAACTATTGGCATCAAAATTCCATTTTTTAGAGTTTTGGTCACTATTGAGCCGGGTCGCTCCTTACTACAGTTCGTTACCAAGAACTTTTGATTCAAAGAGTTTTTCATCAAAATGGGTTGAATGAATGAATAGTACTTATTATTAAGCAGAACTCCCACAACATAAAAAACTGCTGGAATTGTTGCCTTCAGTCAACTAGCCTATATTGTTTACAACAACAAAAAAACGAAGATAAGTGCAATATTAAAACATAGCCTACAGCGATGAACCAGTACAAAAATATAATTAAAATGTAAGTAAAATAAGTAAAAGCATGTAATATAAGTAAAATGGATAAAAATGAGGGCATAAGTAAAACATAAGTACATCATAAAAAAAACAAGCAGCAATGACTGTCAAATAAAAAATTAAACAAAAAAAATAACATATTAACAATACACATGAGACATTAACATACTACATTACAATTTTCATTTATTTATGATTTCAACGAACGCTGGCACATAGCTTTTTCTATAATGCTCAGTTCTTGCATTAATAGGATTTGAAACCGGGAGTTTTTGCGCTTTTAATTGGGGTAAACGAAGCTTTGGATGGCAACAAGGGGCTGGGAGTGTACGTTGAGAGCGTGGGTTATGACGGTAATTATTTCTGAAATTGTTATAAAGAGTAACACGTTGGGATGCAAAGGTAGGGAGACAGAATTCCTTCAGGAGGAGAATGTAAGGCACTTTGCCCTGACCGTAAATAATTCTCATGGCTCTCTTCTTGATAATTTCTAGCCTATCAGACTGATCAACTAAGTCAAACGCATCATGTGTATCAAAATTATCAAAAGTACGTCTGTGCAATATTTTTTGTGCTTTTGACGAGGCTTTGGAGGGTAACAAGGGGCTGGGAGTGTACATTGAGAGCGTGGGTTACGACGGTAATTATTCGTGAAATTCGTATAAAGAGTAACACGTCGGGATGCCAAGGTAGGGAGGCAGAATTCCTTCAGGAGGAGAATGTAAGGCACTTTGCCCTGACCGTAAATAATTCTCATGGCTCTCTTCTGGATAATTTCTAGCCTATCAGACTGATCAACTAAGTCAAAACGCACTGTGTGTATTAAAATTATCAAAAGTACGTCTGTGCAATATCCCTGGAACAACTAAGGGTATTGCGTTGAAACTGCCAGGGCACGTTTTGGGTGCGTTTAGCTAAACGAGAAAACACTGTGTGCATCGAAAGCTGTCAAAAGGGCATATCTGTGATATTTTACGGGCGGCTAAAGGTAGTAAGTTGAAATTAACTGGGCGTGTTGATGGAAATTTCGAACTAAATCAAAAGAAACTATGTATATCAAAATTGTCAAAAGGGGGCACCTGGAACGACTGGTACTAAGTTGAAATCTTTGGGGAATGCTGAGGTGGATGTCGGACTAAATCAAACACGATCTGCTTTCAGGTTTTTGAAAGTTCGTATCGGCAATATGGCACTGAAACTTTCTGTGTCGATACTGCTACTACCAAAAGCTAACTACTCGTGACTGTGACTACTTGTTGCTGGGACTGCGACTACTTGCGGCTGTTTCTTTTATTACTACTTTATTTTTTAAATGTTAAAAGAAAAACATTGTCTACCTTAACTCTTAAACTACCATTTATATCTTGTATTATTTTCATTATCTACAGCTGGTTTTTATACAAAATTTATTGTAAAAAATGTTATGCTTGGGCTTATTTATTGTCACAGTTGGTGGCAAAATCAAAATTACGCAAGAATGCAGTGCCAGTTGTATACGCTGTTCAGAATTTTCTCTAATTGATCACCGTTCAACTTTAAATCACACATTTTTGATAGACCAATCAGAGTCAAGAGTTAATACATAATTTTTTTATAACTGTTGAAGATGGAAGCTTGAAACAGTAGTTTTCTGTCTGTAACATGAATCTGATATAAGAATAGAAAAGGCAGTTTTAGTAGAGAATAATTCGGAACAAAATTGTAGTGGTACAAACTTTTCCAGCTGATTTCCTGTCATTTTAATTTTCCACATCCGAAATAAAAGTGTGACGTCAAAGTTCAGAAAAACCCCAAGCTATTAAAATTTGGTTTTTCTTATTGACAGAAATGACAAGGATATGTGTCGAACAATACAGAAGAACTAAATTTTCAAAAAAGTAACGATTCCGATCTTGGATTCAATTCGTTACAAAGGGACGTGTTTACTAGAAATACTAAGGAAAGATAAGAAAACCACTATTAACATACTGTACAAAGTCAATTTACAGACTGTGTTTTAAGCAAGGCTATGTAACTTTTACTAAGAATCATCTCTTTCATTTCCAGATTTCAATGTTGATTCTCTATCACAAAAGAGTGAAAAGAAAGTAAAAAAAGAGTATCTATCAATAGTTGAATCAACTTCAGATGCTCAAGAAAAACCCAATCTGAGAAAAAGGAAGGAAAATAACATTTACGTTGAATCTTCTGATTCTGATATAGATGATATCAGTGATGAAGGTATGTCATTTAATTAAAAATATCTTCATTTTCGTAGGGGTTCACAGGCTGGTGAATATTGTTTAAGTAAAAATGTTAAGTAAAAAAAGGTTAAGTAAAATTAAGTAAAAATGGTTAACAAAGAGGTGAAATCCCCCCTCTCCCTCCTTAAGACTGTTTCCAAGGAATATAATTTTGTTAGCAGTTGCCCAAAAATTAACCATCACGGCTTGGAGCCCTGATTGTTTTGACCCTACCTCTCTTTCTAAAAAAACAGGGAAGGGGGGGGGGGTTTGTTGGCAATAAAGTATCTTTTATGAATGTTGCGGTCGAATTTGTTTCCTTGTACTCAACATGGCTGAAAGAGCCACACGTAGTTCTACTATGCTTCAAGGCACTATATATTTTCCAGTTTAGTTTGTACGGAAAGAGATGCCTTATTTGATTGAAAATTGCATGCTTTATTGTTCATTTCAGGGGTTTAAAGTAATTGGAGAGTACTCCTCCCTTCCCAAATTGTTTTCAGATTCCTCTCACCATCAATCCCAAAGACAATCCAAATTTCGAAATAACAATTTGGTTCACAATTATTTAAAGGTCAAATAACTATTAGTGAAGGGATGGCACGGTCCTTTCAGGGCCTGGGGAAAAGGTTTAAAGTGCGCAAGTTGCCCATTATTTTTCAAATGGGTTGTATTTCAAAGAAGGTGGCATGTTTGGTCCTGGGTGTCCGAATAGAGTAAATGTATTAAGATTAATTATTCAAGGAACGTTTAAGGAAATATTAAGCAAAATCAGAATGTCTAGGGTTAGAAGACGAGCAACAATGAGAATCTATATATAGAAGCCTTCCGCGTGTCAAGTGCAGGAGCCCGGTGGCTGGTAATTGCAATATCACTTGTATAGAAAAGAGAACATACCTGAGGCGTGGGAGTCAAAGCGCAGAGAAGACAACCATACACCATGAAACAACCACTCAGGGCACATTAGCTTCTCAGAGGAAAAGGAAAATAAAAGCAAAATACTATTCTGTTTTATTCTTAACTAAGTGGCCGCTTAAGAATCCTTTTAAAAGTCCCAAACGAGGGGCATCTCTGTACTGAAGAAGGTAGTGAATTCCAGACCTGTTGACAAGCAATAAGGGGATTGACATCTGATCGAATAGTAGGGATAGGAGGAATGCTGATATTATATGAAGAACGAAGGCTATATTGAATTTAATCAGAAATAAACACAGGATTTTTTTTTGAAGAGATTTTGGAAGATTTCCGTGAAACTGATGAAAGAAAAAAAAGCACAAGAAACAATGTAAATAGACTGTAGACTTAAGAGTGGTGTTGGTGAGGAACGGTTGGTGTCCATAAACAGACGCCGCACTTTATTATGCATGACAGAACGTGACCGCAGTGTTGACGGAAAAGTAGACATCCATACAATTGGGCAATAAGAGTCGTATGACTGGACAAGGCAGAAACTAAGAAGCTACAGAATAGATCCAGGAAATATGTGTCTAAGTTTTCGCATGATACCCCAACTCCGTGAGATCCTAATCACGTATATATGGTTTCTAAATGAAAGGTTGTTATCAAGGAGGATACCAAGAAACCGAACCACCCGATTGTCTGGTCTACACAAGGAGCCTTGTGGCACCTGAAGGTGTGTAAGCTGAGGGAAATTTATACCGATGGGAGAAAAAATCAGAAAATTTGACACCAACATTCACGGCCAAGTAATTTGTATCAAACCCTGAGATAACTCTCTTGAATATTGCTACAAGCTTAGACTTGATATCACATTCCGTTTTTTTAAGGGTTCCAACCGCGGTGTCATCAGCAAAAGCAACGAGAAAACCTTCATTAGAAGTAGTATTGGAACACGAACAAACATCAGGATGACACAGGTTGCAGCATGCCAGAGGCCTGGTGTTTTTGACTGATGAAATCAGATCATTAACATAAATCAGAAATAAGACAGGGCCAAGAACGGATCCTTAAAGGAAGCCATAATATACTTCAGAAGGGCTCTGGAAAACCTGATCAATTGAAATAAGCCTACCAGAAAGATATGATTCAAACCAAGAAAAAGTGTTTGATCTTAAACCAATATGCGATAGTTTCCAAAGAACATCCCGATGAGTCAAGGAATCAAAAGTTTTATGAACATCCAAAAATGAAGCTGTCGGGATATAACCAAAATCTATTGCCGAATAAATGAAATTCAAGAGAGCTGCGCAAGCATGCTCTGTACAGTGATTCGCTTGGAATCCAAACTGGAAATCATGCAGAAATTCGTTTGCATCCAGAAAACTAAGAAGCCTGGATAGCATAGCCATCTCAAAAATTTTGCTGAAAATAGATAGGAGAGAAATCGGTCTATAATTAGCAGGATCCCTCCGAGAACCACCTTTATACAGCACTATAACCTTAGCTCGCTTGAGAGATTCAGGGAAAATTTCTATCTTGAAAGACAGGTTGACAAGCTTAGCCAATGGTGACAGAATAGCTTGCAGAATGGCACTGGTAACCCTTGTAGGAATTCTGTCTGGCCCTGAAGACAATGATCCTTTAAGAACATTCATGATACGGGCTACCTTGAACTCAGAAACAAAGTTCAAGACCATTGACTTTAAACATGACTGTCAAATATAGGCTCTGAAATCACAACGAGAAGTTGCAGAGGAAATAGTTGTCATCCCTATATTAGCAAAATAAGAGGTAAGCTCTAGCTGAACATTTTCTTCTTTTTGAACAGTTTTACTATCGATTGTCAGCGTTATTGGAACTGAAGGCAGAGGGGGAGTAGGTCTAAGAGCTCAATTAATTAAATACCATATCTTTCTAATATCCTTTCCAAATTCAGAAAATTTTCTATGACAATACTGAGAGTTAGCCTTCTGATACAGAGAATCAAATATACTCCTATGATGAAGCCTTGTAAAGCTTCCACAAATAATTTTTCCTTTTCCAGCTTTTGTGGAGACCTGAAGTCATCCATGAATTTAGCGGTGCTATCATTTTCAAAGTATGGGGCACTGGACCCTGAGGGCAAACTTCCAGGATACCTTTTTTGGCTAAATCATAAAAGAAATCAAAAGAGCGGTTAAAATCAAATTCAAAAACCAAACTATCCCACGGCTGATCAGTCAGATGAGAATTAAGGAGACTCAGCTGAGTATTACCAAAACTGGAAAATGGGAAATTAGATGGTGAAGCTACACGCTGCCCTTGATCAGCGCTCTTATATCGGGAAATAGTAGGAAAATGATCAGAAATATCACTAACCAACACCGAATTATCTAAGACATCTAGTGACGAAAAAACATTGTCAATAAGAGACGCATGTGTGTCAGTAACTCGGGCTGGTAAGCAAACTGAAGGTAAAGTCTCCGAAGAAAGCATTATCGACAAAAAATCTATAGCTCAAGAAGAATTTTGATCCAGCAGGTTCAGCTTTTTTTTTAACAGAGGCTTATGCAGTATCAGGTTCTTGGCTAACGTCTTTTTAAACTCTAGTGTCGTTGTTATTTATAGCTATTTCATCGTTTAGAGCTCTTATAAAATATTTAACTTCGACTTTTTCCTGGGCTTGTTTCATGTCACTATGAAATACATGTCGCCGAAACTTTATTTTTTGAACTAAGACATGGTAAGCATTGGTGACCTTATCAATGTCAAAATCTTAAGCCCAATTATCATAACGATCGTTTTCAATTCTGGTAAGTTTGACTCTTCTGTCTCTTATCTTCTAACCCCATTTTCCTTTCTGAAAACTCTAAAACGTCTAACTTAAAAGTTTTAATTATTTTTCAGGTTTAGAGAATCTAGGAGTTACTGCCGTAGTTGATTCTTCAATTCATCTAAACGAATGTTCTTCATGTGGAAAATCGTTCAAAGACCGTAAATATTTGTTACGACACATAAGAATACAACACAAGCAAACTGAAAACGGCAGTGAAGATGAAATGTATGAGTGTCCCTTTTGTCAAACAAATTTCGAAAAGATGAATCATCTTTGTCGTCATTTGATGACCCACAAAGATGGAAGTGGATTAAGATGTAACAAGTGCACTGAGGCTTTTTCTTGGCCTTTTGAGCTAGTGACCCATTTGGAAATGCACAAGAAGACTGACATTGCACCTGGTGCGCAACCCTCAGAAAATTCAGATACTGAGCTTACAAGTAATTCAAAACCAGCAACTAATAATATGATTAGAGGAAGCAATTTTAATAAGTGCGGTATTTGCAAAAAGACATACGTCAACCGTAGATCACTCTTGCGTCACCTGGGAAGGCATGTAAAGGGTCGAAAATACATATGTAATATATGTGATTTAAGTTTTTTTAGAGACTGGGCCCTTAAAATGCATATACAAAGACATACAGGGGATAAAAAATTCAATTGCGACAAATGCGGAAAGAATTTCTACACCAGATCTATTTTGAACCAGCATTTGAAAAAGCATGCTACAGAAGAGAGTGGACAGAGACCAGAAAAATTGTTTGAGTGTGAAATCTGCCACACAAAATTTGAAACAAAGCAAGGTTATTCACGGCATGTGAAAAGACACATAGAGGGGAAAACCCATGAGTGTGGAATCTGTCAAAGAAAGTGCTACACAAAATATCATTTGACTGAACATATGAGGATCCATACGGGAGAAAAACCGTACGAGTGCAAGATATGCAACCATAGCTTTGCTCAAAAAATGGGTTTAAGGAACCATATGAAATACCACAGTGATAAAAGACCTTATAGCTGTGAATTTTGTAGCAAATCATTTATGAGGAAAGATGAGAAGGATGATCATGTAAATACTCACTCTGGTAATAAACCTTATAAATGCAAGCAGTGTAACATGCGTTTTGGTTCAAGAAAGAGTCTTAAAAAACATGAGAAAGTCCATGCAAGGAATCGAGAAGAAAAGAAATTCAGAGAGAAGAAGCACAGCTGTAATATATGCAGCGAAGCATTCGCTGTCGCTGATTATCGTGATAAACATGTGGCTTTACATGCAAATCCTAACCCTTTCAGCTGTGAGTTCTGCAGCAAGAATTTCAACTATAAGAAAAACTTGGTTGCCCATGTGCAGCGTGTGCATCCCAATTGCAATCCATTTAGATGTAAGCTGTGTAGTAAGACTTATGATACCATTAGGAAAATTGAGGTACACATAAATTCTCGTGCTTGTGTGAAAAATAACAAATCTCATAAACAGTCAAAAAATCAAGGTAAATCCATCGAGGTGGATGGAAACACGAATGGTGAGAATCTATTTATATGTAATATTTGCAATGAAGAGTTTTTATCAGTTGAGAAAGTTCACGACCATTTCAACTCTTGCCACGACCCTTCTAAGTAGCAATTGATAATGGTATTAATTTAAATAAGATGAGTGAAGAAAGACTTATTTTAATCTTTATGTTTGGCCAAAAACTGATAACCCGTTTTCACATTAAATAAACTAAAACTGATATAAAGGATGAACAATAATTACATCTTAAGCGAAAAATTATAGAACAGGATATTGTTTTAAGATAAATATAGTAAGTCTGTTTTGTTCTATTTTGCGGTCTATCTTCTCTTGTTGTTGTTCTAGGTCATGAAATGTAAGGATTTGATAATTAATAATTGTACAATTTTGGTGCAATCGGTACGGCACGGATTAAGGATATGAATAATTTCTAGAATTCACCATATTTTCTTTTGAATTTTAATTGGCTCATTCTTTTTTAATACAAGAAATTGTGTTTTAGAAAATCATTTTATACCTTGTCCCGAAGTAGAAGGTTTATTTTGGTTTTATTTACTGTCCTTTTTTATATATCATTCAAAACTAATATAATTATTTGTATAGGTTTAGTTGATTGCTTTTAATTGGGTACATGGCTAGATCCACTGTTTCACAAGCTATTAAATTTATTTTGCTACATTTACTCAGTTCTATTTATTTTTGTCATGATTTATTGATTTATGAGTTAAACATTTGCTGTGTCTGATTATCTCGACCAACATATTGCTTTACACGCAAATCCAAACCCTTTCAGTTACGAGTTTGCAGCAAGAGGCACAACTATAATAAAAACTTAGTAACCCCTGAGCAGTATTTGCATCCCAGCCTTAATCTGTTTAAATGTAAGCTGTGTTGTAAGATGTATGAATATATGAGACAAATTTAACTTCATCTTAGCTCTCATGCTTGTGACAAAAAGAAAATCTCGTAAAACCGTAAAACCTAAAAAAATCAGGACAGTTCCATCGAGGATGGTGAGAATCTATTTATATGTAATATTTGCAATGAGGAGTTTTTATCAGTTCAGAAAGTTCACGACCATTTCAACTCTTGCCACAACCCTTCTAAGTAGCAGAAGTTTGGTAAGCTGTGTTGTAAGATGTACGATTGTATGAGACAAATTTAACTTCGTCTTAGCTCTCGTGCTTGTGACAAAAAGAAAATCTCGTAAAACCTAAAAAAATCAGGACAGTTCCATCGAGGATGATGGGAACCTGAACATTGATGTAAAGGCAAACCTATTTACTTATAATTTTAGTAACAAAAAGTTTTTGTCCGTTGAGGACACTTAATGTCATTCAAATTTTTCTGATATGTTTTTTAAGTAAGAATTAACTGTACTATAAGTTTGGAAAAAAGGGAACACTGAAATGTTTTTGTACGTTTAATTATATTTGTAACAATTTTTCTCATAATTTTAAAACTGAAAAAAAAATGATGAAAAGTACCTCTCCGTGAAAGCTGAAGGAAAATAAAAAACCTGCGGCTTTTTCCCTCCAGCAAAAACCCGAAGGTATTTTTACTGTGCTTTATATGCTTTTCATTTAGGATTAAAAAATCTAGTATTCCGTTTCTTATACTTTTCTCCCCCGATTTCTTGCTGATAGATTGTATGAATATTCTTGTCCGTTTTGGCATTTTGGCTTAACTACTGCCCAATCTTATTCAATAGAGTCAGTCCAGAAGCTAGCATTAAGAATTATCTATTGGTTAAGGTAAACTCCCATATTACTTTCTTCTTAAGCATTTCCATCTCACTACCCTATCAGAGAGAAGAACCCTCCTGTGTACCCGGTTTGGCAATGAAGCCATGACAAACCCCCGTTTCCAAGATTTATTCCCCCCGCCCTTTCAACCTTTAAGATCCCGACCTCAGAGACCCAACTCCCAGAAAGTCCCCATCCTTCAACCTCTTCCACAAATCCACGAGAGATACAGGAAGAGTTTCCTTCTTGTATTTGTAAACATTATTAATCTATGAATTTGTTGTATTGACTCAGTTTTTTAGTTGATTGTGCAGACACACATTGTGTGTCTCTGTGTGTTTTTCCCTTTTTTATTTGACAAGTTTTATCTGACTGTAATACCTGACGTAAAGCGCAAATTCGGTGCCACGCGCTGTGAAAGTCGTTTTTAAAATAAAAGTATCTCTCTCTCTCTCTCTCTCTCTCTCTCTCTCTCTCTCTCTCTCTCTCTCTCTCTCTCTCTCTCTCTCTCTCTCTCTCTCTCTCTCTCTCTCTCTCTCTCTCTCTCTCTCTCTCTCTCTCTCTCTCTCTCTCTCTCTCCTCTCTCTCTCTCTCTCTCTCTCTCTCTCTCTCTCTCTCTCTCTCTCTCTCTCTCTCTCTCTCTCTCTCTCTCTCTCCTCTCTCTCCTCTCTCTCTAATTGTAAAATGAATGGTAATTTCCTGTGCTTTCAGCTTTTTCTGGTTCATGATTAAAATGTTGTGGCGTTACTAAAATTTGGACCGAATTTGAAGTTTTAATCTAAATTTTAGGTTGACTGTAGTTTTGTTGAACAAGTCTTTAATTATATGTTTACTATGGAATTTCGGTTGGAAAAATCCTCAGAAATGAGGATATAAAGAAAAATGAGGATAATAAAGAAAGGGAAAAATACAATGTATTATACTTTTAATTCGACTAAAAACTTCTCCATAAAAGCAAGCATACCCTAGACCATTTTGGTACTTGTATGATATACCCACTACCACTCAAGAAGTGAAGTTAGGTTAATCCTGATAAAATTTACCTATGATAAAAGTATGATATTTTAGAAACAAATTAGGGCTATGTATTTGCATATGGGGATGGAGGAGGTAAAGCACGGCGGGTCTACATGCAAGATGTGTCAGCTAAAATTATTCTGCATAATATGAAGTGAGAATTGTTCTCTGACTTCACACTGTCCATATACTTTACCCCGCCCCCTTAATTTGCGAATATATGGCCCAAACTATATATTTCTCATCTATTTTGTCTCTTCTTTTTGTTTTTTTCTCAGGCAAAGGTGAATGAAACTAGCGAAAGAAACCGGTTTACAGCAGTGGCGGGTCCAGATGGGGGGTGTGTGCCCCCCCCTAACGTAGTGGTAGATTAGGGTTAAGACTGCTTACTACGGTTGGGAGGAAAGTTATTTTTGTAATTGTTTTTAATAGTTTTCTTAAGTTTTTAATTGTTAAGTCTTTTTTTAATTGTTAAGTTTTTTTTCACAGAGTTGAAACGAAGTTTCAGTTGCTTTGTGTGGTCTCTGTTACATTTTACCAGTAGATTTACCACGAACTAGCCTCCTTACTATAGGAAATATTTACTATTGCATTCTGACTGAACTTCGACATAATAATAATGATAATTATGTATTCATTACACACTTAAAAAAGGAAAAAAGTTGAGTTCAACGGGAAAGAATGTCAAATGCTAAATCACCTGTTTGGTTTTACGGTAGGGCTCAGAATTTCTTAACTGCGTTAGTTATCCTACATAATCCTGCATTTATTCATTATTTTCATTTTTGTTTTATGAGATTGAATATAAATATGCCTTTTAACTCTATTTTAAGTTTATTTTATGATATTGTATATCAATATGCCCTTTAAATCAAGATAGGCTATATTCCAGCAAAGTAAAGAGTGTAATGAAGTATATTCAGACTATGAAATCCCGCAGAAAAAGAAGAATTGTCAGCTTTGAAATTATTTGAGAACCTCCAAAGATACATTCAGTCTTACCCAGTCTTACCCTCATTAAATTTAGTCTTATCCAACAAAAGTTACGAGAAAATTTCTGTAGAAATTGTAAATTTTATTATAAGTAGGCTAATCATCAAAATCAAAAACTTTTTGCGATGTTTCTTCTAAGTCCTAGAAATGAAAAATGGGTGGACATAGCTTAGTAGCTTTGACAAAAACCTTCCTAGGTTGTATTTTTGCTCTTTGATTCATTCTTGAAATTTTAAACTTCTAATTTTGAGCAGAAGATCTAGGCAATTTTGCAAGGTTCCACTTTTGTCACACAAATACTGTAAAAATTCATCAGAAGTGGGTTATCTCTGGAGGAAGAAGAATTGGAGAGGTAAATGTGGAGCAGTTTGAATGAATGACCTAGAAATAGGGTCAACATGTCACTCTAGGCCTTTTTATGCTCTTTTGAATATAATAATAATCACTTTACTTGAAAATGCAAGTTTAAACCCTTTAAAGACCCTCAATGATAATGCCTCTTTCCCTTGTTTTAAATACGGCTTAAATACCTCTGTTAGCGTTACTCTTGTTTAAACTAGTTTACCCAGAAATTGAATCAATGGTAACAACATCAAAAATCAGAAAGCACATTACCTTAAATCGCAGCTTGGAGCGATATAAGGATTATCCATCCTTGTGATGCTCCATGAGAAAAAAAAGAATTCGTTTGGTGTAGATTGTGGCTATTAGATTAGACTCTTGTGGAGGACTCTGCAGCTTCCCAATTGTAAAGGAACTCCTGGCAGAGCCATTCCCTATCAAGGTGGGACTTGAACATGTCAATTGAAGTAGCAGAAACTGTTTCTTCAGAGAGCTGGTTCCACATATTGATGATTCTTTGGCTGAAGAAGTGGCTTCTATGTCTACTCGTGGAACGCTGCATGGAGAGCTTCAAAGAATGTCCTCTAGTACCAGAATGCAAGGGCTGTGCAAAGAGACCGGGAAGGGTATTTTTAGAGAGGATTTTTTTGGTTAAAATAATGTCACCCCTTTTCCGTCGGTATGTCAGCGTTGGCAGCTTCAAACGACGTAGTCTTTCTTCGTATGGAAATTTATTCATGTTGGTAACCATCTTAGTGGCACGACGCTGTACATCCTCAAGCAACTTCCTATCTTTTTTGAAGAAAGAGGCTGCCAATGACATTCCAACCTCCAGGCGTGGACGTACAAGCGCCTTATATAACTTCATAAGAACTCTAGGGTGTCGGCCGAAGATGGTTCTTTTTATGATACCGAGGGTTTTATTTGCAGAAGATGAAACAGACTTAGCATGGCTGCTAAACTTTAATTGGTGATCTACAATAACCCCAAGATCTCTTTCATCGGAAACAGCAGAAAGGAAGTTGTCTTGAAGGAAATACTTATGATGCTTGTTATTTTTGCCAAAATGAATTACATGGCATTTGTCAACATTGAAAGTCAGAAGCCACATGTTAGCCCATCTTTCTAGACTATCAAGATCTGTTTGAATTGATTGCTGGTCAGAGGGAGTAGCCGCTTTTCCAACTAGTTTTGAGTCATCAGCGTAAAGGGTAATAAGATTTGAAAGAAGGGTGGGTAATTCGTTAATATAGAAGTCGAAAAGTGTTGGTCCAAGAATAGTGCCCTGGGGCACGCCACTTAATACAGTTGTGGGAGAAGAGAAATGAGGAGCTCCTTGCAAATCAAAAACTCTGACACTCTGTGATCTTTCAGAAAGGAAGCCCATAATCCACTGTACAACACCTTCGTTGACACCTGCAGCCCTCAATTTGATTATGAGGAATTCATGACAAACTTTGTCGAATGCTTTGGACAGATCAAGAAGAACCATGTCAACAGGAAAACCCTCATCAAGCAGTGTAGTCACTAATTCATATGTTTGGATAAGGTTAGTGTCCACAGATCTACCAGATCTGAAACCATGTTGTGATGTGGAAAGGATATTATTGACCTCAAGATGTTCAATTAGAGCTTTATTAACAAATCTCTCAAGCACCTTAACAACTGCAGAGGTGATGCTTATGGGACGGTAGTTCTCTGCTGAGTTTCTTCGTCCCTTTTTATGGATCGGGGTTACATAAGATGTTTTCCAATCATGTGGTAGTTCCCCATTTTGAAGAGATAACCGGAACAGCATGCACAGGGGGTAGCTGAGAGCTTTTCGACACTCCCTAAGAAGACGTGGATGAACACTGTCTGGTCCCTTTGACTTATTTACATCAAGCTTCTCAAGGCTATTGAAAACCATTAATTCACCTACTGACAGATCAGGCATAGGAAAAAGCACTTCATACAATGGAGGATCTGGTGAGGAGGTGCCTGAATTTTGGGTAAAGGCAGAAGCAAATTGTGCATTTAGAATGTCAGCCTTATCTATTGGAGATGAGTGTAATACACTGTGGTCAACAAGGTCAGGAATAGTATGATGATTTGGGTTTTTAGAAGAGACATGTCTCCAAAAAGATTTTGGGTTTAACTTGATCTCAGAAGCCAAATTTTCCTCGTAGGCAGATTTCAGTTTTTTTACAGAATCTGTTACACGATTCCGTACTGCCTTATAAAATGACAGGGTCTCCTGGTTCGTCCTCTTCATATACCGTTTCCAAGCTCTAGATTTCTGGTTAATCAGCTTCTTAACTTCCTTAGTGAGGAAGGGAAGTGTTTTGGGCTGTTTCCTAAAAATAACCCTGGAATGTTTCTTTTCAAGAGCAAGAAGAGTTTTTTTTTTTAAATTTAGCCATGACTCATTGATGTCACTGGTGATAAGCATTGACCAGTTTGCAGATGAAAGTTCCTGCTGTATTGCCTCATAGTCGGTGAAAGTCTGAGGACGAAATTTAGGTTGAGGACGACTATTTAGGGACAACACAGACAGAATAACTAGGTGGTCACTACTAGCAATTGGCGGTAAATAATCATTACGAATGAGGGAATCAGTATCACGCAAAATGACAAGGTCTAACAGCGAGGGATTCTGATCAGCTCTATAGCGTGTAGGCTTATCAATAGTCTGATGAAGAAAATTATTTGATAGGCAAGATAAAAAAGGTGAGTCTCTACTATTAGATGAAATATATCCAGTTCCTTCAACCCACTCAATTGCAGGAAAATTAAAATCTCCAGTGATTATTAACTCAAATGAGCTAGGAAGGGAAATTGAAGATGTCATTTCATCAATGATAGTTTTGAGGGCCAATTCACTATCTTCAAGGGAAGGAGCACTTGGACTTCGATAAACGCACCCAAGACGCAAATTTTTATTAGCAATGGAGATATCAAGCCATACACTTTCTATCAAAGATATATCAAGCATAGTAGGATTTACAACACTAACCTGGATACCATCTCTTACATAAACACCAACTCCTCTTCGACAATTTTAGTGCTCCAAGTTGCTAAATAGTTGATATCCCGAGATCTGTAGGGATGTTTCAGTAACCGCCAAAAAACTATGTTTCGGTAACAATTCAACAAAACTCGCAATATCTGCTGCTTCCTCCCTAAGAAGCACTTCGGATTCTAGAAGCTTATTTGTCAGACAGTCAACATTGCTTGAAAGAACACGGAAAGTATTTTCAGAAAGGGGATTCTGACTCGGGAAATTTGGCTGTTGAGACTCAGAGGTAATATCAGATATAGTACTTGAAAAACTTGAATCCGCTGAATTCTGACATGACACGAGCGAATTATTAGATATAACATTTGAATTAACATTAGCAGAAATAGCTCTTAAACCGACATGGGAAACATTTGGAGAAGGATTGGATGAAGCTTCACAAGAAATATCAACTGACGATTTATCAAAACGAAGCACTGGGGAAACAAAACTATTTACATGAGGATGCGATGATATAACTAGGTTTCCATCGTGGATTGCTTTGGAGGGGACCGGGGTGACGCTTCCCAACTGCGATGAGCAGCCTCGTTTTTTGGAACGATTTGGCCCTTGAAGATCATGAGGTTGGGCTCACCTGAGCTTATTCTTCTTTTCAACTCCTCAACTAAAGCCTTCCTCCTGTTTCTCTCTGTCTTGGATGCGTCACCACGAAATTGTATATCCTCGTGGAGCTCGCGGGAGCGGTTGATGATTGACCTTTTGATGTCCAGGCTTGGGATAGTAAAAAGGACAGGAGGAGGGCGTGCAGATGGCAGAGAGTTAGTAGAGATCGGAAGTCTCCTCACATTATTGATGTGAACGTCTCTGAGCTTATACTTTTGATCAATATAAGACTTGATGAATAGTTGGTCATTGGGTTGCGGAGGGATCCCAAACACAACAATATTAAGGGCTCTACGTTGTCTGTCCCTTTCTTCAGAAAAGTGGCGCTGGATCTCACTATCAAGATGCTGGGTAAGATCGTCTTTGATGCTTGTTGTCTCTTGAAGAACTACCGTCTGGACTTCGGAACGTATTTCAGAGAGTGAGCATTTTTCGGACACCCGGGTTTCCAGTGCTGACACTTGTGATTTTATCTCACTGACAGTTTGTGAGATTTCAGCTTTTAATGATGTTTCCAAGTCTTTTAAAGATGCTTGGACAATTTCTTGAAAGGCCGCTTGAGATGGGATTTTATCAATGATCTCATTTTTCATGCTATCTATTGTAGCTTTTACTATATTCTCAACACTAGGATTTTGAGTATTAACAGATGTTGATCCGTATTTACATGCTGGGCACTTGATACAAATATCTACACGTCGGGAGATTTTCGTGATTAGCAGATATTCAGGTTCAGGCATGTCTAGACACTCGGTACATATCCACTTGTCACACCCATCACAAAGAATGGCATAAGAATCATTTTCTAATGCAATATTGCAGGCAAGACAATTGTCGGATCCTTTTTTCGGACTTATATGAGTCCTTTTTGGTCTTCTACTTGATGTGGCCTTAATTTCGCTAGGTGGCGGCATGATTTGAAAAAAAAGCGCTGGAAAAAAATGCGGGGGAAAAAAAGCTTTCAGCCAACAGATACCAGTTTATCACGGGGTTTTCAGAACTTGGGGGACCTGTGGGAAGTGCGGATACTCAAATCGCCTATCCCCAGCAGTTTAAGGATGGATATCCCGCCGGTACCAATACGGCTCTTCGTGTTTGTTATCGCTCTCTTCTGCACAGGTTTCCCCAAATGCAGAAGATAAACGATTCAGCTTACATAATCTGTGGCTTTATAAAAAAAAAACAGATACTTCGCAAATTTAGACCGGCAACACTGTATAGGTAAATAATGAAGAACGGGAAGATGTGTAATTCCCTGGAGAATTGAAAATAAAGGGTGTGTTCCAGCTGACGGTTTTTCAGTAACTGCAGTAACTGCGCGGTAACTGCCCATTTCTAACTGCGGTAGAGCCAGTGGGAACGGCACAGTAAGCTGACTAGCAGTAGCGTCATTTTCGAATTAAATGCACGTGTTTAAATTTAAGGGACAGTTTAATGCTGATTAGTATAATTTTTTTATTCCTTCTGTTTCAGAGCATTTAGAGAGGTTCTAAGCCAACCATGGGCATTTGGCTGTCACAAATGATTTTGCTCAAATGAGCTGGTGAAAAATAAATAGATCATATACTTTTTCTCTTTTTTTATTATTTGAAGACTAGAATATCACATAACTAAGCATTCAAATAGCTTGATTGTATCTTAAGCATATACAATCCCTGATGGAGTTTTGTTGATACCTGTCTTAAATTGATTTGTCTAAATAAAATGGGCCTATAGCATTTACAGGATAGTAGTGGGACAACTATAGCAAGTTTTGTTTTTCAATATTCTACTTTTTTTTAAACAATTATTGTTCTCTGGTCAAATTTGTGTTCCTTGCTAAGTGGTAGGCACTCTGGGCTGAATGCTTTGTCCAAGGGGTACAGGTTTAATTCCTGGCATTGTCAGTTTATTTTGTTTTGGATAGGGGTTGGTGATATGACTAACCTCAGCTAGAATTGGCCTAACTTTAAATGAGTACAGATGGAAATCTAGGGACAGTAAGAAGGAAGGGCATGCAAGAGCATAGGCTGGCTGGTCCCTAGCTTCCTATTGCACTACCTGGCTAAAGGACCACAAGATCCTTTACTGGCCTACTGACTTAGTCATTACCTTAAAAATTACCTTAAATCGCAGCTTGGAGCGATATAAGGATTATCCATCCTTGTGATGCTCCATGAGAAAAAAAAGAATTCGTTTGGTGTAGATTGTGGCTGTTAGATTAGACTCTTGTGGAGGACTCTGCAGCTTCCCAATTGTAAAGGAACTCCTGGCAGAGCCATTCCCTATCAAGGTGGGACTTGAACATGTCAATTGAAGTAGCAGAAACTGTTTCTTCAGAGAGCTGGTTCCACATATTGATGATTCTTTGGCTGAAGAAGTGGCTTCTATGTCTACTCGTGGAACGCTGCATGGAGAGCTTCAAAGAATGTCCTCTAGTACCAGAATGCAAGGGCTGTGCAAAGAGACCGGGAAGGGTATTTTTAGAGAGGATTTTTTTGGTTAAAATAATGTCACCCCTTTTCCGTCGGTATGTCAGCGTTGGCAGCTTCAAACGACGTAGTCTTTCTTCGTATGGAAATTTATTCATGTTGGTAACCATCTTAGTGGCACGACGCTGGACATCCTCAAGCAACTTCCTATCTTTTTTGAAGAAAGGGGCTGCCAATGACATTCCAACCTCCAGGCGTGGACGTACAAGCGCCTTATATAACTTCATAAGAACTCTAGGGTGTCGGCTGGAGATGGTTCTTTTTATGATACCGAGGGTTTTATTTGCAGAAGATGAAACAGACTTAGCATGGCTGCTAAACTTTAATTGGTGATCTACAATAACCCCAAGATCTCTTTCATCGGAAACAGCAGAAAGGAAGTTGTCTTGAAGGAAATACTTATGATGCTTGTTATTTTTGCCAAAATGAATTACATGGCATTTGTCAACATTGAAAGTCAGAAGCCACATGTTAGCCCATCTTACTAGACTATCAAGATTTGTTTGAATTTATTGCTGGTCAGAGGGAGTTGCCGCTTTTTCAACTAGTTTTGAGTCATCAGCGTAAAGAGTAATAAGATTTGAAAGAAGGTTGGGTAATTCGTTAATATAGAAGTTGAAAAGTGTTGGTCCAAGAATAGTGCCCTGGGGCACGCCACTTAATACAGTTGTGGGAGAAGAGAAATGAGGAGTTCCTTGCAAATCAAAAACTCTGACACTCTGAGATCTTTCAGAAAGGAAGCCCATAATCCACTGTACAACACCTTCGTTGACACCTGCAGCCCTCAATTTGATTATGAGGAATTCATGACAAACTTTGTCGAATGCTTTGGACAGATCAAGAAGAATCATGTCGACAGGAAAACCCTCATCAAGCAGTGTAGTCACTAATTCATATGTTTGGATAAGGTTCGTGTCCACAGATCTACCAGATCTGAAACCATGTTGTGATGTGGAAAGGATATTATTGACCTCCTGATGTTCAATTAGAGCTTTATTAACATATCTCTCAAACACCTTAACAACTGCAGAGGTGATGCTTATGGGACGGTAATTCTCTGCTGAGTCTCTTCGTCCCTTTTTATGGATCGGGGTTATATAAGATGTTTTCCAATCATGCAGTAGTTCCCCATTTTGAAGAGATAACCGGAACAGCATGCACAGGGGGTAGCTGAGAGCTTTTCGACACTCCCTAAGAAGACATGGATGAACACTGTCTGGTCCCTTTGACTTATTTACATCAAGCTTCTCAAGGCTATTGAAAACCATTAATTCATCTACTGACAGATCAGGCATAGGGAAAAGCACTTCATACAATGGAGGATCTGGTGAGGAGGTGCCTGAATTTTGGGTAAAGGCAGAAGCAAATTGTGCATTTAGAATGTCAGCCTTTTCTATTGGAGATGAGTGTAATACACTGTGGTCAACAAGGTCAGGAATAGTATGATGATTTGGGTTTTTTCAGAAGAGACATGTCTCCAAAAAGATTTTGGGTTTAACTTGATCTCAGAAGCCAAATTTTCCTCGTAGGCAGATTTCAGTTTTTTTACAGAATCTGTTACACGATTCCATACTGCCTTATAAAATGACAGGGTCTCCTGGTTCCTCTTCTTCATATACCGTTTCCAAGCTCTAGATTTCTGGTTAATCAGCTTCTTAACTTCCTTAGTGAGGAAGGGAAGTGTTTTGGGCTGTTTCCTAAAAATAACCCTGGAATGTTTCTTTTCAAGAGCAAGAAGAGTTTTTTTGAAATTTAGCCACGATTCATTGATGTCACTGGTGATAAGCATTGACCAGTTTGCAGATGAAAGTTCCTGCTGTATTGCCTCATAGTCGGTGAAAGTCTGAGGACGAAATTTAGGTTGAGGACGACTATTTAGGGACAACACAGACAGAATAACTAGGTGGTCACTACTAGCAATTGGCGGTAAATAATCATTACGAATGAGGGAATCAGTATCACGCAAAATGACAAGGTCTAACAGCGAGGGATTCTGATCAGCTCTATAGCGTGTAGGCTTATCGATAGTCTGATGAAGAAAATTATTTGATAGGCAAGATAGAAAAGGTGAGTCTCTACTATTAGATGAAATATGTCCAGTTCCTTCAACCCACTTAATTGCAGGAAAATTAAAATCTCCAGTGATTATTAACTCAAATGAGCTAGGAAGGGATATTGAAGATGTCATTTCATCAATGATAGTTTTGAGGGCCAATTCACTATCTTCAAGGGAAGGAGCACTTGGACTTCGATAAACGCACCCAAGACGCAATTTTTTATTAGCAATGGAGATATCAAGCCATACACTTTCTATCAACGATATATCAAGCATAGTAGGATTTACAACACTAACCTGGATACCATCTCTTACATAAACGCCAACTCCTCTTCGAAAATTTGAATGCTCCAAGTTGCTAAATAGTTGATATCCCGAGATCTGTAGGGATGTTTCAGTAACCGCCAAAAAACTATGTTTTGGTAACAATTCAACAAAACTCGCAATATCTGCTGCTTCCTCCCTAAGAAGCACTTCGGATTCTAGAAGCTTATTTGTCAGACAGTCAACATTGCTTGAAAGAACACGGAAAGTATTTTCAGAAAGGGGCTTCCGACTCGGGAAATTTGGCTGTTGAGACTCAGAGGTAATATCAGATATAGTACTTGAAAAACTTGAATCCGCTGAATTCTGACATGAAACGAGCAAATTATTAGATATAACATTTGAATTAACATTAGCAGAAATAGCTCTTAAATCGACATGGGAAACATTTGGAGAAGGATTGGATGAAGCTTCACAAGAAATATCAACTGACGATTTATCAAAACGAAGCACTGGGGAAACAAAACTATTTACATGAGGATGCGATGATATAACTAGGTTTCCATCGTGGATTACTTTGGAGGGGACCGGGGTGGCGCTCCCCAACTGCGATGAGCAGCCTCGTTTTTTGGAACGATTTGGCCCTTGAAGATCATGAGGTTGGGCTCACCTGAGCTTATTCTTCTTTTCAACTCCTCAACTAAAGCCTTCCTCCTGTTTCTCTCTGTCTTGGATGCGTCACCACGAAATTGTATATCCTCGTGGAGCTCGCGGGAGCGGTTGATGATTGACCTTTTGATGTCCAGGCTTGGGACAGTAAAAAGGACAGGAGGAGGGCGTGCAGATGGCAGAGAATTAGTAGGGATCGGAAGTCTTCTCACATTATTGATGTGAACGTCTCTGAGCTTATACTTTTGATCAATATAAGACTTGATGAATAGTTGGTCGTTGGGTTGCGGAGGGATCCCAAACGCAACAATGTTAAGGGCTCTACGTTGTCTGTCCCTTTCTTCAGAAAAGTGGCGCTGGATCTCACTATCAAGATGCTGGGTAAGATTGGTTTTGATGCTTGTTGTCTCTTGAAGAACTACCGTCTGGACTTCGGAACGCATTTCAGAGAGTGAGCATTTTTCGGACACCCGGGTTTCCAGTGCTGACACTTGTGATTTTATCTCACTGACAGTTTGTGATATTTCAGCTTTTAATGATGATTCCAAGTCTTTTAAAGATGCTTGGACAATTTCTTGAAAGGCCGCTTGAGATGGGATTTTATCAATAATCTCATTTTTCATGCTATCTATTGTAGCTTTTACGATATTCTCAACACTAGGATTTTGAGTATTAACAGATGTTGATACAAACCCTTAAGATTCCTGACAGCTAGCATCCTACTAGCAATGGTTGTTCTGATGTTTCTAGCGCCCAGGGAAGATCTCGGTTAATTCCATCCTCTGTCTCCCACACAGTTTTCAGTCAGAATTTTAACAAGTTTTTCATTTATTTTGACAATTGAATTTTTGTAATTGAAATTTACAAGAAAAAATTAAAAAAAAAATTACGATAATTGACGATTTTGTAAAATTATTTTTAAATATATTTTCAACCGCATCTTGATTAAGAAATGCATGTTCATTCCCTGGAAAGTCGTAAGTCCTAGAATCCGGCTGAAATTTTGGAAGCAGTTATTATTGTCAAAATGATTTTCGTAAAGAAATATTAATTTACTGACCTTTAGAGTCCGTCAGATAGCCAGTGTCAGATCTAGGTGGGGGACACGGTGGGGGATGGGTGCCTTCCCTAACATAGTGGTATATTTGGGGTTTGGACCGCTTGCTACGATTGGGGCTAGAAAAAATTTATTTTTGTAATTAGTTTTAGTAGTTTTTCGTAAGTTTTTAATTTTTAAGACTTTTCTTTTTACAAAAAGTTTGAAACAAATTTTCAGTTACTTTGTGTGGTCTCTGTAAAATTTTACTGATAGCCCTTACTGCCTAAAAGCATTTATCAAGGGAATATGTCTCTATTACGACAAAAGCCAACTGGGAGGTAAAATCTTCATTTCGTAATTACATGGAAGGGAAATTAAAAATTTCAACTTCTTTAGGCTGTCAAAATGATATTTCAGGATTCTGCTTTTACAACGAGGCTGAAAAACTTAATTTTTAAACTAATGCTAAATTTGAGTCGATGTTTTAAATTTATATTTTTGTCCTCAACAGAAGTATCGAGATTTAAACGTTTACATTGAATATCTGGAAATCTCAAGATTACAAAAAAAAAACTGATTAGAAATCTATCTCAGTTTGAAAATGAGAATTTGAATTGCCAATCTATACCTATCAAATACAAAAATAACAAACACGTAGTTATTTATTATTTGAGAAGTATTTCGACTCAAATACTTAGTTTGAAGTACATACTTACATGCAAATCCACATCCGCAACATTTAAAAATTAATGAAAAACTACTAAAAACCAATTAAAAAAATAACTTTTGTCCTAGCCCCAACCGTAGCAAGCGCTCCTAACCCCAAATCTGCCACTACGTTAGGGAGGGGGTGCCCCCCACGCCCCTGCCACTGGCTATAGGACGGACTCTGAAGGTCAGTAAATTATCGTTTAAAATCCCAATTTCTTTAGACTGTCAAAATGATATTTCAGGATTGTGCTGTTACAACAGGGCTGAAAAACTTAATATTTAAACTAATGCTAAATCTGAGCCAATGTTTCAAATTTTTATTTTATTTTTGTGCTTATTAAACATATCAAGATTTAAACGTTTACATTGAATATCTGGATATCTCAAGATTACAAAAAACTAATTAGAAATCTACCTCAGTTTGAAACCCTGAGAATTTAAATCGCCATGAATCTATACCTGTCAAATATAAAAATAACAAACACGTAATTATTTATTATATAAGAAGTAATTTGACTAATATACTTAGTTTGAAGCACATACCTATCTGCATCTTGATTGGAGTTCATATTTTTCTGACAATTTTGGTCTTTAGTCGAATATTTTAGGATAAATAGAAGAGGAAATACTAACGAAGAACTCTAGACTGACAGCACTATCCATTTTAAATATAACAATTACAGAATAATCCATTTCTAAAGCTGGAAGCAGTATACACTGCAATACAAATGTCTGCCTTGTGTGTGCTTCAAAACTCAAGACTAAGAAGAGGTAAAAGCTCCATGTATCCTTCTCTTGGCAATGTCCCAAAATTGTGACGATCAGGGAAACCTTCTAGTATTATGTTAATATTCCTACTTGTACCATCAAAATTGCTCCAAAACATATAAACAATCCTACTAGGTTAGCTTTGGCAAAAGAACTTCTGAGAACAGATTGCCAGGAATCACCAAGTTGGATGCTTCCACTATAGGCATACTGACCTTCTAACTTTGCTCACCCTTTCGTCTATGGCAACCACTGCTGTCCTTTAAGCACACTGGTGAGTAAGTTGGATCTTTCATTCCATCATAACAGTGAGAAACCACATGAACTTGGCATAGATTTCCTGGGAGCTGACTACAAATCTTACTCATCAACATTCTTGAAAAACCTGATGATATTTCATTCCTTGATGGATTCATAGTCCTTAAGAGTATCATAAAGTACAGAATAAGTGAAAACTTCAAATCAACATAAAAAAAATGGCAAAGAGCAGGCCCTAGAATCTAAAAAGGACAGTTCTTCTATCAAGTTAATCAGATCAGATTTTTTTCCCTGATCTTAATCTAAATCCATTGGATTGGACTTCCAATAATACAGAGGAGTACTGGAGGAGTTCATGCTGAAGTATATTTTTTTGGAATGTCAGTTGTTGCCTTTATAGTTTTATGGACACTCATAAGAACTTCTTCTAGTTGTTCTGCAGGGTTGGCAAAAGAACGTTTAGTCTTTTGGGTAAGTTTCAAGCAGCTTTCCATGGCTTCAATTGTGATCTTTAAGAAAGCATTACGATTATCTCTTAGATAATTATATACTCAATCCAATCCTATCTTCTCTGCTGAGACAATCCAGTCCACTATTAAGTTTCTAAAGTGATCACATTCACCCAAGGTTAGTTCATCATACCTAAAAGGATGTAAATGTTCTTCAAACATACTAACTGACTTATTGCTGTCAAAGTCAGTCACCCCATCCAGTCCTGCCATTGAATGAAGGAAAGAGGATACTCTCGAGCAAAATGGCAACACCAGTGTCCACTTGGCAACTGTTGCTTTGCTTCGAGTTACACAATTCATTGAGCCAGGCGTCTTTTTAAGGGTGTACAAGCCTTCTTTAAATATTTCAATTAATTTTTGAGGAGCAGAGGCCATTTCTATAACAAATTTCTAGATTAAGAGAAAAAATTACCTAGTTCTGTTCTAAAGGGTTCTGAACCTGATAAAAGTTGCCTTCTATGAGATAGCTAAGAAGTAATCATATTTTTTTTCTTCTGATTTGAATTCTCTTTCTAATTATAATAATTGTTTTCAATACAAATCTTCTGCAGTAAGTTAAAAACTTTACTTGTTACCAATAATTTCTTTTGCTTTTTTAAATTGCAAGCATTGCAGGAGCCTTGTAACAGGTAGCGATGTAAACTTGAAAAACTGTCAACCGAACTCTCAAGATAGTTTTTTGTAACCTTTCAAGTCATTTTTAAGGGTCAATCACCCCTCGGCGTTATCGATATGGCTAAGATATGGCTGATTCGCCTTTTAGATGGATAACTTCAAAGACCACACTGCCTTTCCATGACGAAAGTAAAACAGTTCAAAATAGGGATGAAACCATTTTTATTGACAGTGAACAGATACAAAAATTAACTGGATATTTCGAACACATATACAGTAATCATCATCAGCAGTAAAACAGTTTTACTGCTGATGATGAACACTGTATATGTGTTCGAAATATCCAGTTAATTTTTGTATCTGTTTACTGTCAATAAAAAGGTTTCATCCCTATTTTGAACTGTTTTACTTTAGATAGGCTGCATACACATAATGTATTTTGTTTAGTTCCACATCCCCTAAACATTCACTGAAAACCACACCTTAATATCCTGAGCATAATTAGTAGTAGTAGTTGTAGTATTAGTAGTAGCATTGCTAGCAGTATGCACATACCGCATTTTTCTTGGCATCTCCAGAAAGTTTCAACTTAATACCCTAGCAGTCTCTGGGAGAATGTTGAAACTTCCTTTTGACAACCTACACTCAAATAGTGAGTTTTAATTTAGTTCAATATCCGCTCAACATTCCCTGAAATTTTCACCTTAATCTCTTAGCCTTAGTAGTTGCCATAACCACAGTAGTAGCATTACTACTAGTACTACTACTAGAGATATATCACCTTTCGGTCAATTTATCATCCACCTTATCTTTCCCTGGAAATATCAGTAATACCCTAAGCCATTCTTGAAAAACACCCTTTTGACAACCTACATGGACATAGTGGTTTTGATTTATTTCAGGACTCCTCTCAACATTCCCCAAAAGCTTCAACTAAATACTTTTCCCCTTTTTGAATTTAATGAGTAAAACACGACCCCTTCCCTGATAACAAATATTGCACGTAAACAATAAACGATTTGCATAACACAACCCTTGCCCGAAGGGATAAGGTTGGCTTTCTCCCCAAAGACATGTGACGCAGATGAACAAAAAGCAAAATCGTTAAATAGGTCAAATGTTTCCTTATCTAGTGCGGATTTTACTTTTTGTATGTTTTTTGAATGTTTTCTATGTAAACAATTAGCTAATGAAAGAGTAAATAATGATCATTAAAAACGAATGCCATGATAAGAGTTGATGTTTTCAGATGTGTACATAATTAGGGAATCAAAATGTAAATAATAGAAATCAGTAATTTCATATTTATTATCACATTTTAAAGCAGAAAAAGGAACAGTGTGCTTTTCTTGCCTCAGTAGAAACATTAAAAACCAGCAATAGTCCTACACGGTTGCAGACATCAAATCCAGGTAAGGAAATAGTTTGTTCTTAGATTTTAATCTAGTTTTCATAATTCTGCCTGTATTCAGACCCAGTGATTGTTATAAATCAAGCCTTCAATTTTTCCTAGATGTCAGGGTATCCTGTATACTTTTGCTGAGTTTCAAAAGAAGACAAATGTTATTACTCTGATAAAAGGATGGAATGAAATTTAAAATACAAAAACGTGATGTATACAGAACTATGGGGGAAAATTCAAAGTATCTTTCTTGTGATTTGGCTTTCTTTTAACTTTAGAAGAATTAGCCTATTTGGAAATATGAAGAGTTGCTGAGGTGGTATTAAAATTATTTTATACCTAGACTTATTTTGTTTAGTGAGAATTTGAGAAACTTGATTGTATGGTGTATTAAAAGAGTACTAGTGAGCTATTAAAGTGAGGAGGAACAGGTGCTAAGGCACCTAAAAAGGGTCTGATATGGATCCTGGACAAATTCTTCTCTCACCAGCCATGAATGTTAATGGACCTAGTGAACTTGAAGCATTAAGCCCTTCTTTCCTCATGAACCAACAGAATGTCATGCAGCCTATACTTCAGAACAGCTTACCATCAAACCAAGAGACATTGCCAGTGGGCATGTACCAGAACAATCTATCACCTATTCCTCTAACACTACCAGTAAGTCAGTTTGTTAATCATAACATGCAAGTTCCTTTTTATCCTTTTCCAGTTTATATGACTAATCAGTCAACCAGTAATCAAACTGCCCCAGGAACAAGTATTCAATATGCAACAGGTACTACAAACCAGGGACAGATGCCTAGAATGATTCCCAACCTGCAAAATATTTACCAAAAGGACAATCAAACAAGAACCATGCTAAAAGTCCCAAAGCAAATGCCACAATTTCCTAATGTATATGCAAATATACCAACTCATAACAAATTTGAGGTTCTTCCTCAAGATGAAGATCCACTGAATGAATGTGAAAGTGACCTTAATGAAAGTGACCTTAATGAAGTTATTACCTTACCTTAAATTACCTTAAATCGCATTTGCCAGCGAGATAAGGTGGTAGATCCTCCTGTAGTTCTCGCTGGTGGTGAGTGATGTAATTATGTTGGCTTAGCTTCCCAGTCCAGCCTCCACTCGGCCCTCTCCCAGTCCCTGTCGACTCCAGCCTTGAAGGAGTGGGGTGTCTCAGCTTGGATGGTAGACTCGGATAGGCTATTCCAGAGGGGGACCACCCGAATGGAAAAGAAACCACGTCGTTCCCTTCTCCGACATCCAGGCAGGTGAAGCTTAAGACTGTGACCTCTTGAATTGTTAGCCAAAGAGGGGGTGAAGATCTGGTTCAGGTGACCGGATTTGAAAATTTTGCGTGCCATGATCACATCTCCTCTATATCTTCGATAGGTGAGGGTTGGAAGTCTCAGAGATCCTAGGCGATCCTGGTAAGGGACATTATTTAAGCCACGGACCAGTTTGGTTGCTCTCCTTTGGACACTTTCAAGGGCTCTTGTGTCCATTTTATTTTGGGGAAAGGCCAAAGTCAAGCCAAACTCAAGGTGGGGACGGACAAGGGATTTATAAAGTTTTATAACCACACATGACTTTCTGGTTACAAAAGAGCGCTTAATGAGTCCGAGAGCTCGATTAGCTTTTGCAACCTGAGCCTGAGTGTGGCTGTGGAATTTTAAATCTTTGTCCACAATGACGCCTAAGTCTCTTTCCTCGGCAACTGCTTCCAACTGATCACACCCTATATGGTAGGGATGGTGGGGGTTATTGTGCCCTAAGTGCAGTACCTTGCATTTTGTTGCATTGAATTGTAGGGCCCAAGTTGATGACCAAGAGGATAGCCTGTCAAGGTCCAGCTGAATGCAGGCTCTTTCTTCTTCAGTTTCAGCAGGCCCAATGAGCTTACAGTCGTCAGCATATAATGTTAAAAGGTTGCATAGATAAGTTGTACAGTCGTTAATGTATATGCTGAACAACGTTGGCCCAAGGATGGTTCCCTGTGGGACGCCGCTTATAACCGGGGAAGTGGAGGAGAAAACTGGATCGCCATTATCAGTGTAGATCATGACACGTTGAGATCTGCCAGTTAGGAATGCTCCAATCCAATCAATCACATCCTCATGCACCTGATAAGCTCTAAGCTTCAGCAACAGGTATGAGTGTTCAACTTTGTCAAAGGCTTTGGCTTGGTCGAGTAAGATAATGTCTACCGGTTTACCCATATCCAAAATTTTAGTTGCATGATCATATGACTGAATAAAGTTGGTGTCGATTGACCTGCCCCTGCGAAATCCATGTTGTCTATCGCTAATAAGTGTATTTTCTTCTAAATAATTTATAAGAGCATGGTTAATGATACCTTCCATGATCTTGCAAATGGCTGAGGTTAGGCTTATTGGTCGATAATTTCCTGGGTTATCCTTGTCACCTTTCTTAAAAATTGGTATAATATTTGCTGTTCTCCAATCATTTGGTACTGACTTTTTGGCCAGGGACATGTTGAATATTCTGGAAAGGGGGAGGGAAATGTGAGCAGCAGATTCTATCAAAAGCCGAGGGTGGAGATTATCAGGTCCAGCAGCTTTGTTGGAGTTTAAACTTCTTAGTATTTTAAATACATCTTCTTGAGTAATGATTACAGGGGACATTGGGTTGTGTACTGTTACAGGAGGTATGGTTGGGAGTGTAATGTCAGGTGGCTTAGAGGTGAAGTTTGTGCAAAAGCTGGCATTCATGCAATCAGCGATTTCTTTCGGGTCAGTAGTACTGGAGCCATCTGATTTTTTTAGCCTGTTGGTGCGTCGACGGGAAGGGTTGTTAGCTGTAACATAGCGCCAGAACTTTTTTGGGTTTTTCTTTGACTCATTTGCAATAGATTCTTCATGGTCTTGGATAACTTTTCTTGTCATGTTTCTCAGCTTGTTTCGGAGCATGGCGAATTTGTTGTGATGGTTGTCACACTTGCATTTTAGGTATTTATTCCATGCTCTATTTTTCTTTCTGATAATTTTCTTAATATTCCTGGGAAGGTATGGAAGAGTCTTTGGTTTATCTGACCAATAAACCTTTGTATGCTTCCTACATGCACCTAGTAAAGTAGACTTAAAACTATTCCAACTAGATTCAATGTCTGTCTCATCTGATAATCCCTCATCCCAATTTATATTAGCTAGTTCTTCACGGGTTAAAGCATAATTGGTAAAAGTTCTCTTAAGTTTACCATCACGACTATGGTTGATATTAATGTCATTCATTATACATATGTGGTCACTTGCACCAATAGCTGGGAGGTAACAAGTGGAAGTAATCCTCTCAGGGTCATTTGTAATAAGGAGGTCAAGTAATGATGGTTGTTGTGAATGTCTAAATCTAGTGGGTTGCATTATTATCTGAGTTAGGAACTTGTCAGCAAGGGTTTGGATGGTTGTGTAGGAGGGGCTATTAGGGGGTGAGTACCCAATACCTTCAGACCAACGAACTTCTGGCATATTAAAATCACCATAAAGCATAAGTGATGAATTTAGATTACATAAGATCTGTATTACGTTAGAAACTGCTTGGTGAGATACTAGTTGGTTTGGAGCTGATGGGCTACGGTAAAGCACACCAATATTCACAATTTCAAATCCAATTAGAAGTCTAACTAATACATGTTCCACCCAAGTATTAGTAGGTTGAGAAATAGAAAAATCAATTTTATCTACCTTAATTCCAAGCCTAGTGTAGATAGCCACTCCTCTTCGACACAGGTTACTATCTAGGTTGCTCAGGAGTAAGTATCCAGGGATTTGAATATGTGCGTCTTCCAATTTGGTCAAAGAGTTCTTAGGACACGCCTCACAAACACAGAAAACATCTACATCCTTTTCATAAAGTAACACTTTTAGTTCTGAGAGTTTTGGCACTAAAGAATCAATGTTTGTATATAATATTCTTAGTTGCGTCCGTTTTCTTTGGCCGACTGGGCTGTTGCTAGTTCCGGCTTTTGAACTCTGATATGGATTTTCGTCGCCCGAACTAGCAGTGACGTAATTGGTCTCAGACGAATCAGATGCAGCACTTGATGGAGAGACAGAGCTCAAAACCGAAGCCGCGGAAACAAAGGTTGAACTTATAGAAGTCTTTCTGGCTAGGTTTGATGCATTATTTACACTATTTACAAGGGATATGGGTAAGTCTAGTGAACCATCGAGCGAGGGGGGGGAAGGACTCCATCCCCCCGGGGGATCACGTTTTTTGACACGATGGCGCCATCACGGATGACAAGGTTTTTTTCACCGGCTGCTGCACGCCTCTTTATCTCTTCAATTAGTTCTTTCCTTCTCTGGCGGTCTTCATTGGATGCATCAGCAAAGAATGAGATACTCCCCCTCCTCTCTCTTGAGGCCTTCAATATATCCATTTTTATTTTGTAATCATTTATAGAAAAAAGGATTGGGTTGGGTCTGTCTATGGTATTTGCATTCTTACCATTAGGTAGACGTTTCAAGTTAGTAATAGCCCCGACATTAATTGAGTATTCATCTTTTAAGTAAGTTGAGATGAACTGAACATCGTTGGTTTGCAGAGGAACGCCATAGGCAATCAGATTAAGTCGTCTTCTGTTTCTGTCTTGCTCTTGTCTCACTATTTTGCGGACGTCTGTTTCGAGACGGGTAGTTATAGAGTTTTCCACAAGTTTCTGCACATCATCTATGGAAACCTTTGATTGTATAGCCGTCTCAAGCGTTTCCACCTGAACCCTCACAGTGTCCAAAGAAATCTGCATATCAGATCTGAAACCAGCAAACATGTCACGCATTTCACTACAATGGGATTCGAGAGTGCTTTTCACTATATTTGGAACATCAGGCTTACTGGAACCTGTTTTACATAATGGGCATGTCCAAATACTTCCAAGTCTTTCATTCATTTTGCAGAAAATGTTGTATTCGGCTGTACTCATTCCTAGACATGTTGCACAGAGCCATTTATCACATTCATCACACTGAATGGCTGGCGAGGACTCACTCAGAACACAACCAGAGACAGCACACTTATCGACTCCTTTTTCGGGTGTTGCGGGTTTTAGGCGTTTTGAGCTATTGGACGCCATAATTTCAGAATGAGCGGCAACGTTGGGCGGAAAAATTCAACACTGATAGCGCTTAATGAAGAACGGGAAGATATGCAATTCCCTGGAGAATTGAAATTAAAATGAATTGCCCAAAAGTCTAAATATATCAATCACAGCACTGAGGTAGGTCCCTTAAATCAACACCTAGGGTAACACAAGACCATAGAAAATGCAAAAAACAAAGAAAAATAGTTTTATCTCACAGTTTAATACATATATATCCAGGGTTCAAAATTATGCAACCACATGTATTTGTTATTGTTTAGTTATAAATCCAGCTGTGGCTGAGGGCCTTATGGACATTTCAAACCACACACAAAAACAAAAGTGGTGTAATGCATCACCAGGTACTTCAGATGTGAGACAGTCTAGAAAGCAAGAGATCAGAGCTCACACTAAAGCACAGGTGGAAATTCCAGAACAAGAAATCTTTAACAATCAAGTCCTGCTTCAAGTGAACAATATCAATGAAAAGTTTAGCGGTGATTATGAGATTTCCAAGTTTCTGAAGGAAAAGACCAAGATTAAAAAATTTGAATTTGAGATAAATCATGATAGAACAAAAATGATTATGTTCCTACAAAATGATGAAGATGCCAAGGAATGTATGCAGATAGATAGAGTTGCAAATGTATCTGTTAGGACAGCAAGAAAGCCAAAAACATGCAGGGGCATCATCAAAGGAATTCCTTTATACCTGACTGATGAACAAATTAAAGAAAGCATTGACTTACCATTCCCAATAATTGAAGTGTTGCGCCAAAAAAGATATAATCGTGAAGATAAAAAGCTGGAGAACAGCTATTCTGTATTGGTGGAATTTGAGAGCCCATTTCTTCCCCCAAATGTGTGGTGTTCAGGAAGAAAAAAAGAAGTTTTTATATATAATCGAAGGGTGTTGCAATGCTATAAATGCCAACGTTATGGACACTTACAGAAAGACTGCAGAGCAAAAGAATTTACCTGCCTGAGATGCTCAGGCAATCATTTTTCAAAAGAATGCTCATTGAAAGACAAAGAAATTAATGATCCAGCTAGGCAGTACTGTTGTGCTAATTGCAAGGGTAGACATTCAACTACATCCTCAGCTTGTCCTGTTAGAAGGGAAAACAGGGAAATATTAATGGTAGCAGAAAAGTATCAGATGGGATATAGTAGAGCCAGAGTAGCATATAAAAGTTATGCACAGATAGTGCAAAATGAAGCTTCTAGAACGCTAAAACCAGAGTCCATCATTGTCAATAGAACAATGAGTCAGTTAAGAGATGAAATTGTCAGGAATACTACTAAAACAATTGTAGTAGGACTGCTATTATCCCAAGACATGTTGAATATTGGATCTCTCTCACTAGATGAAAAAATCAAGAAGCTTTGTAACTTTGTAGAAACAATGAAAATATGCAAATTAGAAATGAAAGATATTGCTGATGTGTGCCAAGTAGAGATGATGATAGGGTCAGCTGCACCAACACAACCATGAACATGAGAATAATTTCTTGGAATGCATGTTCAGTTATGAAAGAAAAGAAGGATTTGTTTCTCATGAGTTGCCTAGAAAATAAAATTGATATATTTTGTATTCAGGAGACTTGGTTAAAGCCCCATATAAAACCAGAATTCCATGGGTACAATGTGATCAGACAAGACAGAATCCACACCAGTAAAGGAGGAGTGTTGATTGGAATCAAACAGAATTTTCATTTTACTGAAATTGAATTAGAATTGGATGAAGAAGTGGGGGACAGGATAGAATTGATGGCGGTTAAGCTAGTTCTACCAGGAGGAAAGGGATTGTATATTGTTAATATATACAACCCTTCAGGATCTAATGGAATAATTGGCCAAATAATAGAGGAAGTTTATCAACAAATACCAAATTCAGATGATATCATCATTTTAGGAGATTTTAATGCCCATAGTAATTTATGGTGCAGATGTAATGTGATAAATAAATCAGGTAGGAGTATTGAAGCTACACTCCTATCTACCAATATGATTCTGTCAACTCCTAAAGGATTACCTACCAGAATAAATCCTCAAACAGGAGACTCTACAACCATCGATTTGGTTATGGCTAACCCAAGAATTTCCTGCTCATTAGTTGTTGACATTTTACAGGACCTTGTTCTCCATAGTGATCATAACCCAGTGATTGTGGAAATAGGCAGTAAATATCCTACTGGAATTAATGAAAGAAGAGATAAGTTCAGAACTGGAAATGTCAATTGGGATGATCTAACTGCTAAGCTGAAGGATGTCAATATCAGAGCTGTTATTGAGGGGGAAGCAGAAATAGATAAGAAAATAGAAGCATTTCAAGACCATCTTGTTTGCACAGCTAAAGAAATAGTACCATTTGGTCCCGTTGGATTTTCAAAAAGAAAAAAGTCTGCTTGGTGGAATGAGGAGTGTCTGAATGCAAAGAAAGAGGTCTGCCAAAAACGTATGCTGTACAGAAGATATAATTCTCTCTCAGATTTTATTGAATATAAAAAAGCTTATGCAAGTTTTAAAAGAACTGTGTTAAAGTCCAAAAGAGAAGCCTGGAATTTGTTTTTAGCATCATTAGACTTTAGAAAGCCAGCAAGCAAGGTCTATCAGTTCATTAAGAGTATATCAAACAAGATGCCCGCCCCTAGACAGAACCCACCTTTAATATTTGAAGATAAAGCACTGGTAGAAGACAAAGAGAAAGCAAATGCTGGTGCCGCCCATTTAATTAAATCCATTGGAAAGGCAGATCCTAACGATGTCGAAAGCCAAAGGATTAAAAGGAAAATTAAATTTCTCTCCTCTCAAGGTGGAAAGGAAGAATATAACCAGCCTCTCACACTCAAAGAGCTTGAAGATATAATCCAGGGTTTACCACTTACCTCTCCAGGCCCTGATCTTATTCATCCGCATTTTGTTAGATCATTACCACCAAATTGGACCTCAGCTCTACTAGATATATTGAACCTTGCCTGGTCTCAAGGCAAATTTCCTACAGTATGGAAGTATGCTGAAGCTGTTATGATACCAAAAGGTGGCAAAGATCTATCCAAATTAGAAAATCACCGAATGATATCACTTTTGCCTGTTTTAGGCAAGGTTTATGAAAGGATTGTCAAGAAAAGGCTTAATTTTGAGATTGAAAGAAGGAAATTGCTGAAGGATATTCAATGTGGCTTCAGACGGAAGAGGAGCACTATTGACTGCCTTAATTGCATAAAGCAGGACGCACTTTACGCAATGCAAAACAATTGGATAATGTTATTGGTTATGTTAGACGTTGAAGGTGCATTCAACAATATAGTCCATAGACAAATTTTGTCTGGTCTAATTGAAGCTGGTTTTAAGGGAAGTTTAATTGCATTTGTTGAAGATTATATGAAGCAGAGGACCATCAAAGTCAGAGTTAAGGGTGAACTATCAGATGTTATAGTAGAAATTAAGCGAGGCGTCCCCCAAGGGTCTGCCTTGGGGCCGGACCTCTACAATATTGAAGAATATAATATCCCAATAGAAGAGAGTGCTGAAAAAGGCTGTATATTTGCAGACGATAACAATGTCTGGGTGTTGGGCCGCTCTATGGAAGAGATTCACATGATTATGGAGTCTGTTTTGGAACAGCTGCAAAGATGGGCAGATGATATTGACCTTAGATTCTCACCTAATAAAACTAAAGCTATGATATTCACAAGAAAAAAGATACTGGTACCCCCATTGCTTCATATATATGGGCAACCTATAGAATATGTCAATGAATCAAAGATACTGGGATGCGTTTTTGATAAGCAGTTAAGCTGGAATAGCCATGTACAATCATTAAAGACCGCTTGCATGAAACGTCTGAACATTTTAAAGGGAATTACAGCTGCCATGTATGGTTTACACCCTGATCTGCTATTGGATTTTTATGTAAAATACATTCGAGCTAAATTAGAATACGCTGTGGTGATATATGGATCTGCTAGTCCATCACTTTTGAGTAAGCTGGATGTCTTGCAAAACTCAGCTATCAGAACTGCTTACGGAGGTAGAAGTACGACTCCAATTCCCTTTTTACTATCGGAAAGTGGCTTAGAAGACCTTGAATCGAGAAGAAACATAGCCTTTTTGAGATACATTAGAAGAATATTGCTCGCGGGTAAAAATCATCCTGTGAAATCACGGATCATAAAGACAGGAAGAGCATGCACCAAGAATCCAAAGAAGGTTAGAAATCAACTTAATTTTTGGGAAAAGGCTTCAGAAATTTCAGCATCCAAAGATGTAAATTTAAAAACTTCAGAATTTTTAAGCATATGTGAAGTTCCTGATATTGCTCCTTGGGAAATAATCGAGCCAAAATGCAATCTATTGTTTCCTACAAAAGAACGTGATATGGACATGGAACTCAAAATAATGCTAAACGACAAGTATAAAAATTACATTGAAATATATACTGACGGTTCGAAGTTGGAGAGCCCTACAGCTGTTGGTGCTGCATTTTGGATTCCAAAAATGAAAGTTGTCAGAAAATATAAATTGTACCCTGAGGTATCAGTGTTTGTTGCTGAAGCATATGCCATTTTGAAAGCATTGGAGTTTGCAGAAAGTATGGAAGACCATGAGGACATTCTGATATGTTCTGACTCAATGAGTGTCTTGGAAGCATTAAAAAATTTTGGAAGGTCTAGAGATCCATCAAGAGAAATAGTGGCTTGCTACCAAAAATTGTTAGGGATGTTAAAAAGAAGGAAGATTTCGTTTCAGTGGGTTCCCGCCCATGTGGGAATTAAAGGGAATGAGAGAGTAGATAGAGAAGCCAAAACTGCCGCACTAGAAGGTCAGAGTGAGTTGGATGTTCCTACTCCAAGAATTGCAACTCTAATAGAGCAAATGATTAAAACAATCCGCGATCAAAGCTTCCAGGATAACCTGAACTTATCAGGAAATTTGTTTGTAACTACAAAGGAGAGGCGCAAGAGAGAAGTTGTAATATATAAATTTTTGAATAGATGGCAATCAAGAATCGTATTTAGACTCAGATCTGGTCATGCTGGGGTTCGAAGTTATAAAGCAAGGTTTGAAGGAGCTTCAGAAAGATGTGAATTTTGTGACGTTGAAGAAACTATTGAGCATTTACTTCTCGAGTGTGATAGATATGCGAGTGAAAGGAAGGAAATGGTGGAATTTTTTCGTGTAAGAAGCATTAAGCCAAGTGTATATCATATTCTGGGTGGTCTCACTACATCAGAAGACAAAGTGCAGATACTTCAACTTGTTACAAAGTACTTAGAAGAAATCCACCAAGACTTTAGACTTTGAAATCAGTTATTGGAGTTCCAGATTCTACAAAGAAGGCTCTTAAGTGGTAAACAGAGGAGAGCATAATTCCTTCAACTTCAACTTCAACTTCTGATAAAAGGATACAAAGTAATGAATATTAGCCCCCTCCCCCGACAAATCAGAGGAGCCTCCTCCTCTGATAAAAGAATACAAACTTACTGAATAGAATACATATTTTAAATGTTATGGTTCTTTTCTTTTCTCTTTCTGCAGAACTGTGTATGCAGATACTGTATAGAGTTGAGTTTTTAGAGGGTCTTCCAGGGCTCATGTTGAATCATCGAACGTTTCTTTTAATTGTATTGTACAGCTTTTGTTTCGTAGGAACCCATATTGGTCATGGGTGCAGAGCAATATGATAAATCCTCAAAAAAAAGAAAAAAGAATATGATTAATCTCAAACCCATTCTCAAAAAAGCTTACTGACAAGCAATGTCAGGCACACAGGTCGGTAGTTTCCTCCTTTTGCTCTTCCACCTTTCTTGTTGATGGGGACAGAATTTCTTTGGAACAACTCGATGGTGCTGCACCTTGGTCTATAGAGCTTTGAAAGATTTTTAGCAAAGATTCAACAATGTATTCTACACTCTCTTTGAGTAATTTATGTTAAGACAATTTCTACCAATTGGTTTTCAGATTAGTCTGTAGTTTAACTGCCCCCCCCCCTGCACAATGCTTGTACATGTAACTAATTCTTACTAATTCAACAACACAAAAGCGTCTGGTAAAAAAACAACCAAGTTTGCCTTGGGCCTTAGACCATATAACAATGCTGTAGGCACATGGACCCAATGATATTGCTTTCTAAAAATTCCTCCATTTCAGGATTTTGATGCAACATCCCTGATGAGGCAAATATAATTTTTTCTTTGCCAGTATGATTTTTCTAATGGTATTGAGAACTAAATAGCTTTAAAATTAAAGAAAAAACGCGTCTTTCTAACTTACTTAGTGTAAGTTCATTGTAAGTTCATGTTCATTTCAATATCCTCAGTCTTTGTATTACGGGTTACAGAAGCAGTAGTTTTAGAGGTACTAGTAGTGGTAATTATTACACAATTTTATTTCTCTAGTTAATCTTTTTCATTAGTCTAGAAATTGAGTGGGTGAAATTGACCATAAATAATATTTTTGCAGTTTGAAGTTTCAGTGGTTCTGGTGTCAGTATTTTCATCTTGCAATCGTATTAGTTCTTATATTTTTGAATAGTCAATTTATATAGTGAACCAGCCAAACTATAGTTCTTGAGGTCAGGATTTTACTGACTAGCTGTAAATATTTCAAAGGAGTACCACGCCAAACGTATATGAAGCCTCTTGATTTATGGTCTGGATTAATATCCTCTGATACCCCGTTGTAAAAATTTTAAAATAGACTCTATTGAATAATTTACACCAGACATTGTTTTTCCTCCTTTCTTTAACAACAGATCTTGCGATAATTTCAATTTGTAATTGATTGGTACCTACCCTAAGCACATTATAAGTCAGCACGGGAAAAAGTTATAACTATTAAAAATGTAAGCTGAATGATAAATTTGTTCAAATGTCAAGTAAGTTTAGTCAGGATAAAAAAAAGTCTTTTCTTTAATTTTAGGTCTATTTCATTTTCAAAACTTTCAAAATAATCAGATGCATAAAAAAAGCCACAGAAAAAATCTTCGTGCCTCATCAGGCGTGCTGTATCAAAATCGCAAAATGGAGGAATTTTTCACAAAGGGCTCAAACTGTTTCGTATTTCCATTAGCGTTGTAATTTTTCGACAAGGAACCCCGCAATAACCAGCAGTCATTTTCAGTTTAACTTTAATAAATTCAAAAATATTTAGACTTTAAGGAATCATAATTATTAAGTAATTATATTATAAAATAATATATAAAAATAATTATTGTATTAAACTGTCAATACTTATTCATTTAATTTTCTTCAGATCTTGAGAAGGCATACTCTTGTTAATTCTGCTTGTTTTAAATTTGACTGGGTTATTTATTGTAATTTTGTTCGTTTTGAGTTTCATTTATTTATTGATGGTGAATTTTGGTAGTTTTACGCTTGGAGGATTATTTAGCTTTATTTCTGCTCATTTTTGGTTTAATGGAGCTCTTTACTTTTTTTTGACAAGCTTATCTTATAAGAAACAGTTTTTTAAATTAATTTCGGTTCGTTTTTTATTGATATAATATTTTGTTATGGAAAAATAAATAATATCATATATCTTTTCAGTTTTTTTCTATAAGAATCCATAGTTTGGCTTGCTATTTGCATGCTGGAGGAAATTGTTCAAAAATGTTATAACAACATATCCCCCTTTAACAATCTGTTGGATTTAGTTTCATACCTCTTCAAGTGGACCTGAAAAATAAAACTTAATACAATTCTCAAAAAATTCTATCTATACTGTTTGGCAGCCTGAATACACTTACACTCTTTTAATTAAGTTAAATTACAAGAGAAGATGTATTAATAGTAGTAGCACGAAATTTTTTACTTAATACCCTCAGTCGTTCTTAAGAAATTGCTGTGATATCTTATTGGCAACAAGCAATACAAACAGTGCCTTTTGATTGAGTTTTAAAGCAACATTTAGTTTTAACCCATAGTAGAAAAAATACATAACTGTAGGGGATTGAAACACCCAATATCCCTGGAGAATTAGTTACTAGACCATCCAACTATGCTGAACATAATGACCATCTCAAAACTTTGATGGGAAGTTTTGGGAAAATTATTGTCCTCGGGATTAGGTCTGTTATTACTCCTATTACTTTTGACTATTAAAAGGGAGCTAGAATTTTACAATTCCCAATTAAATGCGCCTGCTTTAAAGTTTATACGATCACCTTTTCCAAAAAACCCTATATACTCCCAGGATATAACTTGCAACCCTTGCCCCCAGGCTCCGGGGGAACCCTGATTGACTTGTTATATGATCTTTGGCCCATTTTGAACAAAAGAATTATTATTGAAATTTTTATCTGATACTTTTGGGGAAAAGGGTACGTGGGGGGCTAGTTACCCTCTAATCACTCATGACTCTTAAAAGGGCACTAGAACTTCTGACTTGGAATCGAATGTTTCTACTCTGAAGCTTATACGTTCCTCCCTTCTATAAAATCCTTATATGTTAATAATGGGCAGCTAGTATGACCTTTAGCCCTTGGCATAAGGGCTTTAGGCGGGAGGGGATGACATTCCCAGAGACATATTAAATAGAACTTTCAACTATGCTGAACAAAATGACTATTCCGAGATTCGAACCTGAGACCTCTCGTACACTAAGCGAGAATCATGCCCCTAGACCTCAAGCCATACTTAAGAAGAACAATCATTTGTTTTATCGGCAAATAAAATTCTTTTCAACTATCTTGTTCGCTCCCCCCCCAGATGGTCGAATCGACGAAGAGACTATTTCTAATTTAATATAGTCTGGTCCCTGATACGCCTGCCAACTTTCATCGTCCTAGCTTATCTGGAAGTACCAAAAGTAGTAAATCCCCCCAACTCCCCATAAGAGAGCCGATCTGATCCGATTATGTCAATAACGTATCTAAGACATGTGCTTATTCTTCCCACCAAGTTTCATCCCGATCTCTACACTAAACATTTTCCAAGATTTCCGGTTTCCCCCTTCAACTCCTTCCATTGTCTCCGGATCTGGCCGGGATTAAAATATGAGCTCTGAGACACGAGCCCCTTCTAAGTATCAAATTTCATTAAGATCTGAGCACCTGTTCATAAGTAAAAAACACATCATTTTCTAATTTTTCTGAATTATAACCCCCCTCCAACTCCCCCAAAGAGAGCCAATCCGGCCTTGTTGTGTCAATCACGTATATAGGACATGTGCTTATTCTTCCCACCAAATATCATCACGATCTCTCCACACTAAGCGTTTTCCAAGATTTCCGGTTTCCTCCTCCAACTCCTCCCAATGTCGCCGGATCCGTTCAGGATTTAACATAAAAGCTCTGAGACACGAGGTCATTCTAAATATCGAATTTCATTAAGATCCAATCACCCGTTCGTAAGTTAAAAAATCACATTTTTTCTAATTTTTTCGAATTAGGTGCCCCCCTCCCATCTCCTCCAAAGAGAGTGGATCCGGTCCAGTTATGTCAATAATGTATCTAGGACATTTGCTTGTTTTTTCCACCAAGTTTCATCCCAATCTCTCCACTCTAAGCGTTTTTCAAGATTTTCGCCCCCCCCCCAACTCCTATCAATGACACTGGATCCGGTCGGGATTTGAAATAAGAGGTCTGAATTCTCAATATCAATTTTCATTAAGATCAGATCACTCGTTTGTAAGTTAAAAATACCTCATATTTTTCTAATTTTTCTGAATTAAATCCCCCCCAACTCCCCCAAAGAGAGAGAACCCCCCAAAATAAGAGCTCTGAGACACGAGGTCCTTCTTAATATTAAATATCATTAAGATCCGATCACCCGTTCGTAAGTTAAAAATACGTAATTTCTTCTAATTTTTCTGAATTACCCCCTCCCCTTTCCAACTCCCTTATAGAGGGTGGATCCGGTCCGGTCATGTCAATCACGTATCTAGGACTTGTCATTATTCTTCCCGCCAAATTTCATCCCGATATCTCCACTCTAAGCGTTGTCCAAGATTTCTGGTTTCCCCCTACAACTCCCCACAATGTCACCAGGTCCTGTCGGAATTTAAAATAAGAATTCTGAGATACGAGGTCTTTCTAAATATCAGATTTCATTAAGATCTGATCACCCGTTCGTAAGTTAAAAATACCTCATTTTTCCTAATTTTTTTGAATTGAATTCTTTTTTTTTTAATAAAAATTCATTTTTAGAGGGGGAGGGGAGTGACAATGATGTTTCTACAGCAGGTAAATCTTTAAATTATATTCTAAGGAAAAAACATCCCTTACCATCCTTTGCTGAGTATAGTAAAACTTTTCAAGTATTGAATTTTGCTGTGTCTTCTATCCTAACAAGAATTTAAAATTAACAGCAAAATTGAATATCCAGAAAATGAAGCATCCCGTTTCTGATTTTGCTGACACTGCCTTTTGTTAACCTGCATACACACATTTTCTTGTTTATTTATTTATTATATATATATATATATATATATATATACATATATATATATATATATATATATATATATATATATATATATATATATATATATATATATATATATATATATATATATATATATATATATTAGTCAAACAGTCGCTGGAAGTTACGCATTAATACCATTAGCCTTAGTAATAGTAGTATCCACATAGAGTACATATTTGTTAAACTTTCCCCTCAACCTGCCCTGAAAGTTTAAACCAAGTACCCCGTTTTGAGTTATTGCTGATACGTCCTTTTGTTAGCCTGTATACAAATAGTGTGTTTCAATGTAATTAAACATCCTCTTCAGCATTTCTTGAAAATTGCTCTTTAAAACCCATAGCCGTGATAGTAGTATTAGTAGTGGCATTAAAACCGGTAGTAGGTGTAGTATGTATATATAGTACGTAGTATGCTGAAGCATTAGCAGCTGTAGTACCTTTGGTTGGTTCAACATCCCTCTTAATATACGCTGAAAGTTTCATCTTGATCCTCAAAACTGTTTCTAAGCTATATCTGTTATGTCCTTTGAATAGCCTGCAATAACATAGTGTATTTCGATTTATTTCAACATCCTCCTCAACATTCCCTGGAAGCTTCACCATAATATTTTTAGCTTTAGTGGTGGTACCAGTAGTAGTAGTAGTAATCGTGGCAATAGCATTAATAGCAGTTGTAGTAGTTGCAGCAGTAGTGGTAGTACCAGTTTTAGTAGTAGTAGTAGCAGTAATCTGCACATAGTGCCGTTTGGTTAGTTCAACATACCCCGCAACATGCCATGAAAATGTCAACTTAATGCTTTTAGCCTTTCCTCAGATATTATATAAGTGCTTTTTTTCGTGAGGAAAAGTTCTTTGCGATCGCCAAGTTTGTGCCCCTTGCCACAAAAGATGATGATATTCTCTCTGTTAATTCCAAATTAGTCAGTGCCAAGCGATATGGTCAATCTGAGACAATCAAACTTACCTTTAGTGACGCTGACTCCCGAAATGCAGCAGTCAAATATGGGTTATTCATTGATTATACTCACATCAAAGTCCTCCCATTCAGACAAATTCCCAAGCGATACTTCAAGTGTCAGTCATTTGATCATCTTGCTAAAGATTGTACCAATAGCATGCGATGCTCTAGATGTGCTGGACCCCACGAGAACAGTAGAAAAAGCTCTTGCGATACCCAAACAGTGAAATGCGCTTTGTGCCTTGATACTAATAATAGCCACCCTAGCTTTAGTTTACAGTGCCCAGCAGTCCGACGAGCAATGCAGAAAGTTTCTCCTCAAACAAGAAAATGAATGAACTGTCTATATTTTGCCGCAATGTTTACGGCCATAATGCTGCCAAATTGGACTACGTCAAGAACTTGTGCCTCGCATATAATATTGTTTGCGTCCAAGAACACTTGTTAACTACCGATAACTTTGGGCTCTTTCAGTCGGTTCCTAATAAATCCGTGCACATTCATGAGGCTAAGTGCTCTAGCGCCAGGGGCCGACCTAGTGGTGGACTTGTAATATTCGTTGACGAGAGCATAGACTGTCGAAAACTTGAGTCGTGCGATTTCTATATAGCAGTCGAGTTTCCAGGCCCAAGTTCTTTCACGCTAATCAATGTATACCTACCAACTAACATGAACACGGATCGTAGTGAAAAACGGTATGCCGAGGCTTGCGGTCGAATTGGAAGGCTACTCCGTGGGCCTGGAAGCTCGCGTTTTTTAGTCTGTGGTGACTTCCAGTGTGACCCCTTCTCGAAAGGAAAGTTACAGGACGTTCTTATGGCATGTATTCCGATTGACTGTTCTCCGTATATTAAAGATCAAAACTTTACGTTCATTCACAATTCAGGAAGCACAAGTAATATTGATCACGTCTTTTCTAACTTTTCTATTCCCTCGCCTGTACATGTGGATTCAGAGCACACCGCAAGTGATCATCTTGGTCTTAAGTTTAATGTTCCTTTTAGTCACGATGTGAAATCAAAAAGGCCAGATTATACAGAAAAACGCGAGTGGAAAAAGATTAACCTCAGTCTGTACCAGTCGACGTGTGACGAAATTTTGGACAAAATAAAAGTCCCGTTCCAGCTTCTTGTCCATGGGTGCGATGACAAGATTGCACTCAATACATACTGCGCTGAAATAACTCACGCGCTAAAACTTGCTGAGTCTGCAGCTGTACCTAGTGCAGTTATTAGGAAAGGTACAAGGAAAAGAGGATGGAGTGACCATCCTTACGTGAAGCATACCAAAAGGAGGTCTAAGATGTGGTATTCTGTGTGGCGCGACTCTGGCAAGCCGAGGACCGGCACTGTCTTCAATCTCTTTCGCAAAACAAAAAGAGAATACAAAGCATGTGTGGATGAGCTGAAAGTGAAGGAAGCAGAAACTGCTTCGGAAGAGGCTATCCGTGACCCACAAAATATGTGGAAAGAATTCAAAAGTAGTAAAGTCCAGTCCAAGCCATGTGCCATGATACCTGAGGAACAGTGGATAAGACATTATTCGAAGGTCTTCGGGTGTAAAGATACTCCCTTGGAAAAGGAATATGATGAATCGCTTAAATCGCGTCTTGATTTACTGCTGAAAAAGAGAAACTATTTTTTTGTATCCGTGAGTGATGTTTTGAGGGCTGTTTGCCAGTTAAAGGTTAACAAGGCTCCAGGTCTTGATGGTGTCAGTAGTAATCATCTGCGCAATGGTTCACCGCTTTTGATCCAGCATGTGCAACTACTTTTTCAGATGTGTATAGATAGTGCCACCGTCCCCAAATCGTTTTGTACCGGAGTCGTTACAAACTTCCTGAAGAAAGGAAAAAACGCAAATGAGTGTGGAGGCTACAGGCCGATTACTGTCTCAAGTACATTGAGCAAGGTGCTGGAAAAATTGGTCCTTCGCGAAGTTATATCGAAGTGTGTGATAGACTACAGGCAGTTTGGGTTTCGAAAGCATCTCAGCTGTGCTTTCGCCCATAGACTTCTAAAGCGCATTCTTGCCAAAGCTGATTCACTTGAGTTATCCGTACATATATGTAGTGTTGACATTTCCACTGCATTTGATTCAGTAATCCAGTCTGCTGTGTTCCGCACCTTGCTAGATGCCAGTGTGAACGCCCATATAGTAGCTATGTTATCATTTTGATACTCTAATATAACTTGGGCTTGAAAAACTCAGTGAGCCCGTTAAACTAAAGAGAGGACTTTGACAAGGTTCCGTCTTAAGTCCGATATTATTTAACACTCTGACTTCTAAGGTTACGAAACCAATTTCTGACGGGCTAAGATTTGATGCTTGTGATTTGAGTTTAATAAGCTATGCTGATGATTTACTTATGTTGAGATTTTCATTGAGTGTACTGCAAGATAATTTAGATGAGCTTGTATCTGGTTATAGCGCTATTGGTCTACAAGTTAATGACCAGAAAACTGAATTTCTGGTTTTCAGCTCTGCGAAACAAGAGGCAGCAGCACCAACTGTATCCGTAGATGGTGCTATTATCGCACCGTCTTCTTCGCTCAAGTATTTAGGTCTTCGGTACGGCCGAGATATGAAAACTACAAGAACTCTTTGCCTTGATACCCTTGTGTCTAACCTGCGAGTGAGCTATGCTAAACTAGCCCCGCTGAAGTATTCTTACAATTGGCAAATTTTGGCGAGGATGTACAGAGCAGTGGCATTACCACATGTCCTTTACCTTTCCCCGCTTTGGGAATGGTTCACAGAAACAGAGAGACTAAAAGTTAGGTCCGCGTTTTGTAGATATTTGAAGTTTTTGATAAGCATTCCGCTATTCGAGAGAAACTCATTTCTTTTGAATAAGTATCAAATTCCAGATCCCCGTGAAGCTGTGGCAGAGCAGGAAACTAATGCTAGAAAAGGTGCCCTTGAGCATCTTTATAATTTCCTGCCGTTGCACGTCATATATGAGCTATGAATGTGTATAGTGAATGTAATCTAATCGTTTAATTTTTAAGTATTGTTTTTCGCCTTTTTCTTTTTCCTTTTTATTTTTTTTTCTTTATACTCCGCCATGTTGTTGTTCTGATGGTGGGCTAAAATAAACTATCTATCTATCTATCTATCTATTGCTTATTTGTCTGTTTGACAACCTCCATGTGCATAGTCTGTTAATTGAAACTTCCCCTAAAAATTCCCTGTTAGTTTCACTTTAATACCACTAGCCTTACTCGTACCAGTAACTGTAGTAGCAGTAGTACACAAAAAGCTTTGTTATTTGAATATGCACCTCAACAAACCCTGAAAGTTTCAAGTTGATATTTTAAGCTATTTACATGGTCTTAGTGTCTTAACTCCCTTCTCAAACCACAATGAAAGTTACAACTTGATACCTTAAAGTGGTCCTGGGCTATTGCTGATGCGTCATTTTTACCATGTGCATGTACATTTAGTTCAGCATCCTCTCAATATTCCCTGAAATTTTCACACTAACACCTTTAACTTTAGTAGTATCATACAAATGTTGCCTTTTCCTTAGTTCAACATCCCCCACAACAAGCCCTGTAAATTTCAACTTCATAACCAAGCTGCTCCTATGATATTGCTGACACACCCTTTCGGACAACTGGGATTCAAACAGTGTTATTATTTAGTTGAACTTCCCCCTCCGTATTTTATTAAATTTTCATTGTCACACCATAAGTCTTAGGGGTATTAGTCATAAAAGGAGTAGCAGAAGTATTAGTAGCAGTAGCATTACTAGTTGTAGCATTACTAGTAGTAGCATTAGCAATAGTAGTAATAGAAGAAGTAGTTGCACCAGAAGTATTTCTAACCCTTTAACAACCTGTATGCACGTAGTGTGTTTTAACTAGTTTAACTTCTCCCTTGACATTTCCTAAAATTTTCACCTTATTACCGTTAGCCTTAGTAGTTTTCCTAGTAATAGTATTGTTTTAGTAGTGTAGTTGTTGTAGTAGTGTTTAACCTTTGTGGTTTTTGTAGAAAGTTTCTGCCACTTTTTGGTTCCTCCTTGTCTAATTTGTATTTTCAAGTCCAAAGATCTTGTAGCCTGTACCTTTTTCAAACTGAAATTTGTGTTTATTAAACATTAGTGTTAACATTACTTTGTCTATTACCTAAAAAGAAAACAGTGTTGCAGAAAAACACCAGAGGGGATAGAATATTTCAGAAAATTTGAGGATTGTCAATTTAACAGATTCCTGAAAGATTCTTTCACCTTGTTCTGTGTACTTTCTTTGAAATAATACAGAAAATTTGTCGGACTGTGGAGGAACTGTTCCTCTAGTAGGCCACCCACCAAACAATATAACTTTTATCAAAGTCTTAAAAATTGACAGTTTAACCTAAAAAAAAATTTGATAAGCAATTAAATATTGTACTACTTTTGGAATAGATGGCTCTAAAATATTCCCAAAAATGCTGCCGTCTTCAAAGAATATTTATATACCCTACTTTCCCTGATTGTAAAACACTATCTTTGGGGAATTTTATCAACGAATTAACGTCGTCAAAAGATTTTCTATCCTAGTCTAAAATTCAAAGATTTTTTCACCAAAATGGGTTGAATGAATGAATAGTACTTATTATCAAGCAAACTCTCACAACATTAAAAAACTGCTGAACTTGTTGCCTTCGGTCAACTAGCCTATATTGTATACAAAAAAGAACATAAGAGCAGTATTAGAACATAGCTTACACCGATAAACCAGTACACAAACATAAGTACATAAGTAAAATGTAAGTAAGTAAAAGTATGTAATATAAGTAAAATGAATAAAAAAATGAAAGCATCAGTAAAAACATAAGTGCATTATAAAAAACATGCAGCGATGAATTCAACTGGCCTGTCAAATAAAAATGAAACAAAAAAATAACACATTAACAATACACACGAGACATTAACTGATACATTACAATTTTCATTTGCTTATGATTTCAACGAACGTTGGCACAAAGCTCTTTCTATAATACGCAGTTCTTGCATTAATAGAATTTAAAACTGGGATTTTTGTGCTTTTGATCGGGGCTTTGGAGGGCAATAAGGGGCTGGGAGTATATATTGAGAGCGTGGATTACGATGCAGATTATTTCTGAAATTGGTACAAAGAGTAACACGTCGGACTACCAAGGTAGGAGGCAGAATTCCTTTAGGAAGAGAATGTAAGGCACTTTACCTTGACCGTAAATAAATATCAGGGCTCTCTTCGGGATAATTTTTAGCCTATCAGATTGATCAACTAAGTCAAAACGCACCATGTGTATCAAAATTATCAAAAGTACGTCTGTGCAATATCCCTGGAACAACTAAGGGTATTACGTTGAAACTGCCAGGGCACGTTTTGGGTGTGTTTAGCTAAACGAAAAAACACTGTGTGCATCGAAAGCTGTCAAAAGGGCATGTTTGTGATATTTCAGGGGCGGCTATAGATAGTAAGTTGAAATTAACTGGGTGTGTTGATGGGAATTTTGAACTAAATAAAAAGAAACTATGTATATCCAGATTCTCGAAAGGGTGCACCTGGAAAGATTGGTATTAAGTTGAAATTTTTGGCGAATGCTTAGGTGGATGTCGGACTAAATTAAACACTATGTGCTTTCAGGTTGTTGAAAGTTTGTATCAGCATTATCTCAGGAACTGCTGACGGTACTACGTTGAAAATTTCAGTGCCAATACTGCTACTACGAAAAGTTAACTACTTGTGACTGTGACTACTTGTTCCTGGGACTGCGACTACTTGCAACTGCTTCTTTTATTAGTACTTTATTTTTTAAATGTTGAAAAAAAAACATTGTCTACCTTAACTTGTCTACCGTAAAAACATTGTCTACCGTATTATTTTCATTATCTATAGCTGGTTGTTATACAAAATTAATTGTAAAAAATTTCATGCTTGGGCTATTTTATTGTCACAGATGCTGGCAAAATCAAAATTACGCAAGAATGCAAAGCCAATTGTATATGCTGTTCAGAATTTTCTCTAATTGTATACCGCTCATCCTTCAATCACAAAATTCTTGATTGACCAATCAGAGTCAAGAGCTAGTGCAAAATTATTTTATAATTGTAGAAGATGGAAGCTTGAAACAAGAATAGAAAAGGTACTTTTCATCTCTTTCATTTTCAGATTTCAAAGTTGATTCTCTATCAAAAAAGAGTGAAAATCAAATTCAGATGCACAAGAAAAACCAAATCTAAGAAAAAGGAAGGAAAATACCATTTACCTTGAATCTTCCGATTCTGATATAAATGATATCAGTGATGAAGGTACGTCATTTAATTACAAATATCTTCATTTTCATAGGGGTTCACAGAAAGTTGAATATTGTTAGAATAAAAATGTCTTGGTTAACAAAGAGGTGAAATCCCCCATCCTCCTCCTTAAAACTGTTTCTTAGGAATATAATTTTGTTAGCAGTTGCCCAAAAATTGACTTTCATAGCTTGGAGACCTGATTGTTTTGACCCTTCTCTTCAATATCTAAAAAATTGGTGGAGGCGGGCTGTTGCCAATCAAGTGTCTTTTATGAGTGTTGAGGTCGAATTTGCCTTTCTTGTGCTCTACATGGCCGAAAGAGGCACACACATTTCTATTATGCTTCAAGGCACTCTTGTTTCACCCCGTTTAGTTTTTACGGAAAGAGACACCTTATATGATTACAAATTGCATGCTTTATTGTTCTTTTTAAGTATTTAAAGTGATTGGAGGGTACTCCTCCCTTCCCAAATCCTTTTCAGATTCCTGTCACCGTCAATCCCAAAGACAATCGATCCCAATTTCGAAATAACAATTTGGTTCACAATTATTGAAATGTCAAATAACTATTAGTCAAGGGATGACACGACCTGTTTTTCAAATAGGTTGTATTACTAAGAAGGGGGTATGTTTGATCCTGGGTATCCGAAAAGGGTAAATTATTAAGATTAGTAATTCAAGGAACGCTTAAGGAAATATTAAGCAAAATCAGAATGTCTGGTTAGAAGACAAGCAACAATGAGAATCTATATATAGAAGCCAGCAGGCAACAAAATAGGTAGCAGCTATATATGTTTAATGTTCAAAATCAACAGATTAGTGACAGTAGAAAAAATATAAGCTCCTTTTTGAACATTGAGCAAGCTATTGAATTTTTATATTCTTGGGGAGTTTGGATGCTAAGTGACTCTTGACTAGCAAGTACAATGGAAGAATTGAATAAACGGTATAGAGAGCTAATGATAGACATAAGAGAAAATACTAATTCTTGGTCTTATTCACAATATTGTGAACGCTTAGCCTATCACTATTATAGCCTTGCATGCTACTGTAATGATGAGCTGTTTAAGAAACATTAAGTTGATTTAGAAAGCGTAAAACAATACCTAGAAAAATGCTTAGAGAAGATTACTGAAGCTTCTCAAGATGGTTATTCAAATGAGATAAAAGAATTAAAGAATGAGGCTGAAAAATAGTTAGCAGAAGTAAATGAAGTATACCAGCAGCAGAAAAGTATGCTAACACAGTAAGGAGCTTCTAATATGAAAAAGTATATAAAGTTGTGTATTGTTTTAGGTCATATCAACCATATTCCTTTGCAACAATGCTTTGGCGAGAAGAATAGACAGCAAATTCAAAATATTCAGCTGTTAAGAGTAACTGACATGCTGGAAGATGTAATTACTGTACCTGAGTATAAGAATACCTTTATTACTGTAAAACAGTCTGATTATTTAGGTCAAGTGTATCAGTTGGCTGGCCAATCTGCAATGAGTGTGCAGTATCAGAGAATTAGTGACAATCTCAAAAAAACTGTAAATGCAACAGAGAAACATAATGATAAGAGACAGGAAATTAAAGATATTATCAGTAAAGAAATCGCTGAACACAAAAGTGATTTAGCACAAGCTAAAAGTCATATAGAAGAAAATTTTCATAGATCGCTTAGCACTATCGACGATGCTTATATTGAGGAAAAATATATAAAATATTGTTCAAGGTTTTTGCTACAGGAAACAAAAAATTTACTAAAAAAACTGACTGAAAGTAAAAATCGTAGTGTTATTCAAGAAATTTTTAATTCACTAGATGACATACAGGGTTTTAGCCAGATTCCTAGTCCTTTAAACCAACTTGAGTATTACACCCTTTTAGTGAAGCACTATAAATTGGTTAGGAAAAAAGATGAAAAAACTTTCATAAGTCGATTTAAAAAATTGTGCTTAGAACAAATAGTCGCATATATTGATTCTGCTAAAAAAGAGTTAGTGCTTCTAGAAACTTTTGTTAATTTTTTGAGTTTTTCTCAAAATCTTCAATCAATTATTGCTGAACTAGAATTAGAAGGTTTTTGTCGTGGTGATTTATCGTTTGATGAATTGATCAATAATATTATGAAGCTTGAAGTAGATATTTACGGTGAAAATCTTATAGCTGTGCAAGAAGCAGTAGATGACTTAAAGGAGGAAGAAGATCTTTTTTTAATAGAAAATTTTAAGGAAATTATAGGTGCTTATATAAAACCAGTAGGAATACAAGAAAGAAGAATAGATGGTCGATTAGTTGTTGAAGTGACAGGTAAGAACATTGTTGTCAGTGAAATTTTACAACAATTAAAAGATAGGCTTTCAGAAAAACCCAATATAGTAGAAGTACGTTTTGTTGGTGCTGATATTATACATATTGATACAAACTTTAAAAGTGAAGTTTGGCATGGAAAGAATGTAGTTATTTTAACAAAAACAATAAAAGTACATGATAAAGTATCCTGGGATGTATCTGGGAAAGATAACAATCATACCTATTCCGATAATGCAGGTACTGGAAAAGATGGTCATGGTAATCAAGGAGCAGATGGTTATCCTGGGGAAAGTGGTGGCAATGTTTTAATTTTAGTGGAAAAGATAGAAGGCCAAGAAAACTTTACCATTATTTCAAATGGTGGAAAAGGTAGTGCAGGTCAAGATGGTGGAAATGGAGAAAAGGGTAAGGATGGAGTAGGTATTACCTACTCTTCCTTTAGTTTATTATTTCCTTCAGTTGTAAAGTTTGGTGCTAAACGAGAAACCAGAAAGGAATTAGTTTCAAAAACTATTGAGAAAATAAAGAAAAATTCCTTGATGATAAAAGATGAATTGTATGAAAACGATAATGTTTTTATAGAAGTAACAACAAACCAAGGAAATCAGGTAACTTTTTCTTATTGTTGTGGTAGCTTGTCATCACGCTATCAAGCTTTTCTTCTCTATAAAGGATCATTAGGGCAACCTGGAAGGCATGGTGGAGAATATGGTTTAGGTGGTCAAGGAGGATATGCCGGAAAGATAATAGTAAGAAATCTAGGAAATAGCAGCCAGGGGTGTGGTATTATGAAAAATACCAACCAAGGAAGAGAAGGAGAGAATGGAAAGGGAGGCCTATATGGTATCCATGGGAAAAATGGCTGGGATATGGGTTACTTGGACTATCAATTTTGGAAAGAAGTCAAGTTTTGTGGTAAAAATCAAAACAGTAAATGTACACTAGAATATTATGATTATGATGATGTAAGTGGTCGAGTGTGGTGTCCATATAAGAACAAATATGCTGACATCAAGGGTACCTTTATTGAAAATAAAAAGCAAAAAACGTATGAAGAAAGAAAAATTACCAGACAAAACAATGACCGGCAACATCATGCGCAAGCTATAAGGAAAAAAAACATTTCACAAAGCAGCATTTTAGATAATTATTCTCATCACTTTGGCTCTATAGAAAGAAGTACGTTGCGGAATTTACAATCCAATTTGGAGAATACGAAACAATACGCTTTGCAAGCAATTCTTGAAAATCAAGAACAGCAAGAAAAGCAAACTACAGAATTAGGAATTAAGCGTCATTCTCCTTACCAAAACAAAAGTAAGCATCTTAATGATATCTTCATAACAACATCTAGTATCACTAACAGAGATATTATTGATGTTGAAAGTTTTATTGATAAGCTAAAAAAAGAACCATTGCTGCTAGACAATTGGTCTCAGTTAAAAAAGGCAGAACTGAATTTATCTCAGCTTAGTCAGTTATTTTTAGTTTTCGAAACCATAAAAGGTAGCCCTCCTGAAACGAGTAGCTTACAAAATAATACAGAGCTACAAGACATAGAGAAGCTTTTGATTGATAAGTATAGATTTGCTACATTGCAAGAAATTTTAAAGCAATTACCACCTTATCAGGTTACAGATGGTGTAGAATTAACACCTGAAAATGCAGCAAGATATCTCATTGAAGCAAAAGGAAATGATAACAATATTTCTCACCATATTTTAGGAACTTTGAATCAGTATCTTTATAAAAATAGTACAGAACAGCGTAAGAAAATTTCTAAATTCGGTAAGGAAGAACTACAGAATATAGAGAATAAAGCTTTAAAATACTTAATTATAGCGTTTGTTTCAGAAGTAGGAAAATCAAAAGAGGAACATACAGATGTTAAAAAATATTATAAAGAATTTCTAGAAAAGCAAGAACGCAGTTTGAATATATTCTTTGAAACGTTTAAAATTGAGTTATCTCAGCCAAGACATGCAGAAATATTTGATTTATGGATTAAAAGTGTGAAAGACAAATCTTTAATAAGTAAGCTGGAGGAAAAAATACAAGAAGATAATTTTCTAAAAGTTCATTATGATCGTTTTAATAAGCAGTTTGAGCTAGAGTATGATTGGGATAAGTGTTGTAAAGACCAAGCTATTCTAAAAGAGTATAATGATTATATTCAAGAAAAAGACCTATTATCAGGAAGTTACAGAGAATTATTAGCCTACATTTTTGATATTAATATCAGATTATATACTGAAGATCTAGATAATAGGCTGTCCCTACAAGATACTCACAATCCCTCGTCTAAAAAAGCCATTCATGTACTGCAAAGAAATAATGAATTTATACAATTAGAAGTTGATAAAAACTACCTTAAACTAGAAGAAGAACGCAAAAAGGAAGATAATCTTTATGCACAGATTTTCGCAAAAATTGAGCCACTTGAGCAAAAACAAAAATTTGATGAGTATTTGCAAGGAAAGGCTTTTTTATCTGATAACAACATTTTAGAAGATAAGGAGCCAAATAAATCTTTTTACAATGTACAAAATGAAAAGGAAAATATAGAAAAGATCATTGAATACTTTCCTGAAGAAGAAAAGCAACAGTTCAGAGCGCGGCTGAAAAAAATTACATCTAAATATATTGGTCAGCAAGGGATTTTGCATAATATATCGAAGCGTTTTTCTAGTGGAGGAAAACATGTATCATATCAAGAATTGTGCTGTCTAATAAATTCAATTCTAACTTCTGTTGTTGAAGACAAAAAAGAGTTGAATATCTTTTGTTGGATAGTTGCTGCTTATCCTCAAAAAAATTGGATAGACGAGTTGATATTACTGCAGCTAGAGAACTGTTTCAAGAAGCAGTTAGCAGAGAAATCTAAATGGAGAGAGTATTTGTCAAAAATAGAAAATAAGGACATTTTATTGTTATTTAATGTAAAGTTTGATAAACATAAATCAAGTAGTTCTCTTTCTACTCAATGTGTTGAAGATACTCTGCGTTTATTAAGTAATATTCCAAACGAGACAGTTAATTTAGAAGGACTGGAGTTATCTGAATGGCCTTACGCTTTAAGAGAAAAATACTGGACATGCAAGCTATCAAAATTAGTAGATTGGCGAAAGGGCGGCTTACCAAAAGCTTCTTACTATCTTTTATCTATAGAAAATATTTTTGGCACTTTCTTAGCGGAGAAATTTATAGAGACTATAGAAAACAAAAAGCAAGAATTGTCATCTGATAAGCTTACTAACATTTTGTCTAACTTTCATAATGAAAAATGGAACTTATGTGAAGAAGAGTTAAATACCCTTATACCTTATTTATTTATAAATAATACCTTATTATACCTTATACCCTGGCCATTGAGCCTTCTTTTTAATAGTTGTAGCATTGATGAGTGGGAAAGGAAAATGCAGCAGAAGTTTACTGCTGATAAAGAAGAACGGAAGATCACGCAGTTAGTTGAACTAATTAAAGGTAATGCTAATACTTCGAAAGAAATTTTACACAAATTGCCAAAAATTAAGAATCATTTTGAAAGTATTGATAAGTATATAATTGCTGGAAAACCTGTTGCCAGTTTTACAGAAGATGATATTAAAAATTGGGTAAAAGAATTTGAGGGTAGAATTGGGGAAAAAAAGCAAGATATTGAAAAGGAAATGCTTGCTGTAATAGAAAGAGCGATAGTGCTAACGAAAGAAATTAAGCTTCGTGACACTCAAAAATTAACCGTATTAGCATTACTAACAAATGATCGTAGCACCCTAGCACAGGTGTCTACTGGAGAGGGAAAATCGTTAATTGTAGTAGCAGCATCAATTATGAAAGCACTTTGTGGAGAGAAAGTTGATATTATCACTAGCTCTTCTGTATTGGCAAAACGTGATGCAGAGGGTAGTAGAGATATCTATAATTTGTTTGGTATTAATGTATCACATAACTGTAGTGAAGATATTGAAAAAAGAAAGCAAGCATATTCAGATAATCAGGTGGTATATGGTGATTTATCTAATTTCCAGCGCGATTATTTATTAGATACATTTTATGGGAAAAATATTTTAGGAGATCGTAATTTTAACAATGTAATGGTTGATGAAGTAGATAGTATGTTGCTCGATAAAGGTAACAATATGTTATACTTATCTCATGATCTGGCAGGCCTAGATAAGCTAGAATCTGTTTACATTTACATTTGGCTGTGGATTAATAGACCAGCTAGAGATAACAAAGAACTTTGCTATGCTTTTGATGCTAAAGCAATTAAAGAAGCAGTGGTAAGTGATTTATATGGATTGGTGAAAAAAGATGATATTGGAAAGCTTGAGTCTGAATTTAGCGAGCAGCGAAAAAATATTATGTGGGAACGTTTAATCGAAGCTGAGGTGTTAGATGATCAGGGCAAATTGTTAAAAGGAAACATTAATGACAATGAGCTTAATAAAATACTTTCACCTGAATTTAATTGTTACAAAGATCGTCTTCATTACCTTTTAAAAGAATGCATTGAAAGAGAAAAATTTATACATGTACCTAATCATCTAAGGCCCTTTATTGAACAGCACTTAGAATCTTGGATTAATAGCGCTATAACTGCGTTCTTCATGAAAGCTGGAGAGGATTATGTAGTGGATGTAGATAAAACTGGATGTAGTCCAGATCGTAACCCTAATATTACAATTCTCGATAGAGACACAGGAACAGATCAAGCGAATTCTCAATGGAATGAAGCACTACACCAATTTTTACAACTCAAACATGGGTGCAAATTGTCTTTGCAGAGCTTGAAAGCTGTTTTCATTTCCAATGTTTCTTTCTTTAAACTCTATAGTAATTTATACGGGCTTACAGGTACTTTAGGATCGAAAATAGAAAGAGATTTATTGCAGAAAATACATGGGGTGAACTTTGTGACTATCCCTACAGCCAAATCTAAGCAGTTTCATGAGGAAAAACCTATTCTTTGTAATGGCAAAGATGAGTGGATTGGAAGCATATATAACGGAGCCAAACAGTTAACTGAAGAAGAAAAACGATCTGCTTTAATCATCTGTGAAACAGTAAATGATGTAGAGATTTTATACAAAGCTTTCGGAGGAAAGGATGCAAAACATGTTCATACATATACACGGGATTACGAAGAGTTCGACAAAGGGTTTGAAATTGTTCAAGATAACAAAGAGTTGGGGCAAGGAGAAATTATTATTGCAACAAACCTTGCTGGTCGTGGGACTGATATAAAAATTACAGAAGAATTGAGGAAAGCAGGAGGATTGCATGTTTGTTTAACTTACCTACCTAGCAATATCCGAGTTGAACAGCAAGCTTTTGGGCGAGCATCAAGAAGTGGAGACCAGGGTTCTGGTCAATTAATCATTATGGATTCAAAAGGGCAAGAATATAGTAACTCAAAAATACTTGAGTTAAAGAAAGAGCGTGACGCGGAAGAATTACATCGTATATCTGACATTAAAGCTTACTATGATACTCAGATTACTATGGAAGAAAGCTGTTTGAAAGCATTCAAAGAGCAGTACGAACAAATCAAGAAAGACATTGATGATAAAAAAGTACCTATTGAAGTTAAAGAGATTTTATTACAGAGTTGCTTGGATAAATGGGCTTTCTGGTTAGATGAACACACTAAATATGTAAGAAATTTGGCTGGTGAAGAGGATAAAAGAAATCTTCACAACCTACTGGATAAATTTATCTCACAATTAAAGAATCTAGATACTGGGTATAGCAAAAAGTGCTTATCTTCAATTGTTGAACATGATAGCACAAACAGGTTAGCCTGGTTTAAAGAAAATCCAATTCAAATGATTAAACTTGGAAAGTATCTCTCTCAAAATGAGGAATATAAGAATGCTCATAAAATTGCCATTGAACTGTTTGATGAGGTGATTAAAAAAGAGCCATATTTTTGTGAAGCAGCACGTTATTACAAGGCATTTGCATTAGTAAAGAAGGTTGATTTGGAACAAAAGCCTTTAAAGGAAAAAGATGAGAAAGTTTTGAAAGAATTTAAGCAAGAGTTACGAGAAGCTGCAAGGCTTTTAGATGAACATAGTAAATTTGCTATCAATGCAGCAGGTATTATTGGTAAGATTAAGAAGAATAATAACGAAAGCATCATTCAAATCGACGCCTATGAAGAACAGCAAAAGAGCTTGGCTAACCTTTATTATATGTTTTCACGGTCTATAGATGATATTTTTGGACACACTATTACTCCACAATCTTTTGCTAATGATGATATTAAGGAAGAGCTGGCTGAAAGTCTATATAAGGATCTTCTTGAAAAAGACATTCTAGAAAAGCCGAGAGTAAAAAAGAACATCGCCGAAGAAGAGTTGAAAGTCATCAGTTCTAGCTATGGAGTATCAGTTAAAGAATTAAAAGACTTTCTTTTCGAGTACAAAGGAAAAGAAATTAATGAAAAAGAGTTTCAAAAATCATTGAAGAAAGACATAAAGCTACCTGACCGAAAAGCATTTTGGAAGTTGCTTATTCAAGGAGAAGTCCTAAGTGAAGAAGTTAAGTGTGTTGTAGTTAATAATGAAAAATTGAAAGAAATAGATCCTTCATTATTGGATCATCTGAATGGAAAAATAAACCAAAAAGAGTTAGAAAAGCAAACTCTAGAGCTCAATAATGAACAGATTCTTTTAAACGCAGAATGGGTTACGCAACAAAAAAATAAAGGTAATATTTTTAAAAAAGATGACTTTATAGAGATTGTAGGCAAAGACAAATATAAAGTATTGAAAGAGAGAGGAGTACTTTCATGTAACAGAAAAGCGCATATAGACCCAAGTAAAATTGAATCTATAACTTTTTCTTGTTACGATTCCATTACTCTGGAAGACTTTACTAAAGTAAATATCACTAAAAGTGAAGCTGAAAACATTTTAGTAAAAGTAGCTAAACAAAAGGTCATTGAAAAAAAGGATGGCTCAGAAAATAATGCTTATGGACTAAAGATCAAATTTGATGAAATCAAACAAGTTCAGCTTTCTTTCTGTCCAGTTTATGAGAATGTCCTAAAAGGACTATTATCTACATGTTTTACCTATAGAATAGCTCTTCAAAAAATTGCAGTGCAGCTAGAAGAAAAAAACTTTCCTGTTCGTCTGCAATTAATAACAAAACCACATCAAAGTTTAGTCTTGGAATTATTAGAACAGAAGATTATCAAACCTACTATGGTAGCAACTAAAGATGAAGACTTAGAGGAAAAGTTGAAGAGTATATATAGTCAAAAAATGACTAAAGATAATTTTAAATGTATACTTTCTCAAAGTACACTCATTCCAGAAGAGTGTATAGAAGAGCTTTTTGGCTTCTTGGTTAAGAAACGATGGATTACCAAGTACGATCCAATGCAGTCTATACAAGATGAGGGTATTAGAGCTATTAGCAAGGAAAACATTAAAAATGCTGGTGAATCTTTATTACAAGATCTTTATTATATTAATAGTCCTGACAAAAGACAAAAACCTTTAAACTTTTTTCCCGAAGGAAGCCATGAAAACGTACCGACCAAGTCGCAAAGTATTGATAAAACAGTGGAAAAAGTTTTAGACAATCAATTACAACTAGCGAAAAAAGATACAATTAAAAATATTGTTAGCACCTTGAAAAGGTCAAAAAGTTCATTAAAAGCTTTAAAGGTTCCTGATAGTAAAATCAAATCTCTAACTGAGTTTTGTGGTCAATGTGAATTTGCAAATATAGAGGAAGTGCATGTTTTTTCTCTAAATGGGTTTGATCAACTTCTACAGTTCGAAGAAAAGAGATGGACACAAGAAATGCTTATTAACACTGCAGTAGTAACTGCTATGGGAGTAAGCCAAATAGTTATAGGGGCTGTTATAGAGTTATACTCAGTGGGTGTGATGACTCATGTTGGTGCTGCATTTATTAATGAAGGTGTAAATGACCTCTTTTTTGCTGCTGGTGCTTTAAAGTCAGGTTATTTTAGCTGGGAAGATTATGGACAGTATAAGCTTGAGAACTTAATGGTTACAGCTGCCATTGTTGGTATGGGAGCTTACCTTTCGAGAGGTGCTAAGGTATCACGTTTTGGCCATAAACTAGCCGGACCTAACTTTGAATGTGGTAAGAAAGTAGCAGAAATGTCTGGAACTCAGCTTATTGAAACTACAGGTTGTAAAATAATCGGAAAAGAAGTTGCAAAGCGTATTACAGTAAAAACTATAGAAGGGGTAGCGCTTGGTTTAACTAATGCAGGAATTGACACGCTCTTTGAAAATTACCTTCAAGCATTATGTGAAGGCATAGCTTCTGAAATTTTATCAAATATTGAACAAAAGGTAGAGAAACATAATATTTCTGCAACCCTGAAGGAAATATATGAAACATTAGGGGAAGAAAAGGCAAAAAAAATAGTTAATGATCTAACCAAGAGTGCTTTCACTGAACAAAATTGCGTGGAAAAGCTCTTGCCTATAGCTACCACGATAGTTAGTAGTGTATCTCAAGGAATTGCAAAAGCTGTTGAAAAAAGAAGTACAACTTGCAATAAGTTAGCATTTCCTGCTCATACTATCATCAATTTGGTTGTTTGGACAGAACGTGTTGCTCATATTGCTCATATAACAACGATTACTGGTAAACTTTTAGATGATTTAGATAGAAAAATGAAAAACAAATCGAATAGTAATAAATTGAAAAAAAGTTCTGGACTAGATCAAAAACAAGAAGCAGAAAAAAGCTATGAGAGCTTTAAAAAAGAATTCATTGATCAGTGGAAATCACTGCTTTGCGAAAAAGCTGGACGAGTGATATCACAGCATATTGTAAGGCCTATTCTTAAAGAGAACGCTAATCATTTTGTTAGATATATTGGAAAAAAGGTACAAGAAGGATATCAATCCTATAAAGAAAGGGGTTACTTTGAACACTTTGGCGAATTAAAACAAAAGTATCAGGAAAAGTTATGGTATACTAGTGAACAACAGCACGGCAACACTTCTCAAACAGAAAGCCATATTACAGAAATCTATCAAAAAGATCTGTTGAAGTTGATGACTAAAACTAAAAATCCTAAATTGTTTGCAGACATAGTCCGAGAAAATATTCCAATGGATATGACATGTATTAGTGCTTGTACTCAAGTAATACATAAAGTGTTAGAAAAGCAAGGAATTAGAGGACTTACTATTATTATTGAAGGAGAAGGTGGTATAAGACAAAAATTCTCCTCTGCACCGGAAGGAGTAGAAGGATTAACTATTAAACTTGAGCTTAAAGATAACCATTTTCAACTTCATGGAAACAGTGTGTCAGAAAATAATACAAATAGTGAATCAAGAAATAATTGCTTATTTGAGGCTGTATCAGAACAAATATGCCTTAATATGACACAAGAGAATTTCAGAGCTAATATAGCTAACCATATTGAGCAAGATCCAGAAATGCATTATCATATCCGGCAAGGCCGGCACCAACTTCCTATATCTCTTGGTGCATTTGGTGGTGAAAAATACAGTAAGGACAGGTTACGTGCGCGTGGTTGTGATATTAAAGCTGATGATATTAAGAATACAGAATGGAAGCCCTTAAGCAGAGGACGTATTGATGAGCCAATTGAATACAAAGAAAAAAAACAAAAGCAACTTGAAAGGTTGCCACAAGATATCAAAGAAAAGCTCGGATCTACTTTAACACTACATCATATCATTCCACTGTCAAAAATTAGGGATTTTCTTATAGTAGCTGAAAAGGGAGGAGATCGTGGCTTGGACGCGATAATGGCATGGGCTAGTGCAGCTGGTTTATCAGATGAGTGTAAAACTTCTCTTGTACAATCTATTAAATCTCGGAGTTCTCTTGATTCAAATCATTTACATATAGAAGCTTTCAAAAAGCTATTTTGGCCAAAATTTAACTTGGTTTTAGGACCAAGTTTTGATCGGGCCGACGACCCCGGAGATAAAATTGAATTATTTTCAGGTTCTAAACATCCTGAAGGTCTACGTAAAATGGCTGAAAGTCTTGAGCCTATATGCGAAATTTTCGAGCATGTTATTGATTCCAAAAAGTTCAATCTTAGTAAGGATAAATTTAAGGAACTAATTTCCGGCTTAAATAAAATACGAAGTGACTTCACATCCAAAAATAAAGAAATATTTCCTTTTGAAGGAAACTGGCAGTATAATAAAGAGTCTGAAAAATTTGGACGTATATCAACAGAAAAACTCAAAAGTTTAGTAGACGGAACAAATACTAAATTAAAAGTGGTAAAAGAACAGGGAGGAGGAAGCTATAATAAAATTGTTCGTAAATCGAAGCAAGAAGATGTTGGTAAGGGTAGTAGGGAGCGTACTTGTTTATTACCCAAAAATGAGCCTAGTACTGGCTAAAAATGATATTTCCATAGAAAGAGCTAGAAGTAGCAAAGGGAGAGAAACCTAGTTGCTGTTTTCTCGAGATTTCTTTTTCAATAAATGAAAGGATCATATTTGAGATATTTTTGTGTTATGAAAAGAGAAATTTGGAACTATAAAATATCAAATGGACTGTAGACCACCTGCGAAAAGGGAGAAAATGGGTAAAAAGGACTAAAGAACGTATAAAATGGCAATATGTTACGCAAAGTTGCAAAACTCAAGTATATTTTCAGGCAATTAACGGGTCTGAAAACAGAAGAATTTAAAAAAAGAGTAAAAAAAAAGTAAGGCCAGTGTGGGATAAAGAAAAAAAAAATAGAAGAAAAGCCACGGCTCATATTGAGATGCTAGAAGACATGATTCTATGTGCTCTAATATATTACAGAACATACATAACGCATCCATTTTTGGGCGTTTTGTTTAATTCGCACAACTCAAATATTTGCCAAACATTTGAAGAAAATGGAGCCATTATTGGCCAAAAAATTACTATAAAAAAAGATAGATCGATGACGCCAGAGAGGATTTTGAAAATTTTAGGGGATGTAACAGAGCAACCGATACAGCGGCCAAAAGATAGCAAAAAGCGTAAGAAAAGTTACTCAGGAAAAAAGAAAACAATTACTATGAAAACTGAAATTGTGATTGAGGAAAATGGGCAAATTTTGTCAGTTTCAAAGTCACATCGAGGTCGAATGCATGATTTTCGCATAAGAAAACAGGAGAAATTGTTGACAGTTGATAGTATAAAATATGCCGATTCTGTCTATCAAGAATGGCAGAAATTGCAGAGCAATATACTGATTCCATACAAAAAAACCGCTAACGGAGGAGAAAAGGGAGCATAACCGAAAGTTGGCGTCGTTTAATATGAGCTTGGAAAATAAGATTAGAGAGATCAACATTTTTAAGTTTATGTCAAGTATTTACCGCAATTTTTAGAAGAAATATAATATTAGATTCGCTATTATCGCAGGTTTGGTGAATTTGAGGCACGGGTTTTACACCTGTCGGGTTGGGGATTTCTTATTTAATTATATTAGTTACTTGCTTCAAGTCGTTTCGCAGGGGGTCTTGTGTTATGCTATTTGACAATTTTGTAGCAAAACATTTATGAAGAAAGATGAGAAGGATGATCATGTAAATACTCACACTGGTAATAAACCTTATAAATACAAGCAGTGTAACATGCGTTTTGGTTCAAGAAAGAGTCTTAAAAAACATGAGAAAGTCCATACAAGGAATCGAGAAGAAAAGAAATTCAGAGAGAAGAAGTACAGCTGTAATATATGCAGCGAAGCATTCGCTGTCGCTGATTATCGTGATAAACATGTGGCTTTACATGCAAATCCTAACCCTTTCAGCTGCGAGTTCTGCAGCAAGAATTTCAACTACAAGAAAAACTTGGTTGCCCATGTGCAGCGTGTGCATCCCAGTTGCAATCCATTTAGATGTAAGCTGTGTAGTAAGACTTATGATACCATTAGGAAAATTGAGGTACACATAAACTCTCGTGCTTGTATAAAAAATTACAAATCTTATAAGAAGTCAAAAAATCAAGGTAAATCCATCGAGGTGGATGGAAGCACGAATGGTGGGAATCAATTTATATGCAATGTTTGCAATGAGGAGTTTTTGTCAATTGAGAAAATTCACGACTATTTTAACTCTTGCCATAGACTCTCTAAGTAGGAATTGATAATGGTATTAATTTGAATAAGATGAGTGAAGAAAGGCTTATTTTAATCTTTATATTTGGCCAAAAACTGATAACCCGTTTTCACATTAAATAAACTAAAACTGATAAAAAGGATGAACAATAATTATACCTTAAGTGAAAAGTTACAGAACAGGATTTTGTTTTCAGATAAATATAGTACGTCTGTTTTTGTTCTATTTTGCGGTCTGTATTCTCTTGTTGTTGTTCTAGGTCATGAAATGTAAGGATTTGATAATTAAGAATTGTACAATTTTAGTGCAATCGGTACAGCACGGATTAAGGATATGAATAATCTCTAGAATTCAGCATAGTTTCTTTAGAATTTGTAATTGGCTCATTATTTTTGTAATACAAGAAATTGTGTTTTTGAAAATCATTTGTATATCTTGTCCAGAAGTAGAAGGTTTATTTTGGTTTGATTTACTGTCCATTTTGATATATTATTCAAAATTAATATAATTACTTGTATAGGTTTAATTGATTGCTTTTAATTGGGTACATTGTTTGATCAACTATTTAACACATTTTTAAATTTATTTTGCTACATTTATTCAATGCTATTTATTTATGTCATGATTTATTGATTTATGAGTTAAACATTTGCTGTGTTAGTTTATCTGGACCAACATATTGCTTTACACGCAAATCCAAACCCTTTCAGTTAGGAGTTTGCTGCGAGAGGTGCAACTATAATAAAACTTAGTAGCCCTGGAGGAGTTCGTGCATCCCAGCCATAATCTGTTTAAATATAAGCCGTGTTGTAAGATGCATGATTGTATGAGCAAAATTTAGCCTCGTATTAGCTCTCATGCTTGTGACAAAAAGAAAAATCTCGTAAAACTGAAAAAATCAGGACATTTCCGTCGAGGGTGATGGGAACATGAACATTGAGGAAAAGGCAAACCTATTTACTAATAATTTTAGTGACGAAAAGTTTTTGTTCGTTGAGGATTTTTAAGTAAGAATTACCTGTACTATAAGTTATGAAAAAACGGAGCACTGACATGTTTTTGGAAAAAAAATGATAAAAATTACCTCTCCGTAAAAGCTGAAGGAAAATAAAAAGCCTGTGGCTTTTTCCCTCCAGCAAAAATCCAAAGGCTTTTTACTGTGCTTTATATGCTTTTCATTTAGGGTTAAAAATTTAGTATTTTGTTTCTTATACTTTCCTCCCCCAATTTCTTGCTGATAGATTGTATATATCATTAATTGTAAAATGAATTGTAGTTTTCTTTGTTTTCAGTTTTTTCTTGTTCTCGATTAAAATGTTGTGTCGTAATTAAAATTTGGACCAAATTTGAAGTTTCAGTCTAAATTTTAGGTAGACTGCAGTTTTGTTGAACAAGTCCTTAATTATATATTTACTACGGAGTTTCGGTTGGAAAAATCCTCAGAAACAAGGATAATTATTCACATGAACAGAAATTAAGATTTAACCACCGAAATTCTATTTATACAAAATGAGGTACTTTTGTCAATATCCCACCCCCCTTAATGTGCGCATATATGGCCCAAACTATATATTTCCCATCTAATCTGTCACTTCTTTTTGTCTATTCCCTGACAAAGGTAAAATAAAAATGGCGAAAGAAACCGGTTAACAGTGCATCAATGCATGAATAACTTTAGTGGTATTGGATATACCATTCGAGTACCAACTTTTTTTTTCTTGTGGCTGTCCAGTCACATCTTCATATTTCTAAACGTTTGTAAATGCAACACAAACCCACTATATGAGCCTAGCCCAGTGGTTGGCAGAATTTGACTTCAGAGCCGCATGGCTCTTTGGCTCGTTCAGTGGGGAAGATGCAACAGGGGTGGATCCAGGGGGTGTCTTTAGCCCCCCCCCCCCAAGATTTTTCTGGCGTCCTCATTGTATTCTGTTCTTTTTTCGTCTTTACTCTTTTTTTACGTATACTTGTCAATTTGATTAATTATTCGTAGGTGATTTACCCAATTAACAACATAAAGCAAAGCTTCCCTATGAATTTAAAGAGCTAAGTTGAAACTTAAAACGAACAATAATTATATATATTCAGCCGGCTCAGTATATATCTGCAAAATTGGCATAAAAATCTTTGATTGCTGCAAAGATTTTTCTACGAATATGGAACTTTCCCCTTATTTCACGAAAATGGAAACACCTGTTGAAGATAAAAGGGGTATCTTCAACACATTTTATAAAAATGGTAACATAGTGATTGCTATTTGTCTATTCACAATGACTTTTTGAAAAGTAGTCTTGTAGCTAAAAGTTCAAATGGATAAAAATAAAAAATCTGAACACGAGCATAGATTGGATAAGAGACGAAGACTGATGGCTGAATGTGCAAGGGGATCGAAGGATATGTCCAGATATTTTGGTAAAATATCCGAAAATACCTGGAAATCGAAAGGTAAGTTTTGACTAATAATAAACCCCCTCCACCCTCAAAAAAACCTTAATTTTAGTTTTTTGACTAATTAAATAGCGAGTGGCTTTCGTGTGAGTAAATCTATCTATTTATTTTAACTATATAGCTAATTAGGTTGAAATTAGATGAATGACCCTTCCCCAAGATATTTCTGGCGCCATTATTCTGGTCTTTTTTCTTTTTATTAATATTTTTTACGTAAACTTTTTAATTTGGTGCCCACTTCGAGTCACATTGGCGCCCTTGGTCCAGTGGCCCCTTACCCAAGATTTTGCTCTTGATTTACTAGAGATTCAGACATGAAACTGCTCGCACGATCAGTTTACAAGTCATTTCGTCATAAAATTACAAGATAAATCTCGTTTTCAAGAAAAATTAATCATATAATTCAACTTGCTTGCTAGATCTTCATCTTCAGATTGTTTTCTTTTTTCTTTTTTTGGCAGATTTCTTATTCTCTTTCTTGAGCTCATCGGTTTAGGGTACGGTTTCTGGGAGTCATTGATAGGGGTACGATATGGATGGGTCACGGGAGGGAAGACACATTATAAAGGGGTCTTGGGAAATGTTTTGGACATTTGAGTTTACCGAGTGGGATTCGGGAGAGCTAATTCACATGCCCTATCTTGTTCAGCTGCCTGACTGTAGTAAGATGCAGGGTAGAATACTATCTTCCTAGGACGAAGTCCTAGTGGAATGCCATCTATGTTATCCGAACATAACGTGGAAGTTAAACTAGCCAGATTGATACAACTATCATCTAAGACGATTATTCCGATAAAATTATCTCAATAAAGTTGCCTTATATGAAATTTGTGAAATGAGATAAAAAATGGACAGCTTTTATTAACCCCTTATAGCGACAAGACCTGAATTGCGTTGTCAAATGGCCTGTTTCAGACATAAGTTATGCCATTCTTTTACCTTTTCCGCACTGGCTATGTAAGCCTATCACGCTGGAGTAGTTAAAATCCTTGCGGATTTAAACTAGATTCTGATTCGAGGATTGCTTTTGTAGATAATTCACAGGCCATTTTACATTGTTAAGTTATTATTGTCATTGTCTATGTGCATGGACTCACCAAGATGAGTCAAGGCTTAGGCCACAATGGCCCATCGCCTCCATACATTCTTACGTTAAGTTACCCTGGGTTAAAACGGAAATAATGTCTTGCCAAACCGCAAGATTTTAATGATTGAGTTTAGATTCATTTGTTGCTGGTTTTTATGGCACTTGATATTTACCAAGTGACGTATAGCGATCGCAATTTCTGTCAGTCCTGGTTTTGCTAGTTTGAGCACTTCCAGATAAGCTAGGACGACAAAATTTGGCAGGCATATCAGTGACCAGATTAAATTAAAAATACTCGCTTCTCTGATTCGACCATCTTGGGACGGTTGATTAGGAAAAATTGGAAAAAATGAGGTGTTTTTAACTTACGAATGGGTGATCCGATCTTAATGAAATTTGATATTTATTAGGATATCCTGTCTCAGAGCTCTTAACCTAAATCCCGACCGGATCCGATGACATTGGGGGGGGGGGGGGGTAGTTGGAGGGGAAACGTGAAATCTTGGAAAACGTTGAGAGTGGAGAGATCGGCATGAAAATTGGTGGGACAAATAAGCACAAGACCTAGATACGTGATTGACATAACTGGAACGGATCTGCTCTCTTAGGGGAAGTTGGGCGGGGGGTTAATTCAGAAAAACTAGAAAAAAGAGGTATTTTTGAACGAGTGATTGGATCTTAATGAAATTTGATATTTAGAAGGACCTCGTAACTCAGACCTCCTATTTTAAATCCCGACCGGATTCAGTGTCATTGGGGGGAGTTGGGGGGGCCGGAAATCTTGGAAAACACTTCGAGTGGAAAGATCGGGATGAAACTTGGTGGGAAGCATAAGCACAACTCCTAGATACGTGATTAAAATAACCGGACTGGATCTGTTCTCTTTCAGGGAAGTTGAGGGGAGGGGGGCTAATTCGGTAATTGGGAAAAATTTGATAAAATGTGGAATTTTTAACTTACGAATGGGTGACTGGATCCTAATGAAACTTGATATGTAGAAGGACCTCGTGTCTCAGAGCTCTTATTTTAAATCCTGACCAGATCCAGTGTCATTGGTGGATGAAACAGGAAGTCTTGAAAAACGCTTAGAGTGGAGAGATCATGATGGTATTTTGTGGGAAGAATAAGCACAAGTCTTAGATACGTGATTTTTATAACCAGATCGGATTTGTTCTCTTTGGGGGAGAGGGGCGGGGGTAATTTGGAAAAATTAGAAAAAATGAGGTATGTTTAACTTTCGAACGAGTGATCAAATCTTATTGAAATTTGATATTTACAAGCACCTCGTGTCTCAGAGCTCTTATTTTAAATCCCGACCGGATCCGGTGACATTGGGGGAGTTGGAGGGGGAAACCGGAAATTTTGGAAAGCGCTTAGTGTCGGATAAAACTTGGTGGGAAGACTCACTCCACACTCAACTCTTTCCTTAACACATCTTAATAAAAATAAAGCACTACATTTAATGATTTAATACCAATTTAATCTGTCGACTATGGATCCTATTCTATTTGTCATTAAAATCATATTTAGACAACAATTCATTCTTCAACAGCCTGAATTTTTTGAATTCACTTAAATTACTATTTTTAGCATTCTCATTTAAAGAGAGCATTTTCTCTCCTCAAATTCCTTAATAAATTTAAATGTCCTAAATCGCATTGTTTCAGGATTTTTCTCTCTTTTATACGTCCTACCCTTGAATACGCTTGTCCTGTCTGGCAGTCTGGCTTCTCCAATGAATTGTCGGACAGAATAGAGGCAGTTCAAAGAATTATCTTCAATGAGGGTAAAATGCCTTACATTTCCTTTCTTAGGAGAGCAAATTTAGTCACCCTTAAGGTAAAAAGAGCCCAAATTTCCTTGCGTTTTGCGCACAATGCCATGCATGACCCTTGTACTACTTCTCTTTTCCCTAGCGAACATTTACCCCCCTCCCTCCACGTTCTGTTTCAAGCGAAATTCCCTTCTTGCCCCAATAAGAGTTTCCACTGAAAGATATAGAAGAACGTTCAACCCTCACATAGTTGAAATTTTAAGCCAATATTCCCCTCCTTCTCACTCCACTTTTATCTTATAGTTTTAGTGTTCATTTTGCAAATGCGTACTTTGGAATTCTTGCTAGCTTGACTTTTCTTTAAATTGGTTTTCCCTATTTTAATCTTACGAATTTTTATCGTTTGACTTTTTTATTGATTGCAATTTTATGATTTTATGATATTGACCATTTCTTAAATTTTTGCATTTTTTTTTGTTTCTGTACTGACACTAAAGTGCGAATTTGGCCCTTTCGGGCTTGTGATAGCTGCTTTGTTGAAATAAAATTTTATCTTACAAAGTCAAACTTCAACGTAAAGAACGGAGCTTGAGAAGGGATCCCCTCATATACATAATATAATTTCTGTTTGTTTTAAGTTGTAGTTTTGTTTCAGTTGAAAAAACTTGTGCTTTTATTTTCTGAAGTCTAAGATTTTTCAAATCACACCTTATTTCCCCATGAAAGTTTTCCCCCAGAAAATTCTTCTCCCCCAAAAAATCATTCATGCTTACCCCCCTTCCCCGGCCCCTCCCTGGGTGGTGATTCAGTTCAATCGTATGTATTACTGACATTCATTTTTTTTAATCCAGCAACCCCCTCCTTTCGCTGCAGACCAAATTCTGGGTACGACCAAGCTATGTCTATTTCTCTATATCTCGCTATTTCCATTTATAAAGAAGTACAAAAAAGTGTTTATATTTCCTACAACCGCCTCCACCTTACTATTTTTATCTGAGGGCTAATTGAGAGTTAGATATTTTTGGCATTAGCATGCACTCTTTGAGACATCCTCCCTCCGCCGCCTGTACAATGACTCACGGTCTCATCTTTTAATAGCTGGTACTTAATGATCTATAATTATGCAAAATTCTTGAAATATTGTGTGGATCAACTTTGTTAAATGGAGCTTTTATATACGTTTTCATATTTAAACATTTGTCTCTGTGCTTTTCTTACATCACAAGATGTGCCAGGACAGTCTAAAAGGATTTTTTTATAGCAAGCATAAGTGCCTGTGAAGAAAAAACTTCTTGACCAGGCATCCCAACCAACTTGAGCTTTTCGCTCTTGTAATATATTTAGCCAGTCTTTAAAATTTATCCTCTTATAATTTTTTTAAGTCTGAAATACACAGTGTCTATTGTCTGCAAATGATTGACGTTCCTCTTCCTTTCTAGGTGATGAAGTAGCTGGGCAGTAAATTCGAACTTTCTGTTTGAGCTTTCTGCTGCATTCATTCGTCTTTTTGTGCAGTGGCGCTTATTTTTACATAAATAAAACAGTGTGCAACAGAACTGGTTTCTTATAATATTGAAGTTTAAATAAATAAAAAATCAAGGGTTCTAAACCTCAGGTTAAATATCTCAGTAAAATTCGCGTGTTTTTTTCTTTCTCTCTTTTTCTTATTTTACTAAAAAAAATAGAACCTTAAAAAAATGTTCGAATCAATTTTCTCTTTTTTTCATCCTTCACCTAACGAATTTACTGCTCATTGAAGCTGTGCAGTTGTGTGGCCTCTGCTCCTGTTAACCCTTCCTGATTCAACTTTCAGGACCATTTTTTAATATTTTAACATAAATTGAATCAATAAAATATTGTTTCTTTGTATTTTTGCGAACTATTTGTTGTTTCTAGAGCTAGGGATAGTTCATAGGGACGGAGTACAAGATAGAGAAAAAAAATACATAACAACGTTTATCAAAATAATTAATGAAGAACACTTATTATACACGAACAATTGTTGTACACTTACAACTCTAAACATCCCCTTTTAAGAAGGGGATACCATAAAGGAAAACTGGTTTTGTGGTTATGTTTCAACAACAATTTCAAAAGACCTATTTCTGGGCCCGCCATTTTATATTTGCGGATTAATGCTAAACTTAAAAAATGTAGCTAGGCCTTTTTTGTATATAGAGTGAACCTGATAAAAGTTGGAAAGGTGATCTTGCTTGTCGAAAAACCCCAATGCCAGGATTTACCGTATCTATATGCATACTAATGGCGAAGTAATAATAATTATAAAATGACTAAAATAATTCATTCTTTCAAATATGTTGAAAAACCATCGGAGAAGGAATAATTTCAGTTGAAAATATATTGCGTATTCATTAATGAGCCAATGCCACTAATTGTTTGGGGGAGTCAAATGAGAGTTGCACAACTCATATTTATGGCATTTTCTGTTTCTTTTTGTGCTGGATTTTTTCACTCAATCTAGTCTGTTTGGTTTAAAATTGTTAACTTATAGAGAATTCGATTTATGCCCGTTCTGATCTCTAAAATTGCCTTTTCTTATGCGAAAATACATCGTTTTCGTGCATTGAATTTTAAATGAAATAATAGTGCATACATTACTTTTGCGTTGGCGATAGTTTCCGGTGTATGGAAGAGCATCCTAAACAAAAAAAAAACCTTGGGATGTTTTCTTGAGTATCTAGGTTTATATGAGGAGCTCAGAGGAGATTTTTAAGAACTTGATAAAATTATTGAAGAAGAATTTCGATCATCCTTCAGAAGATCAATACAGTACGGCTATGTGAAATACGAAAGATGTTGTACGACAATTTTTGAAAATGTTAAAGATTAAAGCGTTCCCAACTGATTCATACCACATATGAAAGCTTTTAGACTTGTTGAGAAAACTTAGCTCGGGGATATAGAACATGACAAATCTATATATATAAAAATAAGTTGTTTGTCGACTGACGTCATGTTTTTCGACTGACGTCATTATAAGGATTGATCATTATGACGTCATGTATGTAATTTGTATGTTTGTATATGACGTCAAAGGCTTTGTATATGACGTCATTATAAGTACATAAGAAGGCGTTTCAAAGAGAAATGTTTAGTATAGATCTTAAAATGACAGAAGAAACAGCCGAGGAAGCTGCTCAAAGAGTTAATTGAAAGAGAAATTTTAGTATAAATCCTACAATGGTAGAAGAAACAGCCGATGAAGCTGCTCAAAGAGTTAATGCCAAAAGGCTTGTGGCTAATAGAGAAAGTAAGAAAAGAAAGCGTGCCGAGGAATCTCAAGAACAGCGTGAAAACAAGCTTGCGTCTCAAAGAGAAATTACAAAAAAAAGAGATGATGCCAAAAGAAAGCGTGCCGAGGAATCACAAGAGCAACGTCAAAATTATCGCCTGGCATTCAGGTACAGCCCAGTTGATGATTATAGCTTGAGTAGATGTGTTCAAATCGGGACTATGTCTAAAATTTTTCCCTATTGCAAGGCCTTGAAATTTAATGGAGAAACAATGGGAATGTGTTGCGCCTCAGGAAAAGTTAAACTTCCTCAACTGGCTGCACCACCAGAGCCATTGAAGACTTTATGACGTTACAGACTGGGAAACTGGGACACAAATGACGACCGGGACACAAGGAATATAAATGACGACCCGGACACTCAGAGAGAAATTACAGACCGGGACACAAATGACGACCGGGACACAGGGAATATAAATGACGACCGATGAATAAAACCATGAGAGATGAATAAATTGAGAGATGACGAAAGCCGAATTGCGAAGGAGTGAAGAATCTGGTGCTCATCAAGAACTTTACAAGTCTTTTATAAATGCATCTTTCCGGTAATTTTGAAAATGCTGAAAGAATAGATATTGGCCTGTAATTTGATGGGTTTGTTGGATCTCCTGCTTTGTGAAGAGCGATGATTCGAGCGGTTTTGCGACACTGAGAAAATGTCCCCTCCTTGAAACTAAGATTAATCATGTGCGTTAGGACTTCAGATATTGTAGGGATTATTTGTTTAAGTAGGTTAGTCGTGGATTTATTTGCTCCTGACGAGGTACCATTCTTCAGTAGTCGAGTGATGTTTTTAAGTTCTTATGGGCATACGGGTGAAAAAAAATGTAGATTTATCACTGACAGGAGGTGGAAAAGCTAGAAAGTCTGTGTTGCTCTGAATACCATTCGAAGATGTGATGTTAGCCGTTTGTTCACCAATTTGGGCAAAATAAGTATTGAGGAGTTTTACTACATCCTGTTTATTATTGGCGCTAGTAGTCCCGTCCGTGAATTTCATTTCCTGTGGCCAAGTTTTCGCATAGCATTTGCCAAGGTGTTGGTTAATTAATGACCATCTTTTCTCCGGTGATCCTTCAGCCTCCGAAAACACTTTCGTATAATATGACTGCTTAGATTTCCTCATGATTGTCGCAAGTGCATTTTTGTACTTTGTGAACTGTAACTTATTTGCTTCACTTGGTTTCTCTTTATAGGAGCAGTAAAGCCTATCTTTCCGCTTTATAGATTGCACTAGACCATTGGTTATTTGTGTTTTTCTCGGGTATCTTCTACCCCTACTTGTTCAGGGAGGACATGCGTCATTTAAAGCAGATTGTAATTTTGAAATAAATAATTCGCCTAATGAATGAACGTTATTGGATTCGAGGCAGTTACTGAAATCGGATTTACTCAGTAAAACATTTAGCTTTTCAATATCTTTATGCAGCGAATTTCTAATTCTTTTAGGTTTTTCGGTCTTCTATTCTGGTTTACCTTCTACGTCTATCACTAAGAGAAAGTGATCAGATGAATCTTGAACAATTACACTGCATGATTTAATATTTAATTCAGTAAATATATTGTCAATAAGAGTAGCGCACGTAACTCTTGTCGGTACCTTCCATGCTGGTAGGAGCCCATTAATTAACAGCAGCGACATCCAATCAACCATGGTCGAAACTAGTCTAACTATACTAGTATTAAAATTTTCTGTACTTTTCAACTCGGACAAATCAATATTGATATCCCCCATAAATACTAATCTGGGATTTTGGTTCTGAATACCTGATATCAACAATTCTATTTTTCTGAAAACAGCTTCACGCTCAAACTTGGTGGTCTATACACCACCATAAACACCGTGCCTTTAACACATAAATCTGCTTCCACTACTAGGAATTCAAAAACCATCTCTTCATAAAGATTATCATATTCACTCAACACTTTGTGAGATATGTTATTTTTATGAATATTGCCAATCCTCCCTGTTACTTTTTAACCAGTGTCATGCTTAAGCAGAAGTATCCTTGGAGGTTGGCGAGTGCCAGTGCCTCAGTCGTTTCTGTTAAGAAAGTTTTGTAAACTCCGAAAACACCGACTCTAGAATCAGGAATAACCGGTGACAAGTATTCTGCACTACTCAAAAATTCCCTGCAGTTAAAGAACGCCAACCTTAAGTCAGATGGATTAATACACGGTGGGATCATTTCTAGAGTAGCATATTCACAATGGGGAAATCATCTAATCTATATCCTATTTTATCTTTGTCACCTACTCCTTTAATAAAATCGCAAATACTTATAAGATTCGCTTCTAGCTGTTTTAGGCAACCCCACTCTCTGTCAGTTCCAGTACTGCTAAAATTTAAGATAACTTACCAGAGATGTAGATTGCCAGTTTAAACTGGAGAAAAAAGACATACTTTTGGCATCCAACCATTGGGAGTAGCGGCATAGATGACAACTAGAATAAAACAAAAACCAAAAACCAAACTACAAAAAAAGGGAAAAAATGTCTTTTACGCGTTTCACAGACTAGGAACAACCACTTTGTTCTGTTACAATCATTTCTTTACTCAGTGCGGAGATAACTTCCTACAACACAACGGAATAACCTTTTTTCCTCACCTGTAACCAGTAATCAGAAAAAACCTTCCAATCACTGGAAGTAGACTTTTTTAACTCTAGCCATATTTTCCACTCTTTGTGTTTGACACGCGAGCCAATGATGATTCCCAAAGATTTCATCTGCCAACCTTTCGCTAAATGTTCAGTACGGACAGATCGAAATTCCACTTCCTTTTAGCTTCCCGACACTTTGCAAAGCTCCGTTAATTTCTTTGTCACTAGCCAAGGTCACAAGTAGAGGGTCTAGTCGTTGCTTTTTCTGCGACCGACGATCAGTCACTTTAGATTTGCGTGACGTTATACGAAAACACTTCGAGATTGACGGGATAGATTGAATTTCTAGTCTTTGAGAGAACATATTTTGAACAGTCGACTCCACAGATTCATTTTGCTGTTCATTTGGTAAACCGTGAATCAGGAGGTTGAGGCGTCTTTCCTTAACCTCTGTCAGCAGTAATTGTTGTTCTAGTGAGCTGGTTTTCTAGTTCTCGAGCCTCTTATCTTTTTGTATACTGTCCTCCTTGAGTTAAGCAATTTCAGCGCCGTATTTATCCATCTTAGCTTCCAAGATAGTTTGCTTCTATAGAATAGCATCCAGTTTTTCTTTTAGAAAGTTTGACAGGTCATTGAAGGATTCTTGGGTTGCGTAGTTCATCGTAATTTCTAGCTATACTCCATGAATTGAAGAAATCTTACATAAGCATCTATCGAGTAAAATCCAGGTAAATAGCTTCAAACAAAATGGGAAGTGCGGGACCCGGTACAACTCTCCCCAGCAGTTTAAGTACAAAGCACGGCCGGTACAACTACGGCTCTTCTGTACCGTTCCCGCTCTCTTCTGAAGAGTTAGAGTGCTCGGCGATTTTAATTTTTTCGCCAAAATAGGTTGTTGTGGCAACACTGCTGGTTGATTAGATGTCGCTTTCCGAATATTAATAAAATCTAAATGTCCAAACTTTTAATTACCAGGATATTTGTTGAGAAAAAAAAAAATCAAAATTACTTGTAACAGATAAGAGTCCATAATTTTCTACTTGAATCAGCACAATTTACTATTTTTCCTGTAAGCCATTAATTTCAGCAATGTTTAATTATGAATTTCACTAGTTGCCACGGTTGCGGTGATCTCAATGGTGCAGTTTTCGTTTCATCCCATACCTTTTTTGTGTTCTTAGGTTATTTTTCAAAATTCCTCTGAATTTATTTTCGCGGCAAACTTTTATTATTAAGGTTTGGTTTTAAATATTATTTACCGTTCTGAATCAGGCACAAATAGCGGTTCTATTTTCTGGAAACGGGGTATTAAACCTTCGATTGCTATGGACTAGAGTAGTGGCCGGCAAACTTATTAGCCAAAAAGCAAAATTTGAACATTAAAACACTTTAAAAAAATTTAAAAAAAATGGGGATCCAGTCCCGCTTGTTTAGTTAATTTTAATTGCACTAAATAAGTGGTACACTAACTAAGGCTAAATTTCATTTTTGATAGATAATTATTAATGGGAACAGCCTGTTTGCATCTTTTAGGAAAGTTCATGTAGATCAAGTTTTTAAATTGTTGTTCTTAATTTTAGAAATCAGAAATGATTTTTTAAAAGATAGCTTTCATAATCGTAGATAAAAATCACAAACTAAATGCCACTTTCACTTACAAACCTAGTCCTAAGTCATTTTGTTATAGGCACTGGTAAAAAAACGGCACGGATGAATTGTTAAATCGATTAGTTCTGCAAGGCACTGGCACCAACTTGTTCTTCTTTCTGGTATTAACTCTAGTGGATTGGCAGCAGGAGGTAGAAAATGTCGATGCTTGGGGCTGGCAAGGAGAAATTGCCCGAAAAGCATTATCAGCTGAAACCTGCGATCTCTAAGAGTTTCAATTTTTAAAGACTCAAGAGCACTTATAATCCACAAACTTTTTTCCAAGGATGATTTTCGTCACTTAGAGAGGCAGTAACTTCCAACAGAGGAAGCATATTTTTTTCATCTTCAAACGGTCTTGGACTCAAGTCTTCTAACAATTCCTGAACTGCTTTGGCTTTCAAGATATGCCCAGCAAGCGTCCGAACAAGAAGCTTCAGTTGCATGATAATTCAAGTACCAACGGTTCTTCGCTCTGGAACTTCAAAGTAAACCGAGTAAAAAGCCTAGAACTGTCAATAATGAAATGAAACTCTGCTTTTACAGTGGACTACTTCAGGAATTTTGCAATCTCTTTATATGCGTTCGACCTCATCAAACTAGCATTTTTCATTGGAATGAAGACGTTAAATACTCGACAATAGCTGGCCACTGCTCAATCATCCCAGCAGCAGCAGGAGCAATCGATAGCCATCGGGTTGGTACATGTTTGACAAAGTTCTACCTCGGAACGCCAGTTTTCTGCTGGATTTTGAATAATCTTCCAGCCGCGCCGGCCACCCACGAAGAAAGCAATACATCTTCACAATGAGATCAGAGCAAGTCTCCACAACCTCTTCTAGGCTTTTGCGAAAGGCGTTGTGCACAATGTGGATCCTGCAGGTGACAATGTCTAAAAGTCTGTCACCATTTGTTACCTTGCGCTTCTCACTGTCCATCAGATGCCCCTCTACGGCCTGATTCATCTTTTCAAACCAGAAACGGATTCTAACCTGCAGCTCCTTTTTGCTTTCGCTGTTGGTAGTTCCATCAAATTCTACCACATTATAACTATTACGAATTTCCTCTAATGTAATCTTCTGAAAATGTGATCCAACCGCTTCGTTCAACAGGTATGTAAACTTGGTTCACCCGTTGGAGAAATTGTTAAGAACTGGGTCCATGAACATTTTCTTGAAGACTTCTGTTATTCTGTCTGCCGAGTTACCGGATTACTCAGATTCAATCATCTTTAGAGCCCATGTAACTTCAGCTATCATTGTTTGCTCATTTACTGAGTAAGTGTAAAGCCTCCAGCTGCACCCTGGAAGGGCACAGTTGGAGGCTGAAGTCAAGTGAAGATGATTGGGTTTCAGCTTGATCTGGACGTTTTTCTTATGTTCTCCAGTCCGATAGTGCTGCAGTAGAGAGTAACAACCTTTCTGACAAGCAAGTGATGAATTGCAAATGACATAGTAGAACAAGTGTACATCTCCTGGGACTACTCTGCAACACTTTTTCATCTGTTCCCTGTTTCGTCTTTCTCCTCAAGCCAAACATTTTAAAATTTTCACTTTCCCATTTAAATTCAGTTATAAGCAGTTACCGTTAAGCCCAAAAAAGTTATAAGCAGTTACCGTCCTCTGGCCCACGTATCTGGCAAAACACTGACAAAATAATTAATTCTCCTGAAAGCTAGGATAAAAAAAAATGTATCTAGCATAATACTGACAAAACAATCAGCCTCTTAGAATTTAAGGCTAGCTAGGCCCACGTATCTAGCACAACACTGACAAAATAATTAAATCACTGACAAAATAATTAAATCTCCTGAAAGCTAGTATTAAAAAAAAAATCCTAAGATGACTCCAGAGGCAAAGTGTCTCAGTCTTTTTCGCTACTTTATAGTCTCTTTCTTTCAGACAGTAAATATATAGCCGTGAAACAGGATTATGGTTACAAGACCAAAAATTGAAAATGACTTACATGAAACCAAAACTAAAATACCATACCTTGCATAGTGGCCTCCATTACTTAGAGATAAGATATTCAACTAATATGGAAGAATGTTGATCAAGAAAAAATCTTAAGGGACCTGAGCACTGATTTAGGGACCAAAGCCAGATTTAGATACTTCCAGGGACTTTGTGGCAGCCCTCTAGATCGTCTACGTGTTTGAATCGGTCATTCATATGGCCCATGACATGATTAATTACCACAAGGAAAAGTAGAGCAGTCGATTTGGTGCCTTGAGGGGCTCCACATGTAATCTCTTCCCAGTCATAGTCGAGATCACCAGGAAAGAGGGCGTAGACTCGCTTGTACCGGGAACGTAGGAAATAAATAATAAGCAGTAAGATATGTTTACGTGCACCCATTCTTTTAAGATTCGTAGCAGCCACGAGGTGCTTATTCAAATCAAATGCTTTCCTGTAATCAACGAGTAGAGAATCAACAAAAGCATCTTCAGATTTGAGACATTGTACGATCAGCTGATAAAACCTAACTAAACAAGTTCATTGCTTCTATCGTCTAGAGCCTTCCGGCATTGTTTTATCAATTACCTACTGATATTCTCCCACCTGCTTTCCCCTCCGGATCTCCGTCTCAGATCGAAAGAAAAATTGAGAAACTACGAAAAACAAGTGTCTGTCCTTTAGATATCCCGTATCCTCTTATTAGCGCTTTGAGTGACTTTCTCTCAAAGCCCTTGTTAGTTATTTTCAATGAGATTACTGAGTCTGGCCAAAATCCGCAAATTTGGAAACAGAGTTTCATAACCCCCTTGAAAAAGAAAGACCGAAAGCCTAGTTTTGAAGGTGTTCTGTCCTATTTCACTCACTCCCATATTCTCTAAACTCTATGACGGATTCCTTGCGGATTGGCTAAAGGAGAAAATTCTACCTTTTACTGACCTGAGACAATTCGGAAACATCAAGTACACTTCTACTTCCCATTACTCTTGACTCAATTGGAAAAATTCTCGAAAAACCTAATTGCTGGCTAGATTTAATTTCCATTGACCTTGAAAAAGCATTTGACCTTGTTAACCACAATATTTTGGTTGAAAAACTTATAACTGATTTCAATGTTGATGCTTTCCTGGTTAAATTGGTTGCCTCCTTTTATCAAATATATCACAGGTAGTCAAATATCAGAATCATTACTCCAGTCCCCTCTCTGTCCACAATGGAGTACCCCAAGGTACTCTCCTTGGTCCTAGGTTTTCTGTTATGATAAATAATCTTGTCAAGGAATTTCCCGATAGAAGGAAATTTGTGGATGACCTAACGGTTGTTGAAATCTGCCACCGAAACTTAGTAAGCAACCCCATGAGTATCCTCGATGATATTGCTCAAATGATGGCACTGCGGTCTTGGACATGAGAGTAAACCCCTCTAAATCTATGATAATGACAATATATTTCCTTAAAACCTCACCCCTTTTCCTTAACCCTATCCCTCCAGATATTTCAGTGTCTTCCTTTGAATTACTTCAGGCTACAATTTCCTCTAATTTAAAGTGGGATATCAACGTTAAAGTTATTGTCCATAAAGCTAATGTGTCCATGTCTCTCCTAAAGCTTTTGAATAAATTTAACGTCCCCCCATCCCATTCTTTACGGATCTACACTTCCTTTGCCCACCCACATATTGAATATGCATGTCCAGTTTGGCATCCTGGCATCTCCCGTGATGAATCAGAAAAAATTGAATCCTCTTAAAAAAGAGCCCTGAGAATAATTTTTTAAGAAGCTAAGGTACCATACTCGCTCCTTCTAAAAAAGGCTAAGCTGGAAACTCTTGAGCACAGGAGAGGAACTTTGTGCCTCCGTTTTGCGAATAATGCAATAATAAACCTTTGTACCGAAAACATTTTCCCCGAAAAACAATCCCCATCCAGACACCCCATGCCACGTACTGTTTCTGAACCCGTTCCTATCTTGTCTCCCATGCGTTACTTAACCTACAGGTATGAAAAAACCTTTGTCCCTTTCATTACTGATAAAATAAACCGCTAGCTTCCTTTTTTTTGGTACTGGTGATACTCAAGTTTTATGTTCGTGTGATTCATTTGTTTCACCCCCCCACCTATTGTTTATAAACCTTTTCAATGCTAATTTTATCTCACTCTTTTGTTAGTTTTGTTTTAGTTTTAACCTTTTCAACTTTCTGACATTCAGAGCCTTTTTTTTTTACTAATGAATGGCTTTGCCTTTCTGATTTTGTTGTTTTTGTCATTTAGCAAGTTTTTTGTTGTAGTGCTGTTTTTATGATCTTTTTTATTTTTATGGTTTTATGACTCCAAAATGCGAATTCGGTCCTTCGGGGCTTGTCACAGTCTTTTTGACATTAAATATCTGATCTATTACTATTTAAATACACTATGATACTACAATCTTTTAAACGACCGTATTGGTATGGGTCAAGTGAATCTACGACTTGCGACATAAGTTCACGGTATATAAAGGACTGTGACTTTGGCAAGGTTCGGCGTGACTGAAATGGGTCTTAACTGATCACAGCTTTTGGGATGCTTCACCTTTGGAACGACGCGTACATAATCTTGTTTCCAACGCTGGGGGAACGACTGATCATTAAAGCATTGATGAATGACCAAAGGTTTTGCAAGAAATATAGCGTATTCACGCAAGTTTTACTGGCAACTCGTCAGGACTGGAAGCATAGTTATTTCGCAGTTTCTGTGTCCCCTGTGAACTTCGCCCTGAGAAACTTGCTGGATTTCATAGCATTCGCAGTCTTCTATCAGAGTATTCAACTCGATTTCACTCAATCATGGATACGTGTTACAGATTTCGGCAAAGAAAGAATGGCTTCTTGTGCTGATACCAAAGTTGCATCTATTTTCAGCATCCGTAGCTCACTACTAACAGATTTTCTGGTCATCTTTTGACTGCCGAACGCTACTTACGCAAATCACTATCAAGCAGGGGGGCAATTTTTTAAATAACATACTTCTTTTTAGCATGTTTACTGACACTGACAATGCGTTAGTGTCCAAAAGTCACTGACCAAAATTCTTTGAACATACGATGATTATGACCTTTAGCTAAAATGGAGTTGATAAGGGTAATCACTAATTCCCTAACGTTACAAATGTCTTCCGGATTTGCACACGAAGCACTTCTTGGTGAACGATACAATGGTAAACAAGTAGCTCATGATTAATTTTTTTATTCAAAATAGCAACAAACCCTTTTCTTACGCCGGCTATACTTTTATCAACAATAATATTCAGTTTATCCACACACTCAATTGCAGACGATATCGACATCTTCGCCATGCATCCGACCTTTGAGTAGTAATAATCCTAAAAGTTGTTCTTTAGGGCCCGAAATGGACATAAATCTAACAAATTGAAACTAGCGCTGCATTATTTGTGTCACAGGATTCGTCAACTGCTATTGGTTAAGCCAAAACCAATAGTCTGTATAGTAAAACTATTACCATTATTAAATTGATGAAAATTAAAACATGTATTTTTTTAAATACAGTTTTATTACATATACATACATATTATATAATGTATATGTAATTATATATACATTTATTTATTATATTATTATAATATACACATATACTATATATTTTTAACTCTCTATATATGTTTAATTGGGCAGGCATGTGCCACCTAGAAGATAAGAAGAAACATTTTCACCCAATTGTTTTACTTAGTTTGAACAGTTGGCAGCAGTGGCGTTAAGAAAAATCAATCATCAAAACTAAAAAAACTTTTAATATGACCGAAAATGGAAACAACTTCCAACATCTTAACAAACGGAAATTATCGAAAAATTTATAACGAAACTATACCGGAACCACAAACATACATAGCAGGTGCAATAAAATTGTATAATATTACCTTTAAGATGTGGAGAAAGAATGAAAAAATCAACAGCTTTTTAATAAGACAGGGCAACGACAGACACGGTAGATATGACAGAAAAAGTGTTGCCAATAAGAAAAAAACATAAGGCAGAGCCTTTGAAAACACAAGCCAAATAAGCCAGACAACGTTGTTTAAATACAAAGACAACCCAAAGCCATAACACAAACAAAGGGTAGCACAAGCCATTTACCCACCAGTCATCATCAAAATAAGCCAGTCTGGCGGAAAATTAACCAATATGAAAACAATGGACACAACTCTTCATACTACAACTTCTATTCTTTGATGCCAATTTGTTCTCCCACTACTTTAGAAAAATCCTCCGCGAATATAATTGTGATACCTTTGAATCACATCCAAGTAAGCCGAAAATATTCAAACTAACATAATTAAACCCGACATTCTTGACGTATTTTTACAACAATAAAACTTTTTAATTACCTTTCTATCTTTTAATTTAAGCCAAAAATCATACATGTTCTAGATTTATAGAAGAATATCAATTTATCAAAATAACATGTAATTTTTATAACCAATTTAAAAAAAATATGAAAATGTCATTAAACCTTCAAATAGTTGTATCAGAACCATATTAAAGGAGCCATAAGTGGCTCTGGAACCACACTTTGCTGACCATTGGGCTAGGGTTATAGAAGAAGTTTGTGTTACATTTCCGAATGTTCAAAAATAAGTAGATGTGGCTAGACAACAAAAAAGAAAAAAAAAGTCTAAGGCATGCTTGCTTTTATGAAGGAGAGTTACGAAATTTTTAGTCAAATTAAAGTCAGAATATCTGTTCATATGAATAATTACCCTTAATTTTGATCACTTTTTGAACCGAAATTCCGTCGTAAACACATCTTTTAAGAACTTACTCAACAAAACTAAAGTCTATCTAAAATTTGGATTAAATATTCAAATTTTGTCAAAAATTTTAATTACGACACACCATTTTAATCGTGAACCAGAAAAAATTAAAAATGCAGGATGGTACTATTCATTTTACATTTATTGATATTTACAATCCATCAGCAAGAAATCAAGGAGGCACACTCGTGCCTCTTTAAAGAGGCGAATCACGACAATGTTAAGCGATCTTCGGTTCCAGTGGTCGCAGAGGGATGGGGAGGGATGCATTTCGTAGCCCGAGCTCCAACTAAGAAACCTGCCAAATTTCATCCCCCTCCGACTTTTCCTTCATGGGGAAAATCTGGCCGAAAGTTAAGGTCCCCTAGGGCCCAGGAGCTTATCCGCGAAATTTCAGCTCGATCCGATAACTCCTTCTCTGTTTTCCAGAAACCACGCATAGCCACTTATTGTTCATGTTCTCCTTTTTTTCTGTTCGCCTACAGGTCACAGCCGACATCGGATCTGGGTGTACGAAGACTCATTCGACGCGGAATTCTCCGAGTAATTTTCCTGGAAAGTTTCGTCGGAAAATCTTAACCCCCCGATTTTCTAGCTTAGAAAAACCCATTTCCCCATTGAAGGTAAAATTTTCTCTTGTAATAACATCACTTGTTTGAAAAATTCTTACACTAACAGCAGCTTGGCGCAGCGGAAGCGTGCTGGGCCCATAACCGAGAGGTCGGTGGATCGAAACCGCTAGCTGCTAACTTTTTAAAATTTGTAAAATTAGGTAATTTTGTCAGTTTGAATTTATTGATACAGAAAGGGAGAAAATAAACATGGAAACATGTGATCAGAATTACATACTGGAATGTTCACAAGAATTTATACTGAAGCGGGGGTAAGGCTTGATGGAAGCAAGTTAAAAGAACCATTTAAATTGATTTAGGCAATTGAAGCCGTTGGTGAAATTTTCTATTGTAATAACTTGTTTGATAACAAGCATAACAGCAGCTTGGCGCAGCGGAAGCGCACTTGGCCCATAAACCGAGGCGGGTGGGTAAAAACCACTAGCTGCTAAATTTTTAATTAAGCTGCTAAACTATTAAAATTATCAAAATTAGATAATTTTGTCAGTTTGAATTTATTGATACAGAAAGCGAGAAAATAAACATGGAAAATTATTATTAAATTACATCCACCATGGATTGTAGAAAAACGTACAGAAATAATATGAAAAAAAACTTCGTTTTCTTAAAGAGTTAAAGAGGCTGCGTCCCAAAGTCGAACCTTAAAACGTACAGGAATCAGGAGAGGCAGTTGGGGGGCTGCCGCCCCCTAAACCCCCCGCTTTTAAATACTCTTTTGTACAGGTTTTTTGTTGAGGGGGGCTACCGCCCCCCTGACCCCCCGCTCTTGGCTTCGGAAAGGCCCTCTTTTAATTAACAAAAATTGAAATGAATGAATAATGGAATAACTTCGAAAAATGTTAAACACAAGAGGACAGGAGAACCATTGCGCCGAAACTAGTAATTAGTAACAATGGAGTCCCCCCACAACAAAAAACCTGTACAAAAGAGTCTTTAAAAGCGGGGGGTTTGGGGGGCGGCAGCCCCCCAACTGCCTCTCCTAATTCCTGTACGTTTTAAGGTTCGACTTTGGGACGCAGCCTCTTTAAGTCTTTAAGAAAACGAAGTTTTTTTCATATTATCATAGGAAAAAACTATAAGAAACATAATACTAAATTTTTAACCATAAATGAAAAGCATATAAAACACAGTAAAAAGCCTTCGGGTTTTTGCTGGGGGGAAAAAAAAACCACAGGCTTTTTATTTTCCTTCAGTTGTCATGAACAGGTACTTTTTCTCTTTTTTATTTTCAACATTGAAATAGTTACAGATTTTTAGGCGAATTAAAGGTAAAAAAAAATTCAAGTGTTTCCTTTTATTTAAATTTATAGTACACGTAATTCTTACTTAAAAATCATAAAAGAAGAATTAAAATGACATTGAATATCCTCAACAGGTAAAAACTCCTCGTCACTAATATTAGAAGTAAATAGTTTTACCTTTTCATCAACTTTATCTTCCCAACGCTCTCGATCGAATTGTCCGGATTTTTCGAATTTTACGAGATTTATCTTTTTGTCACAAGCACGAGAGTTAGTATGAAGATAAGTTTTTCTAATACAATCATACATCTTACCAAACAGCTTATATTTAAACATATTGTGGGTGGGAAGCACAAACTGCACATGGGCTACCAAGTTTTCATTATAGTTACACATCTTGCAAAGGAACTCGCACAAAGGGTCAGGATTTGGGTGTAAAGCAACATGTTAGTCGAAATAAGCAGAAACAGAGAATGTTGAAAACACAGATCAATAAATCACGACAAAAATAAATAGAAATGAATAAATGTAGCAAAGTAAATTTCAAAAATTGTGAAACAGTGGGTCAAACTATGCACCCAAATAAAAACAATTAACTAAACCTATGAAACTAATTATACCAATTTCGAATTATATATCAAAATGGACAGTAAATAAAACCAAATTTCTCTTATAACAATAGGAATGAGCCAATTCAGAATTCTAAGCAGCCATACTGAATTCTAGGATTTGTAAATAAGACATAATCATCCAAATCCTTACCTTTCATGATCTAGAACAACAGGAGGATGTAGATCCCAAAATACACCAAAAATAGACGTACTATGTCCATCTTCAAACAATACCCTATTCTGTAACTTTTCACTTAAGGTGTAACTATTGTTCATCCTTTTTAATCCCTTTCAGTTTATTTTTATGTGAAAACGGGTTATCACTTTTTGGCAAAATATATAGAACAAAGAAGTCTTTTTTCACTAATTTTATTCAAACTAATTCCATGATCAATTCCTACTTGAAGGCTTGTGGGAAGAGTTAAAATGGTCTTGAATTTTCTCAACTGATTCAAAATCCTCATTACAAACATTGCATATAAATAGATTCTCAGCATTCGTGTTTCCGTCCACCTCGATAGCTTTACCTTGATTTTTTGACTTATGGGATTTGTCATTTTTTAAACAAGCACGAGAGTTTATGTGTACATCAATTTTCCTAATGGTATCATAAGTCTTACTACACAGCTTACATCTAAATGGATTGCAACTGGGATGCACACGCTGCACATGGGCTACCAAGTTTTTCTTATAGTTGAAATTCTTGCTGCAGAACTCGCAGCTGAAAGGGTTAGGATTTGCATGTAAAGCCACATGTTTATCCCGATAATCAGCGACAGCGAATGCTTCGCTGCATATATTACAGCTGTACTTCTTCTCTCTGAATTTCTTTTCTTCGGGATTCCTCATATGGATTTTCTTGTGTTTTTCAATACCCGTTCTTGAACCAAAACACATGTCACACTGCTTGCATTTATAAGGTCTCGTACCAGTGTGAGTATTTATATGATCATTAACTGAATTTTTGTTCTTAAATGTTTTACTACAAAGTTCACAGCTATATGGCTTTTCCTCACTATGAGATTTCATATGTTTTTTTAAATTGGCAGTTTGGGCAAAAGTACTGTTACATATCTTGCACTCATACGGTTTTTCTCCCGTATGGATCCTCATATGCGCGGCCAACTGGTACTTTGTGTAGCACTTTCTTTGACAGATTCCACATTCATGTCTTTTCCCCTCAGTGTGCTTTTTCATATGTTTTGAGTAAACCTGCTTTGTTACGAATTTTGTGTGGCAGATTTCACACTCAAACAATTTTTCTCGTGTCTGTCCACTTTCTTCTGAAGCATGCTTTTTCAAATGCTGATTCAAAAGAGAAACACTATAGAAATTATTTCCGCATTTGTCACACGTGAAATTTTTATCGCCAGTATGTCTTTGTATATGCATTTTAAGGACAATTTCTTTAAAAAAACCTAGTCCACACATGTGACACAAGTATTTTCTACTCTCACGATGCCTTCGCAGGTGATGTAAGAGTGATCTACGTTTTACAAATGTCTTTTTACAAATGCCACACTCATTAAAATTATTTTCTCTAACGATGTTATTAGTTATTGGTTCTGAATTACTTGTAGGTTCAGCATCTGAATTTTCTGATGGTTGCACAGCAGATGCAATATTCGTCTTTTCGCTTGCTTCAGTCTTTTCGTGCATTTTTAAATGATTCAGTAATTCAGAAGGCAAAGCAAAAAAACTAGTGCACATGTTACATCTAATGCACAAATTACATGTTTTGTCCCTGTGGGCGACTAAATGACAATAAAGATGATGTTCTTTTTTGAATTTGGCTTGACAAAAGGGACAGTGAAACATTTCATTTTTATTGTTCGATTTTGAAACTTCCGTCTGAGGTCGAAATAACAGATCAGGAGAAAACGATTTATTGTGAATATTACAAAAATGAGTTTCTCTATGTTCTGGGTTGGATTTCATGTGCTGTAAAAAACCTGCGCGATATTTGTAAGTCGACCCACATGTAGCACATTTATTTAAATTATCACAGGTCAAACCTCTATGATTTGTAGACACTGGATCACTTGCAGATTTTCCATTGAGTGCAGTCGCACGCAGAACCTGACTGTGCAGTCGCATATGATTTGTGAATGATTTACGAATGGTGTATGTCCTTTTGCAGATAGTGCACTCATAAGAATTATCTCTTGTCTCATTTTGAATTCCGAAACTATAATCAAGATTACGCTTTTTCTTGAATTCTGAACGGTAAAACTGACATTGCTGAATTTCGATGTCATCATGACATTTCATATGACTTGAAAGTGAAATGGGGAGGGAAAAGGATTCACTGCAAATTTTGCAAAAATGAGTATTTTCTGAGGACTCCTTCCACCGTGAACCAAAGGATTTCAAAGCAACTTCCTCGGGCTGTGATAGTTCATTACCACAGGCGTGATTTTTCACCTTTACATGACCAATATAGATCCCTGGAGGCATCTTTCCGGGGTCGGATTCGTAAGAGGGCATCCCTTCATAAGGTTCTTCAATGTATCTATCCATTTCTAAAAAAAAGAAGAAACTAAAGACATGAATATTATGAAAAATAATATGGGTGTCGTAAGTCAAACTCACTGAAAATAGTCGTCTACCAAAAGGCGGTATCAACAAACATTCAGCTTCGGGAATAGGAGTTTGACGATTAATCTAAACACACACGATAAAATGCAAACAATGAAATACTATTTCTTTAGCTCTATAAATTTTTTGAGTCATTTCGCTCCATTCAATTTCTAATCTCAGGGCAAGATTATTCACATTCTGTTTCCAAACAAAGAAGCATTGTTTGCTCTTAATATGTCGTCAAATAAGATCTAAGAATAATTTACGAACCTCAAGCTTCGTGGAGTTATCTGTTCTTGGATCAAAATTGGCAGAGATTCGATAATGAATTTGGTTTTAATTGTTTATTTGAGTTCTTTTGAGGAACCACAAAAGGAGCTATCCCAGATGGCAAGATGCCACCTTTTGATCATGGGTTAAAAGAATCATTCCTTTGAGTCCATAGATGACATTTCATATTGTAAATGTTGGAGAAGGACAAATAATCTCTGGAAAGATTATAATCCAATAATCTTTCAGTCAATTCAGTTTTAATAACTCGATTCAAAATTGACAAAAACATTTGTGGTTATTTGTGTAGGAAGAGCAAATTCCTTTATTACCAAAAATAATTCTCTGCAGGCAGCAATGATCCTAAACCCGTTGATCCTAAATGATCCTAAATTCTGTACCTAAACCCGTTTCCCATCCTTATTCTGTGCCTATGCGGATGACCATTTATAGCAACGCTCTAAGGGCAAACTTGATGTCCAAGAAATATTCACTTGAGTGTTTTTTGACGCATTTTGTCTTATGATTTAGTTCAGCGCTCTCCTCAATATTCCTGATATATATTATTTTTGACTCAGCTCAAAATCTTTGATAGTTTCATCTTAATACCCTTTGTTTATTCTGAGATATTATAGATAATTCTTTTTGACCACCCGTGCATCCATACCGGATTAAAATAGTGTCTTAGGATTGACTTCAACATCCCCTAAAATTCCTTAAAAGTTTAAATTTAATAAGCCTGGTCATTCAATTTGGACGCGAAGTTTCTTCTGTTTTAGTTCACCATTCCCCTCAACATTACTTGGAAGTTTCAACTTGATGCCCTCGGCTGTTCCTGATATTTTGCAAAAACGACCTTGCGACCACCTAAATACACACAACATTTTCTTATTTAGTTCAACAGTCCATACAAAATTCCCTAAAAGTTCTCAATTAGGGACATTCAATATATTAAAATTATTTTGACAGTCTCAGCGTCAGCTGACTGTCTCAAAGACAAAGGGCCCATTAGCAAATTCCCACAGCACCAGATGAAACTCCCGAAGCTACCAAATTAACCAAATAGTATTTCCTTAAAATTTGGTAAACATTAGTTGAGGCTCTTGAATGCGTTAGTTAAAAGGCTAGCAATAGGCAAGTTCAAAATAAAGAAAAGAATAATATTTCATTAAATGTTAGGGAAAGGGCTGTCTTTGGATGATGAATTTGACAAACTGATGAATGGATAATTCTTTCGAGTCTAGTTTGTTCTAGTGGGATTTTTTGGGCTGAAAAACCTCTTCTTAGCTAAGTTACCCTAGCAGTAGCATAATGTTTGTAGACATGAATATATAATGAGTCAGAGATTAGAGGCTTGAATTATCTGTGCAGGATTGCAACTCTTATTGATAAAAGAGAATTACCAAGTATGGGAGACCATGTTGTGACCAAAATAGGTCAAGGATTGCACAAAGCCTCTATTCACCTAAAGGTCCCAGGGAGTTATTGCTGTCCGGTTCCAAGCCTGCTTAGGCACTTCGTGTAGACATGAGAAAATGCGTTATTCCCCGTCCTGCACTACTTCTGAGACCATTGCTTTTCCTGAGGCAAAAATAGCTTCAATGATTTAAAAAATATGGAAATTGTAACTTCAGGCAGGAGAGATGGGGTGCATAGGCGAGGAGTAGGCTCATGATGAATTAGGAGGTTGTAAATTCTTGTTTAGGTAGAGAAGGTATTAATAACAGAATGCAACTCACTTATTTTATAACTAAAAAGTGCAAGGTATCAGTCATTATTGTATATACCCTAGTAAAACCAACTGATGGAAATAGTAATTACTCAGATCAATTTTACTTACAGCTATAGGAACAGATAGACAGTGTCAAAGGTAAAAGTGTGATATTTTTATTAGGTAAATTTTATGCCCGGGTCGGTAGAAATAGAAATAGATGGTATCCTAGCCTAGGTAAATTTGGTATAGGAAAAGAAAACAATATTAGTTTCAGACTGCCACAACTTTGTAGGCAAAAAAATCTAGTTATAAACAATGCAGTGTTTGATCTTAAAATAGCCCATAAGCTAACATGGTATTCACATGGTGGCATGACAGCTAATTTTATTGAATAAGTTATTGTAAACCGGGCACTGGCAGGATCAATAAAAATTACTAGGGTATATAGGAGTCCTGCTATTGATTTTAAAAGTAAAGATCGCCAACTAGTAACGTCTAAGTTAATTTAAAGCGGAAATTTAGGAAGATTGACTATCGTCTTTGGAAGTTACGACGTTGGTAGACTTTACGATGAAAATTTGAGGGACTTTGAGAATTAGTTGAATACTGAACTGAAGAGTTTAAATTTGACAATGTAGAAGACGGATGGGATAATTTTAGGGAAATATTTTGTGAAGTCACTGATGGTGTCTTCGGGAAGTAAGTTAGAAACACGGCCCGGAATATTTGAGAAAATGCTTTGTTTAGTAGAGACGAGGAGGGGCTTGTACGAGAATTTGTTGAGTGATATATGATGTGACAATAAGAGAAATGGAAAGGAAGTTGAGGAAGGAAAGAGGTACGAAGTTGACGCTATGGATAAAATTACCAAAGATCTGGAAATTAAAGCCAGACGACATAATAGTAAAACATAACTGGTAAAGTAACACGACATAACTGGTATGTTAATAAATTGAGAGAAAATGATAAATTTGAACTTGTCTCAGTCAAAGCTACGAACGTCGCCGCAATTAGTGAGAAGAAAAGAGGTAAAGAGAGATAGAGAGAAGATTTTGAGAATGTGTAAACCGTGATAGAGCTACAGGAAAAGAGATTGAAAAGACTCAAAAAGTTTGTGACACTTTGAATATGAAGAAAGATTTGTTTTACGAAGAAGAGTTAGTGACAGTACTAAAAGGGTTAAAAAATAATAAAGCACCAGGAGCTGATAATGTGGTAAATAAGTAATTTGATATAGTGACTGAGGTTAGAGATAAGATTATGAATACTATTTCTGAAAAAGGAAAAATTTTAGCGACATTAGGAAAACTCTAATAAAACCCCTCTATAAGAAAGGTGATAATACTGAGTGTGGTATTTATAGAGGCACTAGCCTGGTTTCTATGGGAACCTAATTGCTAAGTATGATGATACTTTTTAAACTTAGAGATACTATAGATAAAGTTTTAAGAGAAGAACAGTTGGTTACAGGAAGGGTAGAGGATGCATCGACCAAATTTTCACTTTTGTATTAATAATTGAGAAGTGTCTGGGTCATTAAACACCCTTAGTCCTCAGATTAATAGATTATGAGCAGGCATTTGACTCAGCTGACGGAAGATTTTTAGTGAAGGTCCTATCCACTTATGATACACCAGATAAATACATCAATGTGATTAGTGCCTGAATAACATTACCCCAGTCAAGGTGAAGTGAAGGAATAAGTGAAGGTGAATAGGCGATGTTCTGTAGTGAGAACATTGACCAAGTGAACGGCTTCTTTTACATCGGTAGTATCATTGGTAAAGACGGTGGGTGCAGTGAAGATGCTTTAAGTTGTACAGCAAAGGCTCAGGTTTTTTAATTCACTGCTGAGAAAACTTAGGAAGGATACAAAGATAAGTCTGCGATCCAAGATTAGAATATTATAACCTTATGATGATGAAAGTGGCCAAGCATGGTTCTGAAGCGTGGGCACTTCCAAAAACGGATGAGGATTCACTAGATTTGTAATTGCCCTCAGATTGATTTGAATAACCGACTGACTGACCGTATGTCAAACACTACGCTGTATGAAAAATGTGGTTCAATCCCGCTTTCTAGGGGAATAATGCGAGAAAGGATGGACGGCTAGGACACGTTCTACGGATGAAGAATAGCAAATTGCTCAGATTATTTTTGTCAATCAACCAAACAGGGCCAAACAAAAAAAAAGGTCGTTCACGAATAGGGTGAGAGAAAGTCGTCAGGAAATTTTATGGAGGAGTAGCATGTGTACAGCTCTGTAGTCCTCAGACGAGTTAGTACTGCAGTGAGGTAGTAGTAGTAGTAGTATTAGTAAAGGGCTACCTATTCTGTATACACAAAAGCATAAATAAAACATCCCCTGTGTAATAGAGCGTACTGTCCATGTGTAATAAAATGTACTGTCATTCACGATGTACAATTCACATTATAAGATATACAATTATAATGTGAAATATTCATTATATAAAATTACCAGATGGGTCTTGAAGGGACGAAACACAACTCCTTGAAAACGCATGGTAATTTAAATATAACAAAGGAAAAATGGACACAAATACGAAGACATAAACCTGTCCACGTAAGAGGGTACACTTGCAAAAAAAACAAAAAAAAAACAAAAAAAAAAAAAAAAAAAAAAAAAAAACAAAAAAAAAACAGTATAGATGTTAACTAATTGCAGTGATACTGTTAAAATGCTTTCTTTGTATTTTTTGTACTGCCGTAATACTTTTGGTTACTTTTTATTTTATTTTTTCAGTTAACTAGTTAATTCACAGGTCGCTTTTTACTTCAAGTTCGTCACCACGAACTGTTTAACTATTTATATATTCTTTTATTCTTGGAAGCTGCCGATAAAAATAAAATCTTTACGGCATTTTTCGGCAGATAAATAAAACGTTTAATGACAGTAATTAAATAAAACGTGCCCATCGTGAAATTGACAATGCACTTTCTTCATCATGGGAAAATTTGAATTACTTAATATAACAACTGATGCTAATAAAACGGGCGGGACTATGCCGCACTACCATTAATTCATGCAAGGAGTGATTTACTTGTATGAAAATAAAATCTATATCAATATAAAAGTGTAATGATCTGCACCAATGTAACTTTTTTTGTGCTTATAGTGTCTTATTGTTTTGTTGAGCATCCCTCTCCATATTCCCTGAAAATTACAACTAAATATCCTTAGCCATTGTTGCAGATAGGCCTTTTAGACTCCCTGGATGCGCATAATGCATTTATTTTTAGTTCAAATACCCCTAAACATTCCCTGAAAGTATCAACCGGATGCCCATAACCATTCGTGAGACATCGCAGATAGACCCTTTTGACATCTCTGATGTACAACAAGTTTTTGATTTAGTCCTACATCATGCTCAACGTTCCCTGTTTCAACTGATAAACTATGCTGTTTCTAAAATTCAGATTTAATGTTTTGAACATCTTGATACCTAAAGGTTTTCTAATCCAGTGTAATATCCTCTTTAATATGCAGATAGGTCCTTTAGATAAATTGGGTGTGCACTATGCATTTTCATATATTTGAAAATCTCCCTCATTATTCCCAAGCTCGAGCAAAATTCTCTAAATTCCTGATATATTGCAAATATTCTTTTTGTTTATCTATGTGCACATATTATCTTTTGATTAAGGTAAATATTCACGAAAACGAGCGCTGGAGGTTTCAACGCAAAGCCCGCATATTTTTTTGAGATACTGCATATACACCATCTTGACACCTATGATAAACATCACCCCGTAGCTTGCCCTGAAAGTTTCAACTTTATAAATTTAGCCGTTCCTGATATTTTCCACATGCACCCTTTCGACGATTTGATACACATAGATTCTTCTGATTTTGCTTATTATCTCTTCAAATGTTCCATGAAACATTAATCTTAATGCATTTACTTCTTTCGGATACCCAGGATTAAACAGGCCCCCTTCTTAGAAATACAACCTATTTATAAAATAATGGACAACTTAAAACCTTTCCCCATGGTCTGAGAAGACCGTGTCATCCCTTGACTAATAGTTATTTGACTTTTAAATAATTGTGAACCAAATTGTTATTTCTAAATTTGGATTGATTGTCTTTAGGATTGATGGTGATAGGAATCTAAAAAGGATATGGGAAAGGAGGAGTGCCCTCCAATTACTTTGAAATCTTAAAAAGATTGATAAAGCATGCAATTTTCAATCAAATAAAGCATCTCTTTCCGTACAAACTGAACTGGGAAAAAATATAGTGCCTTGAAGCATAATAGAACTGTGTATGGCTCTTTCGGCTATGTTGAGCAAAAGAAAAACAAATTCAACCGCGACACTCATAAAAGACACTTGATTGCCAACAGCCTCGCCCAAGCTTTTAATAAGAGGGATAGGGTCAAAAGAATCAGGTCTCTACGCCATAAAAGTCAATTTTTTGGCAACTACTCACAAAATTATGTTCCTTGGAAACAGTCTCAAGGAGGGGGAGGGGAATTTCACCTCCTTGTTAACCAGGACATTCTTATTTAAATAACATTCACTTTTCTGTGAACCATTATGAAAACAAAGATATTTCTAATCAAATGACATACCTTCATCACTGATATCGCCTATATCAGAATCAAAAGGTTCAACGTAAATGGTCTTTTTCTTCCTTTTTCTAAGATTTGGTTTTTCTTGAACATCTGGTGTTGATTCAACCATTGATAGATGCTCTTTTTTTACTTTCTCTTCATTCTTTTTTGATAGAGAATCAACATTGAAATCTGGGAATGAAAGAGATGATTCTTAGTAAAAGTTACGTAGCCTTGCTTAGAACACAGTCTGTAAATTAACTTTGTACAGTATGTTAATAGTGTCACTCTTGTCTTTCCTTACTGTTTCTAGTAAACATGTTCCTTCGTAACGAATTCAATCCGAGATCGAAGTTGTTATTTTTTTTTTCGAAATTGACTTTTTCTCTGTCGTTCAAAACACATCCTTGTTCTATCTGTCAATAAGAAAAACCAAAGGTAGAAAACTACCTTTTCTATTCTTTTATCAGATTCATGTTACAAACAGAAAACTACTGTTTCAAGCTTCTATCTTCTAGTTATAAAAAAATTATGTAGTAACTCTTGACTCTGATTAGTCAATCTAGAATTTTAGGATTGAAAATTGAAAGGTGTTCAATCAGAGAAAATTCTGAACAGCATATTTAACTGGCACCGCAATCTTGCGTAATTTTGATTTTGCCAACAACTATGTCAATAAATCAGACCAAGCATAAAATTTTTACAATCAATTTTGTATAAAAATCAGCTAAAGATAAAAAAAAAAAAAAAAAAAATAATAAAAAAATATATATGGTAAATTAAGAGTTAGGTAGACAAAGTTTTTTTTTCACATTTACAAAGTAAAGTAGCAATAAAAAAAAACAGCAGCAAGTAGTTGCAGTCCCAGCTACAAGTAGTTACCTTTTGGTAGTAGCACTGAAAGTTTCAACTTATTATCGTCAGCCGTTCCTGAGATATTGCTGATACAACTTTTCAACAGCCTGAAAGCACATAGCGTCTGATTTAGTTTTGAAATTCTCCCAAACATTTCAACTGAATACTAGCCATTGCAGTCTCGCCCATTAGACAATCTGGATTTACATAGTTTATTTTGACTTAGTTCAAAATCCCCATCAACATGCTCAATTAATTTCAATTTACTACCCTTAGCCGTCCCTGAGATATCAAAGATATGCCCTTTTAACTACTATCGGTGCACACAGTTTAGTTAAACGCACCCAAAAAAGTGCCCTGACTGTTCCAACGTAATACCCTTAGTTGTTTCAAGGATATTGCACAGACGCACTTTTTTTTATACACACCGTATGTTTTGACTAAATTTTTCGTCTCCAACTTTAATTTAAAGTTTCAACATAGTACCCTGGTCTGTTTTTGGAGTATCGCATCTGTGTCATTTTGACGAAGCCGATGCACCGAAATTCTTGATTTAGTCGCATATTAGCAGTAGTAGCCCTGAAAGTATGAACGTCATAGCCTCAGTCGCTCCTGAGACATTGCTGTTAAGACATTTTAACAATCTGCATGCACATATTGCCATGTGATTTAATTTTAAATTTCAATCAAATCTGCATGAAAACTTCAACTTAATTCTCTGTTCTATTCCTGCAATAATTACATCTGTGTCATTTTGACAACAATGACGCACTTAAGCTTTTGATTTAGCTCAATGGTAGAAGAAGTAGCAGAAAAAGTAATAGCACTAGTAGTATTGAGTTTCAACGTAATACCCTCAGCCACATCTGAGACATTGCTGGTGCGTCCTTTTGACAACGTGCATACTCAAGGTGCCTTCTGATTTAATTTTACATCCCCAAAAACTTTTCTCGGAAAGTGACACTGAAAATTTAAACTTATACCCTAAATCGTTCCTCAGATATTACTGATACACCCTTTTTGCACACAAACAGTTTTGATTTGGCTTAACATCCCTTGAAAGTTTAACTTTAATCCCCTTAGCCTTTTGAGACCCAGGATAAAAAGATCTTCCTCTAAGTTTCTAAGTTATGGTAATAATAAAGAATAATACATGGAAGTCATATCACTCTTTACTTAGAACGAATCTATTGTGGAATAAATTTTGTCTTGTACATATACTAAAATGATACTTGAAGAGTTCCAAGAATCACCTTCCAGCTGGTGTGCTAGAGCTAACTGTGAGCACATTGAAAGTTCGATCAATATTTGAAAGTTTGTGCATAATGATGATATCCTTACTCCTCCTTCTTTTGAGAAGATCCATTTTAGTGAGAAACTGTTTGAATTTATAAGGGATGGAGCATCTTTTGACTATGGTAATCCATTGATAAACTCCCTAAAGATAGGGGACTTTTTCAATCAGGGAAAGAAGGGTATATCACTATTTTTTGAAGATGGCAGCATATTTGGGAATGTTTTTGAGCCATCTATTCCAAAAGTAGTACAATATTAAATTACTTATCAAATTTTATAAAGTTAAACTATCAGTTTTTAAGGCTTTGATAAAAGTATGTTATTCAGTAGGTGGCTTATTAGAGGAAAAGTGTCCCCCCCCCACCCGACGAATTTTCTATTATATTTCAAAGAGAGTACGCAGAACAAGGCGAAAGAATCTTTTAAGAATCAGTTAACATTCCTTAGTCCGAATGGTAAGAGTCACGTTTTAGAGTCACAATTTTGTGACGAGTTTTACAACTTCATTAATGAATCTCCTTATCTTGATTTTGTTGTTACTTGTGACGATGTCATAAAAGCTATATCTCGACTCAAAAACAAAATGTCTTGTTGGGTAGACAAGGTGAGTACTCAATACATCGTTAACAGAAGTTATGTATTGGTGCGTCACATCAGCCTTGTCATGGAAATGATATTTGATACAGGTATTATTCCTTCCTTGTTATGCATCGGTGATCTGACTCCGATTCACGAAAAGGGAAAATCTGAGTCACAATGTTCCTCCATCACCGTCTCTACTACGCACTGTAAGCTTTCCGAGCTCCTCTTCATTGATACGCTAAGACTGAAATGTTATGTTCCCCCATATCAATTTGACTTTTAGACTAACCTCATACTCTTACATCAGTTTTTACTGCCCTTGCCGATGCTGAAACTTGGGGGAAAAGTCTGATCCTCGCCAGACATGACGATAAACGTGCGTTCAATTCCTTAATTCATTCGTCCATGCTTCTTCATATAGCAAAGCAAAGCGTCAACCCATCAGTTGTCCGTGTTCTCAGGGATTTATATAGGAATCTTAGAGTGTGTTTAAACTCCCATCCCGTTTACCCCAGCAGTCGGCTGTTCATCGGTCCCAATACAATTGCATTCATGTGAGGCTACACTCTTCGAATCCCAGAAATATGCCTGTTATTCCTCAGTATCCAATCCCCGTTAAGAAAGGGACTAGACAGGGAGCTATCACTTCCTCAACCCTCTTCAATAATGCTGTCCTGGACGCACATGCAAAATGTCTTCCTACTTGCATTCTTGGGGGAATCGACGTGTCTCTTATTTGTTATACTGATGACACCTTGAATCTCAGCCGTACGACCCAGCACAATGAGAAGAATTTCAAAATCCTCAAAGATGAATATTCAAAAATCAGACTGTCTTAATCTTGAAAAAACCGAAGTTATCCTTTTCAATTGGCAAAATCCCTCTACTTCTCTCCTAAATCTGGACAGTTCTCTTTTCTAACCTGCAGACCATATTACATACCTGGGCCTTCCAATTGGCGCATCTATTGGCCAAACGCGTCGTTTGCTGATATGTCATGTTGAGCGTAAAATGAGTATTTCTTACGTTGGAATCATAAAAAGGAAACGACGCTTCAACCGTCCGTCACCTTCTAGCATTCATCTACAATGCCATAGCCGTTCCATGTCTCTTTACATTGCTCCTTTCTGGAAACTTTTTACAGTTACAGATAAAAAGCACCTACAATCAATCTTCTTCAGATTTCCTAAGTATCTTTTACATTTTTTTAAGAAACCGTAAAATTATCCACTTGTTTGAGCTTGCAGACCCAAATATTAGTATTAATAAATCTCTGTCGCGTTTTCAAATAAATTTTCATCATCCATGGTCATTAATTTATTTACAATAGTTTGTTCGTAATGTAATAAATGAATTTTCAATGTGTATGTGTCCTTTTTTTTGCTATCTTTAGTGATTACTTCGTCTATTGTACTTTTTGTGACGGGCAATAAATGAACAATAATAATAATATTACTACTGGTACAACTACTACTTCTGTTATTACTATTACTAATACTACTACTGGTAATGCTACTGCTACTACTACTTATAATACTCCTTTTTTGACTAATGCTCCTAAGGCTAAGGGTGTGAAGATGAAAATTTAAAGATATACGGAGGTGGAAGTTCAAATAAATAAGACCACTATTGGAATGTAGGTTGTCAAAAAGAGTGTGTCAGCAATGTGTTAGGAGCAGCTTGTGTATGAAGTTGAAATTTACTGGGTTTGTTGTGGAGGATTTTGAACTAAGGAAAGGGCAATGTTTGTTTGTTACTACTACTACTACTATTCCTAAAACTAAGGGTGTTAGTGTGAAAATTTCAGGGAGTATTGAGAGGACGCTAAACTAAATGTGCATGCACACTGTCAAAATGACACATCAGCAATAACCCTGTTTAGGGAGTTCAAGTTGTAACTTTCATCGTGGGTTGAGAAGGGAGTTGAGACACTAAGATGATGTAAATTGTCAAAAGACTTTACTAGCAGTATCTCGGGAACAGCTTAAAGCACTAACTTGAAACTTTTAGGGTGTGTTGACGCACATATTCAACTAACAAAGAGCCACTTGTATGTACTACTACTCCTACAATTACAGGTACGAGTAAGGCTAATGGTATTAAGGCGAACCTTTCAGGGAATATTTAGCGGGAGTTTCAACTAACACACTAGACATACAGAACACACATTAGAAAAAAAGAGACAAAGAGACAAACAAACGATTTATAGGAAATGCTTAAAGTATTAAGTTGAAACTTTCAGGGCATGTTGAACTAACCAAAAAGTACTATCTGTATATTAATAATGCTACTACTAACACAGGTAATATAACTACTACTGCTAATAATACTATTGCCACGATTGCAACTAATACTACTGCTGCCACCACTGAAGCTAAAAGTATTATGATGAAACTTCCAGTGGATGTTGAAATAAATCGACATACAATATGTCGATAAAGGTTATTCAAAAGACATAAAAGATATCTCTTAGAAACAGTTTTGAGAATTAAAATGAAACTTTCAGTGTATGTTCAGAGATTTTAAACCAGCCAAACATACTACAGTCGCTACTGCTTATGCATATTACATATGCATAATACAGCTACTATTGCTCCTAATGCCACTACTAATGCTACTATTACGGCTAGAGGTATTAAAGAGACATTTTCAAGAAATGCTGAGAAGGATGTTGAATTAAATTGAAACACACTATTTGTATATAGGTTAACTAAAGAGCGTATCAGTAATAACTCAAAAACAGAGCATTAGGTTTCAACTTTCAGGGCAGGTTGAGGGGAAAGTTGAACTAATAAAAATTCCCTATGTGCATACTACTACTACTGCTATTACTACGGCCAATGATGGTAACACGCAACTTTCAGGGACTAAAAAAAGGAAAAAAAAAATGCGTGTATGTAAGTTACCAAAAGGGAGTGTCAACCAAATCTCAGAAACGAGATGCTTCATTTTCTGAAAATTTTCTCCATTTTGCCATTAATTTTAATTTCTTGTTAGGATAGAAGACACAGCAAAAATTCAATACTTGAAAAGTTTTATTATGCTCAGAAAAAGACGTTTTTTCTTGAGAATCAAATTTAAGGATTTACCTGCTGCGAAAACATCATTGTCCCTCCCTCTAAAAATGTATCTCTGTAAAAAAAAAGAAGAATTGCACGCACATACACTATCATTATTTACTCATGGAAACTTGTGTTTTTTAATATAAAAACATTAAAAAACTCCAGCCACTATCCAAAAAGAAATTTGAAAATAAAGACAAAAAACTGTCAGCTTTGGAACCGACAGTTTCACGCGTCTGTACGCGGGGGGTTACTGAACTTGAAATATCTATTGGCTTGGAGTTTTTAAACGCCAGGAAGCATATTCATTTTTTATGAACAAGAAAGGAGAACGATTATGGTGTACGTGTCCACTCTCCTCACATGCGAAAGGTGGATCGCCTTGCTAAGGAAATAAACCAACTAATATTTATAATTCAGGAAGGTATCAGATCTACAGAAATGGAGACCTTGTAGAATATAAAAGAACTTGTGTATACTATAAAAAGTATCTCAAAATCTTAAAGGGAGCACTGGTTAAAAAACCCTTATCTTGCTGATATTCTTGGTGGAATAATAGCTCATCATCCAAGTTTCAAAATCCCTTCATTGAAGGCGTCATCGAGAAAGAAAAGATAGGATGTTGGTTCACTCAAACAAATGTATTTTAAAAATGAATTTTCTAAACTAATTTTAAAACATTTGTATTTCCAAATACAATACAAACAGGTATAAAAAATTCCAAAGCTAAAAAAAAAAATCGAAGTGCCAAGGACAATAAAAATGCACAACCATAGATAATTAGGAAAAAAAAAAAAAAAAAAAACAGGAACTCAATTTTTAATAAAAATTTGTTAGTACTTGGCAAGCAAAAATTTTGACAATAAGGAATGTGTAAAAAATCAACAGAAAATGAGCGATGAAAAATATACTTTTATGCAGCTCTAGAAAGCACGACTATCCTGATGACTGTAGCAAAGACAAATACAACCATTATTTGGCAGTAAACTGGGTAACAAAAAAGTGACTAACTAAAAGAAGTAAGTAACTAAAAATTACAACTCTAAGCTATCCCCTGGTTAGCCAAACCTCAACTATTGCTAAGAACCGTCAGAAAGCTTCACACAGTAGTTTTTTTTTTTTTTTTTTTTTTTTTTAATATCTGTATAAACGTCAAAGTCACTGGAGACTTGAAAAAAAAAAAAAAACAGAAAAAAAATTATGCTTCACGATTCTCACACAAATATGTCGTTTGGTAGTCGGGGTGGATCCCTTTGGGATCTAAAATTGAGGAAGTAATTTCCTGACCTTAGTAGCTAAGGAATTGAAAAGGGACTAATATTAGGGATAAAAATAATCTTGGTACCATAGAAAAAGCCCTAAAAATACCTAGAAAAGACTAATGTGTATTTATGCAGTTTACAAAAGATATATTTCAGGTCTGACAAGTTTTGAATGTGTGAGAAATATAAGAATAAAACTCTAATATTTAGTTTTTATGCAGTAATTGAAAAGAAATACATACATCACTGAGAGATGAAGATTTAAAGCTAAGCAATAACATGCATATAGTTATTAGTTAATTGACTTGCCTACAAGAACATCCTAGAAAGACTAATTACCCTATTTTGCTATTTTGTCTTCAACTGATTGGCCAAACAGTTCGTTGTCCAATGGTCCAATGGTAAATAAAACTTAAAAGCAAAGCAATTTTAATAACAATAAAATGAATAAATTTTATATAGTGATTCCGAATATATAAAATGTAATAAGTTTAATGTTACTCATCAAAAGCTAAGAGCCTGAGAAAATGTGTCTGATTTTCGAGAAAAGATGGGATCTACTCCCAAACTCAGGAGATTTCAATAAAAATCACATCATCGTATTCAGCATATTGAAGAACCTTACTTTTAGACATTTCAAGCTTCTGTCTCAAAAATGTGGAATTTCGCATGTTTTTTCCTAGAAGCAAGATGAATGATGCATGCTTTTTTTTCTCCAGGGATGATCTTATCGAGCTAGTGGCTCTGGAAGATCAAGAGGAATGTCATTCGAACAGAACTAGAAGGCTCTACAGCCCTTTATCAGTGACAAAAAGTTGAACCCCGGAAAAATCTAGTCCCCATCCGTAAGCTAAATGGTAGGCCTAAATATTTCTGGAATTCAAATATCATTTTTTCTCTTTCATTGTCCAACTTTTTCCTTAGTTGTTCAGTCATATATGAATATTTGTGGGGAGAGATATCCGAGGAGAATTACCCGGTATGATAAACTTTCCATGAAAGAGAAGCGGAGAGGGAGGTGATTTTTAGGCAAGATTTATAGAAAGGATCGGAAATTAAATTAAAAAACAACATTTTTTTCAACTGAAATAAGAAATATAAAAGATCTAAAACCAAATTAGCCAGTCATGACAACACAAAGAGAGAGAAAAAACTCAAAATGAAAAACAAAAACAAACGGGACTACGGCCAATACAAGGAAAAAAACAACAACAAAAACAAAAAACAGGCAGTAGCCCGGTTTCAGTGAAAAGAGGAATTGGTATTACATTGGTAGACAGGGCTTTTAAAAGCTGTTCTCCAGAATATCTTGGTTCATTTACAAGATGTCTTATTTGTAACGGTTAGGCTATCCTGTTAAATTCGTAAATGAAATAACAGAAAATAGACAGAGAAAACATAATAAAAAATAAAGGAAGTGTTCGTATTCCAGATCGAAAATGCCTTTGAATCATTGATGCTTACTTTGAATCAATTAAACCGTTTAATAACTTTCTGAATTCTTGGAAGGATCGAACTCGTGGTAATTTAGGGCTGTGATGTCTGTAGCATGCCTTGTTTTTGTGAAAATTTTACATTGGCCGACCCCACCAACAGTTTATGAAACGGTTTATGAGCATCGTAATTCAATCAATAAGGCTCTAAAATTTAGAATACCTCCTGATTCTTTCGTTTCAGATTTGATAGATCACAATTTCTACCGCCCTGATCATTACGTATAAATTGAGGAGGCCACGACCATTTCTGACGATAGAGGCTTAACACAATGGGGCAGAGAAGCCATTGAAACGAAAAAACATATTTTTGCTAATCTTTCCATAAACAGAGATACGGATAATTTAAATATTGACTCAATTCTTTTCCATTATTCTTAAAAATGATAATGTTGATAATAATGCTAATAAGATCTTGCAAAATAGTCAGGGGGCTAAAATAAACACAAGACCAAGAAGAATTGTAGCATTGAATAACAACAAAAATATTATTTAACAACAAAATGATAAATTTAATATCAGTTTTCTTATTTTTGCATCCAGTTGCTTTAATGTGTTCACTGAAGTCACACATAATTTTTTGCAGAAATATTCTTTGGTGTTGAATCACATTAGTATCAAATTGTACATATACAAATATTGGGTTGTTTCTTTTTTCAGATTTTATTTAATTGTATAGATTATTTTAGATTTTATCTTTTGTTCTTTTACTTAGTTTTTTTTTCTATATTTATCACTAGAGACGCTGTTTTATACAGGTGAAGTATCCGTCGTTTAGTTAATTTTTTCTTTCTATGGACCGTAGTCCCGTTCTTCATTAAATTTTTTTTTGTCTTTGTTACGGAAGGAGCAAGATTAAAACTTCAATGAACAAAAATTATTCCGAAAATAAGAGGGGCTGTACCATCCTCCATTCTTTTCTCGTTACACTAAATTTTTTTTTTAGCTTTAAAAAAGATCCTTATTTCAACACAACGGCCCTTGTGTTTCCGTTAAAATTCAGAACTTCAGAAGGAGTCCGGGCCCACTGCCCTCCTACCTACGTCTGGTGTATTTGGGTGCTCCTTTGAGTTGGTCGCCTGGTTTTAAAAGTCAATTTCTTATAAAAACTATACATTCGGTACGTTCTTGTCCTAGAAATAGAACTTGTCCTAGAACTGTCTAGAACTAGAACTTGTCCTTCAACAAATTTCCTTTTGTTTTCTTTGTTCTTATCCTTCAAAGCACCTCTGTGTTCCTTTTTTTTTGTCATGCAATCTTGTACCAGATTTCTGGTAACAATAATTCGTATTCATATTAAGTTTTGAAAAAAAAATTCAGCTGATAATAAGGAGGAATATTGAAACTTAAAAAAAAAGAATTTATTCTGTATAATAGGGGGACTCCATTCTCCTCCTCTATCCCCACCAACATACTCATACTCTATACCTATGAAGATAAAAATGACATACTGAAGTGATAAAGCTTTCATCATCATGGCGAGATACAATTCTACCTTCAAGATGTGGAGTGCCAATTCTCAGTGAATATATTCGCATTTTAAGCAAGTGTAAGCTATTCCAAAACTTGGGTTGACCTGGAATCACAGTGAACACTACAACAGTAACAAATAAATACCTTGACAGTATCCATCAATGTTGGAATTGAAAATAACTTCTTGTTTTGCCTTTTCATTGCTTCTCTTGCATTCATTATCAGTAAATCTAAATCCAGTAATATCCTCAGAAAGATGATTCTTCACAATTAAATGTTCCTTTATATCATTAATATTCGGACATAAACAAATGGGGCATTTCTTTTCTTTATCAGCTTCATGTTCTATATAATGAATGGCAAAATCTGAATAGTTATCTATTTCTTTACGACAAATTTCACAGTTAAATTTCGACATTGTTTCACAGTTTGTAGACTTATGAAGTTGTAAGAAATAAAAAGTATTTTCAATCTTTCCACAATCACTACACCGCCATTTACCGCAGCTGTTTTCTTCAATAGTCCGTTTTGTTAATTTTTCTATCTCAACAGTTGTTTTTAAATAGATTTTTTCACGTTGTTTTGATAGTTTGGATACACTAGTCAACCAAATAGTTTCTCCAGTACTTGACAAATCCTTAACAAGTCCACTAGGTATCTTCTGAGAACAACCGTTACGGAGAGAGCCTAAAAGATCAGAGGAAAAGGTAAGGTAGTTGAATTATCAGTCGATAGTCAAGATTATTATACCAAGTAGTCAGATTCCAGGCGAGAAAGGTAGAGTATAAAAAGAACACTGTTATGAATAGGTGCAGTAAACTAGAACTTCAGAACTATTAGAACTTCAGAGCTTTTTGGCTTGTGTAATACACCCCCCCCCTCCCTTCCTGGTCAAATAGCCATAACAGTTATCAAATTTTGACAACTTCAAATTCTGTTTGTTTGCTTTTTAGGGAAGGGATTTCTCAGACTCTCACAAAAGGCTATACGTAACTGTTTTTTATAATTATGTTTGAAAGCTTTGCTATAGTGTGCTCATGTTGGCAATATAATACTATTTAACCTTCACTAAAGCCTAGCGGAGGGTTTTAAAAACTATTTATAACAAAAGGGGAGCAATCGACTGTCCTGCGAGGGGAAAGATTATGAAACAAAACTTGTTTTGTGACTGAGCATTCTACTATTCCCCCCCTTACGGTTCAATGAATTGATTGAAATGAAAGTGCCTTGAAAAAGGACAAATTTAACACCTGTAGACATTCCCAATGCCAAACATTTATTCAGTTGCCAATATTGACATTGCTTTTAGTTGACTCAGTCGACCATCCAATTCTTTTGTCGGGGGCATTCATAGTTTACAACGCTGCTTTGTGATGTTCATAACATTTACAACCACCACAGGTAATGATTCAATAATGGACTCCACTTGACTTATCCTCATATACCTTACAGGGGATGATTTCAATTTGGACTGAAACCCGGAAAAGAAGTCAAAAAAATAATTAGGGTAGAGAAAAATTAGTAAATAAAAACTGAAAATGTTAGCAATAACGAAGGTCCATCAATGTAAAAGGTTTGGGACAGATGGTAGATTTTAAAATTTCATTAAGCCCCCTCCCATCTGAGGCCTCGTTTTATATAACTGACAATTGTATTCAATTTTTTCGTGTTCAGGAGTTCACTAACTTTAGAAGATTTGAACCATATGAGATACTGAAGCAAAAATATCATCATTTGACAATTAAGAGCTAGCAAAAGCTGGGCAGCGTTTCGGGGTGGTGTAATCCTCTGAAAAACATCCCATGATTCAAAGCATTTCCCTCAAAAATTTCAAATAGAACTAAGCACTTTCTTGAAAAAGGTAGAACATAAGTGCATATCGCTGAAAACCGTCAGTCACTCCAGCCTAAAGTACTTGTCTTATAGTTTCCAAACCAGTTAGTGAAAAAAAGACCTGCCTTTCTTTCTACTTAAAAGTTGGCAGTGGGGGAAGGTTTTATATTGCAAGTTTCTAATTTAAACAAAATGTTACCTGGCTATCTTTCATTTAAAACGTTGGCAGGGAATAAGGATTACAAGGAATTTGTTAGGAATATGCAAACATTTCTAAACATGGTCACCATTTGCTATTTTTAGCAAAAATTAGATAACATCTCTTATGCCAAAAAATTAGTCTACACTTGATGTGCATGCTCAATTTGGATCACATTCAAGACTTGGTTTTCAGCTTACATTATAATGAGTCATCTCCAAAGTTTCAATAGTTTTCTCTTCTAAGTAAAAGACTAAGAAGAATATAATACATCGATGCATTGGAAGAGGCATTGAACTACACGAAATCAGTGCTAACTTAAAGACTATGACAGGCAATGGTCGTTAAAATGCATAGTAAATTAACAATAGACTATTTTATCTCCACAAACTTTTTTTGGACAGGAGAGGGTCTGAAGTCTTTAAAAAGAGAAAAGAGGGTACATCATCACGGATAATGAGCTCAGGGGAAAATACATACCCTTAGAAAAACTATTAGGAAGCCTTAAAAACACGTTTTTCAGACGAAATTTTAAATGATCCCTTTACCTCTAAATGTCTAAACATTGCTGATAATTTTCAAAGTTCGTTTTTAAATGTTTTTGCCTCTCAATAATGCATTATGAAAGTTTGAGCTTTGAAACAAGATTCAGGAGAAGAGAAAAAACAAAAGCCTACATAGATATGTGAAACTCTCTCCCATATTCTTCTCTTAGTCTAGAACAGACTCTAGTGAACAATTTGCAACCAGAATTTTGATCTTGTTATTTTATGACAATTTTTGCAATAATTCCTTTAGTATGTTAGTTAATTTACAGATTTTTCGTTTGTTAATTAGCATGATTCTGCTAAGCCCCCTGAAAGCATCAAGAGACTCCAAAATTTTTTCTATATCTTTCATACATTACAAAAATTTAAGTTTTAGTTTTAAGATATTATAAAAAAAAAATTTGTTCTAAGATATTACATGCTCATATTTTGACAGGTTTTTTCTACGCACTTTACTTATACTGAAAGTATATACAACATTATCGTAGCAACTTATTCTTTTGTTTTTTTCTCTATAAAGTGCTGGAAAATATTTGCTTTGCATATTTTTAGTTTTGGTTTACACTCTGTAAGTTCTGTTTGACTGACGAAAAAAAAAGTTTGCAGAGGAGTGAACTGCTTTGTCTCGGAGAGGTTTATTTTAATGTTAGGATTAATACTCAATTGGTTCATTCGCGATTAAGCCAAATCTAGAATGGGTGGCGTGAATACCAGGGTCATCTGTGCTGGAAATGAAAATTTGGAAGAATTCTTAGTTTAAAACTGCCAAAAGTTTTTTGGCTTGAAGCATTCCTTAACCAAATCTGCTGACGAACTATGTCAGCTTCAAGCATTAGTTGTCACATCTACTGACAATCTGCTAGGTACTAGTTGGGAAAAATGAAAAATTTACACGTTTAGTCAAAAATTGGATGAGTTTTATCTTAAAACTGCCAGTAATTTTGAGTTTTATCTTAAAACTGCCAGTAATTTTGAGTTTTATCTTGACAAAATCTGCCGTAATTTCACTAACCCGTTGAGTATTTTATTTTGTTACCTCATCTTTTGCACGCCTTCTTTACAGTGTGTACAGGTTTCAAACCGTTGCATGATCCTGGCAACCTATCGGGATCCTGTAAGGCATTCTGAAATCGTTTCAGAATGCCTTGCTTCATATTACTTTCTTTTTTTAATGGCAACGGGGAGGAAGCACAGGGTCAACGAAGCCCGCTCTGTGACAATAAATAAATTCTCAATTTTTCAACCAAATCCCGTATGCCCCCCCTAATATTTTTACCCAGTCAGTAAAATAATCGCGCGAAGCACTGCTATTTCACTCCCTCAAATTTTGTTTTCTTTGGTTAACAGGATGATGGAAATAATTGACACGAAATCAATGGAAGGAAATAAGTCTCATTTGGTGAAAAAATTAAGTAATTGTAATAGCAGTATCACCCGAATCAGTATAAAAATGAAGAGCTAGTTAGTAAAACCTACCGCTATTCCCCCTCCCAAAAATAAACATTTTGGCTAGTGACGCCTCTGATCTTAAGCCTAAGAAATATGTTAAAACTCCCTCCCCTCCCAAGTTCATTTTCTCTTAGTCTAGAATAGACTCTAGTGAAAAATTTGTACCCACGGTTGATTTTTCTTTTTTTTTCAATAATCAATTTTGCAATAATTTCTTTAGTTAAGCCTTCTGGGAGGATCTAGAGGCTCCGAGCATTTTCTCTATATTCTTCACACATTCCAAAAATTTATCTATTAGCAAATGAACTAATATCATTTTCAAATGAATTTATTATTGAATATCATTTTAATTCAATTTTAATTGAATCAAAATTGAACAGTTTTTGGGCATCAAGTCATGGCTAATTGTAGGAAAAGCCAAGACAGATAGTCCAATTGAGTGAGAGGCAATTCTGGCATTAAACCTCTCTTATAGAGTTGTTTAAAAATGCTTTATTTGATAAAAAATTTAGACTTATATAAAATAAACAAAAGGATGGAAAGGCTTTTACATTCTTTCTGTTTGAAAGCATACCTTCCTCATTTAATGTGAAAGAGTCAACCAGAGCATAAGACGAGTTGCAAGAACTACTCTTAGGAGTGTCCAAACCACAGGATAAATCTGGAAAATTTGAAACATTGCTGGGCTCATCATTCTTAATTTGCAAAGGATCCGCGATTTCTGAAAGATAAAGTGATTGAATGACACAAAATCACTGCAGAGCCCACGACAAGATAAAACGTGTAACAAACTATGCAATGATCCCTATTTTCATTCTCTCAAAGAAGCCCTGGCTTGAAAATTGTTTCGTACACATTGTGCGGGCTTTTACTGTAAATTTCAAAATTTTGTAGAATGCAGCAGTATTGAAAATTAATCGGTGGAATAGAAATAATTGTTATAAATTTTAATGGCAAATCTAGGTAAAAGAAAAGAGAAAATACTACAAAATATGTTAGACCCCTCCACCCCTCCCAAGCTCATTTTCTTTAAGTCTAAAATAGACTCTAGAGAACAATTTACACACAAAATTGATTTTCCTCCTTTTTCTAACAACAGATCATGCAATAATTTCAAATTGTAAGTTATATGAACTACAGTAAATTAGTGCTAAATTAAAGAGTATGACAGGCAATGGTAATTAAAACATATTCTAAATGAACAATAGACTGTTTTATCTTAAAAAAAAATTAACTTAGCTTTTTTTTGTTTGGACAGAAGACGGTCTGAATTCTGAAAAGAGAAAAGAGGGTGTACCATCAGGGGTAATGAGCTCTGGGTAAAATACATACCGTTAGAAATACTATTAGAAAGCCTTACAAACACGTATTTCAGACGAAATTTTAAATGATTCCTTTATCTTTAAAATGTCTAAGCATTGCTGATAATTTTCAATGTTTTATTTTGTTTTGTTTCTTTTTTCAATATTTTTGCGTCTCAATACTGATTCAGAAAGTTTGAATTTTGAAACAAGATTCAAGAAAAGAGAAAAAATCAAAAGCCTAAATAAATGCGAAACCCCCTCCCCTCCTTTTCTCTTAGTCTAGAACAGACTCTAGTGAACAATTTGCAACCAAAACATTGATCTTTTTATTTTATGACGATTTTTGCAATAATTCCTTCAGTAGTTTATCCACATTATCCTGTTGAGCCTTCTGGAAGCATCTAGACACTCTAAGAATTTTCTCTATATTCTTCACATATTACAAGAATTGAAATTCCATGAAAGGAAGAGTCGTGTCATGCTTCATAAATACTGAGACCAAGTATGTCAAAATGCCAGTTTATGTTTTATTTGATAAAAATTAACCTAATGTGAAATAAACATAAGGATGGAAAGACTTTTGCATTCTTTCTATTTGAAAGCATACCTTCTTTCTTTAATGTGAAAGAGCCAGCCAGAGCCTGAGATGAGTTGCAAGGACTGCTCTTAGGAGTGTCGAAGACATAGGATGAACGGGAAAAATTTGAAACTTTCATGGGCTCGACATTCTTAATTTGTAAGGGATCCACATTATCTGAAAGATGAAGCGATTGATGACACACAAAAAGCACTACAGAACACATGGCAAGATAACACGTGTAATAAACTATGCAATGCTCCCTATTTTCATTCTCTCAAAGGAGAAGCCTTGGCATTAAAATTGTTTCGTACACATTGTTTGGGCTTTTACTCTACAAAATTTTGAAGAATACAGCAGCATTGAAAATTAATCAGTAGAATAGAAATAGCTGTTATAAATTTTTATGCTAAGTCAGAAAAAGAAAAGAAAAGAAAACGAGTACAAAATACGTGAGACCTCTCCTGCCTCCCCAGCTCATGTTCTCTAATTCTAAAATAGACTCTAGAGAACAATTTACACACAACATTGTTTTTCCTCCCTTTTCTAACAACAGATCTTGCATAAATTGCAATTTGAAATTATGGCAAATTTTTTTTTGCCAAAATTAATATTTTTTTTCTGCGTCTGATTTATCATATAATATAAAGAATCAAATAGATTCAAAAAAAAAGAAAAGAGGTTTTTTATCCTAACTTAACTTACTTAGCATCTGAAGACACTTATCATGCAACATACGTTTTCGCATGCAATTGATTGGTACCTGCATTACGCATACTATTGTCAGCACGCGAAAAAGTTTAAGGTCAGCACGCAAAAATGTAGCTTGGATGATAAGTTTGTTCAAATGCTAATTAAATTAAGTTAGGATAAAAAAGCGTCTTTTCTTTAGTTTTGAATCTATTTTATTCTTAATAGAATAAGAAAAATCAGATGCAGAAAAAAAAATTTTGCACAAAGAAAGTCTACTTCTCTAAAGAGGGATGTTGTGTCGAATCCTGAAATAGAGGAATTTTCGAAAGGGCCCGGATTTTTCCCATTAACATTAACATTGAAATTTTCAGACAAGGAACCTCGCAACATTGAGTCGTCTATTTTCATTTTTTTACCTTAATAGATCAAAAATTTTTCAGACTATAAGGAATAAATATCACTGCATGTACGTGGCGTGTTTTTTAAGTAAGGTCCGTTTGAACATAAGTACACAGCGAAAGATTATTTTTTTTAAAAGTAGATTTATTTTCAAAAAGTACATACTTTACTCTATTTACCAGCATAGTTGCCATGTTTGTTGTAACACTTATCATACCTCTCAACCAGTTTCAAAGTAACCTCTGTATAAAACTTGTCGTCTTTTTCCGGTAACCAAGAATTGTAACGTATGCCGTCATCAGCATTGTAACGGTTGCCACTGAGGTGAAGAAACGGATGGTAATCACTCGGCAAATGTAAGCACTGTATTGTGTGTCATCTAAAACTTCCCAGCCGAAACTGTCCAAATTTTGCGGGTCTGACCAGCAGTGTGAGGTCTTGCTTTGTCATGAAGAAGGAAAATTTCCTTTGTCAGCATGTCAATTTTTTTTTCGCTCTGTGGAGCTTTCTGAGGGTTATAGTATGCTTCTGTATTGTAGTGGTTCCTCATTACATGAAGTCGACCAAGAAAACACCATACCTATTCCAAAACACTTACGCCATGATTTTCCGGTGAGAGAGTCTGTTGGGCCTTCAAATTTTCAGAGGAGTGTGTGTGTTTTTACTCCATGTTGTGTTGCCTCCGTTTAGGCGTGATAAGCGAAACCCATGTTTCGTCTCCAGCTGACTTGTTGCCACCTCAGCGGCAACCGTTACAGCGATGACGACGATGTGAAAGCAGTAGTAAACTCTTGGTTATTGGAACCCGCAGCAAGTTTTTATGAAGACTTTACTTTAAAATTAGTTGAAAGGTATGATAAGTGATAAGTAAAATATGGACTTCCTGAAAATAAATTTACTTTTGTGAAATAATCTTACGTTGTGTACTTACGTTAAAACGGACCTTAACTAAAAAACAGCCCTCGTAAATTAAACTGGCAAAACACATTCAACTTTTTTTTTTAGTAAAGTGCAAATCACGTTCTGGTCTTGAGAAGGTAGGATTGTCAGCCCTAGTCATGTTAATTTCTGCTCGTTCTGAATTTGACTCAGTTATTAATTGTAATTTTTGTTCGTTTTGAATTTTATTCATTTATTGATGGTTATTTTTAGTAGTTTTAAGGTTGGAAGATTATTTGACTTTATTTCTGCTCAATTTTGTTTAATTGGGCTATTTACTTTTCATTGAAAAACTAATTTTATGGGAAAAATGCTTAATTTAATTTATGTTCGTTTGTTATTTATTCAGTCTTTTTCGTAGAAAAAGAAAATAATATTTTATATCTTTTCAGTTTTTTACTATAAGAATCTGTAGTTTGGCTTGCTATTTGTATATAGGAGAAAATTTTTCGACAATTTTAAAACAATGTCATTCTTTTGAAAATCCGGACACAAATAGCATTGTTTAATTTAGTTTTATACCTCCTCATTTGGACCTTAAAAATTAAACTTAATACCATTCCCAAAAAATTCTATTTATGCTCTTTGACAACCTGGATACGCTATACGCTTACACTCTTTTAGTTAAGTTAAACTGCAAGATCATATGTAGTAAGAATAGTAACATAAAAGTTCCAACTCAATACTCTTAGTCATTCTTGGGATATTATTGGCAACCAGCATATACACAATGCCTTTTGATTTAGTTTTAAAACACCATTTAGTTTTAATGCTGAATAGACAAATTATATAGCTGCAGTTGGTTAACATAGCCAATATCTCTAGAGACATAATTACTGGACCATTCAACTATCCTGAACAAAAAGGCTATCTCAAAATTTTGATGGGTTGTGTTTAGAAAATTAGTGGGCTTGGAATGATGGCTGCTTGCCCTCCAATCACTTTTGACTCTTAAAAAGGGCACTAGACCCTTTATATTTTATTCGAGTTATATCTTTTCAAAATTTAAATTATATTACTATGTATGATAGAGCGGCGCTGCCCATGATATTGCTTATATACCCTATTGAAAAGCTGCATACACATAGTTTTTCATTTAATTGAAACCATCCCTAAAAGTTTCTCCTTAGTACCTTTAGCGTCAATAGTATAAAAATCACAAATAGTGCCTTTTTTCAAAGTGACACCTTTTTGAAAGCCTGTACGCACATAATACGTTTTGATTTAGTTCAGAATTGCCCTCAACCTTATCTGAAAGGCTTACCTGAATGCCCTTGGTCTTTTAGGAAAGCAAAGGTCAAACATGCCCACCTTTCACAATATCATCTACTATATGTAAACAAAGGATGAATTACCCAATATATAGCCCTTGCCCAGAGTGCCGTGAGGGGAGATGAGGGACGACATCCCCAAAGACATAATTGCGATAAGATTTTACTTACCTACAGATGTGAAGCTTTGGCACAGTTTCACTTTATAATTTTTAAATTGATATTTTTCTGGAACTATAATTCCGGTTGGCATAAACTAGATTTTTAATGATCGAGGTATCATTATATCATCTTTCGACTATTCTGAACAAAATACTTAGCTTAAAATTTCAATCAGAAGTGTTTGGGGAAAAGAGGGTATCAGGGGGGGACTGGTTGCCTTCCACTCACTTTTCAGTCTAAAGTGAACTAGAAATTTCTATTTCCAATCAAATACGCCTCCTCTAAAGCTTATACAACTACGTTTTACATAAAAACCTTATATGCTCTTGGGGAATAACTTACAACCCTTGCCCCCAGGCTATGAGGGATTGTATATACCTCAAATACCTTGTTATCTAATCTTTGGATTATTCTAACTTTATGGGCAACTTTCACCGTTACTAAGAAAGATTCATCCTGTTTTAGTTTTGTGTTTTGTTTTAAGATCTTGACCGAAATATTTGGATAATTTTTCAACTTTTTCACTGGATGTTTATTGTCTTCGTTTTCTTCCTTTCTTCACGATTTTATGTTTATTAAGCGTTGAAGCATCTAAAAATTCCAGCAATTTTCTCTGTATTCTTCACACATTAAACAAGAGCTAAGAGCTCATATGGCACTTGTGACGAGGCCAGAAGAGCCAAGAGCTCATAAAGTATGAGCTCTAAAAAAATTCTAAGAATCAATAGATTGATTTAAAAGGAAAATCAGAGGCTTAATGCCAGTCGGGATTTAAAATAAGAGCTCTGAATCACTATGTCCTTCTAAATATCAAAATTCATTAAGATCTGATCACCCACACGTGAGTTATAAATACCTCATTTTTCTAATTTTTCCTCTCCCTTCAGCCCCCCAGATGGTCGAATCAGGGAAAACGACTTTATCAAGTCAATTTGTGCACCTCCCTGACAAGCCTAAAATGTTCATTGTCCTAGCACGTCCAGAAGCACCAAACTCGCCAAAGCACTGAACCCCACCCCCTGAATCCCCCAAAGAGAGCGAATCCAGTACGGTTACGCCAATCACGTATCTAACTTAGATTCCTTGCTTTAAGGGCTCTGGGGGTTGAAACCCCAACACGTATAGTTTTAAAAAAAACTAACAAAAACGATAATTTTGGCAAATTATATGTGCTTTAACAGGGATGTTGCATCAAAATCCTGAAAATGGAAGAAATTTGAAAGGGCTCAAATTTTTCGCGCTTACATTCAACATTATAATTTTTAGACAAGGAATCTCGCAATAACCAACTGTCTGTTTACTGAATTTAAATGAATTAATCAACATAATTGTGTTTAACCTTCTCTAGCGACTATTTTCATTTATTTATATTTTTCCTATATTAAAAAGCAAAAAACCCAAATTTAAATTCAGAATAATCTCAAATAAAAAAGACATAAGCTATTTTGTATGTCCAGAAAAAAAATTAGGCAGCTGATTCCATCAATGAAATAATAATCCCATCAAGTTTCAAATGGACTGAGACAAAGTGTGTCAAAATGCCAGTTAATGCTTCATTTTATCAAAAAGGAACCAAGTATGAAATAAACAAAAAGAGGATTTTACGCTTTTTCTCTTTGAAAGCATACCTTCTTCCTTTATTGTAAAAGAACCAACCAGAAGCTGTGACGAGCTGCAAGAATTGGTCTTAGGAGCATCTAAATCATAGGATGAATGAACAATATTTGGAACTTCCAAGGGGTCATCAGCCTCATTTCGCAAAGGATACATTATTTCTGGAAGATAAGAGTGATTGAATAATACATAATACACTACAAAAGACACGATAAGGTAAACTATACTAGCAAAAAGCAGAGGCAACATCAAGTCAATAATGGCTGACAACTCTAGCACAATGTCTAGAAGACATTAAAGGAGACCAAAGGGCATCCAAAAAAGATTCAATTCTCTGTGGCTCTTGCAGGGGTTTCCACCAGGTTGGAATAAGAATTAATAAACCCTTGAAAAAAAAGTGACTGCTTTATTCTCGTAAAAGGTAGAAAAGACTTTATTTTGAATCTCTATCTCTTCAGAAAAAATTTAAGGCAGTTCTCTTCGGGAAATACGAAGTTCAGGAATGTTATTGATGGTGATGCCATCAATAACATGTTGTAAATGTCATCATGTTATGAATGTGGGCAAAGAGCACAGTCATCCAAATATGTGGAGCAACAGAGGGTTTAGAAATCATTACCGCAGTAGGCAATAGGTTGGTGAACTGCTAGCTTTAGGCAGTGTCACTAACCAAAATATTTTTGGTGAGGGTTGTAAATTTTACAGAAATCATGGATATCTTGCAGAAATCCGTGATTTCTGGAAGATAAGAGTGATTGAATAATACATAATACACTACAAAAGACACGATAAGGTAAACTATACTAGCAAAAAGCAGAGACAACATCAAGTCAATAATGGCTGACAACTCTAGCACAATGTCTAGAAGACATTAAAGGAGACCAAAGGGCATCCAAAAAAGATTCAATTCTCTGTGGCTCTTGCAGGGGTTTCCACCAGGTTGGAATAAGAATTAATAAGCCCTTGAAAAAAAAGTGACTGCTTTATTCTCGTAAAAGGTAGAAAAGACTTTATTTTGAATCTCTATCTCTTCAGAAAAAATTTAAGGCAGTTCTCTTCGGGAAATACGAAGTTCAGGAATGTTATTGATGGTGATGCCATCAATAACATGTTGTAAATGTGATCATGTTATGAATGTGGGCAAAGAGCACAGTCATCCAAATATGTGGAGCAACAGAGGGTTTAGAAATCATTACCGCAGTAGGCAATAGGTTGGTGAACTGCTAGCTTTAGGCAGTGTCACTAACCAAAATATTTTTGGTGAGGGTTGTAAATTTTACAGAAATCATGGATATCTTGCAGAAATCCGTGATTTCTGGAAGATAAGAGTGATTGAATAATACATAATACACTACAAAAGACATGATAAGGTAAAATATACAAGCAATAAGCAGAGGCAACATCAAGTCAATAATGGTTGACAACTCTAGCACAATGTTTAGAAGACATTAAAGGAGACCAAAGGGCATCCAAATAAGATTCAACTCTCTGTGGCTCTTACAAGAGTTTTCACCAAGTCAGAATAAAAATCAATAAACCCTTGGCAGTGTCACTAGCATTTCGGCATTTTCACGAACTTGTTTTATTTAATGAACAATTCAAAAAATACCCATGTCTTTCATACCTTATTCTACTTCTCGTTTTACTTTTTTCTACTTTTTTCTGGTTCTCTTTCATTCTCCTTTTTGCACTGCTTTACAGTAGGAAGAATATGCAGTATTGGATAAAATTTATTGATTTTGTAAAATAGAGAAGTCCGAATTCACTTAAGTTTGCTTTTTTTTAACTTCACAGGATCCGGTGCTAAGATAATCTGGGATTTTTAACAATTTTGATCAAGATATATGATTCCTAAGGGATTATGGGCTTTTCCAGTAGGATATCTAATATTTTACATAGTAGACTTTGCCCAATAGCATGCTAGCTCCAGAAATGAGGAGACATTATGGATTCTATCATGCACGCCATTCACTAGTATAGTTCTAAAGCCATTTTAGATGGCTTTTAGCGGCTTTTAGCCATTTTAGATGGCTTTTAGTAACTATAGCGGCTTGATTATTGCTTTTAACTGTAAAACAAAAAGTAACCATACAAAATTCATGTGTTAATTTTGCTGACCAATCGATAATAAATAACTGCTGTAAAACCATCTGAAAACTCAAGATTTACGACAAGTTATTTGATGGTTTATATAAAATGTTTAATTTCAGTTTTCCAGATTTTGCTCTACCCGAAATAAGTTCATGCTCATAAGGTCGTTCTGGTACATTTGACATTCGTTTGTTTCTTTCTGGATCCAAATTTCAGGAGAGCTGAATGGTTGAAAACCGAGAAAAACTGAACAAACATTTTCAATGACGATTCCATTTTCTGAAGGCAAGTCATTGAAGTATTGGGAATCCTTCCATGTTTATGTAATATAAAATGGCTTCAGAACTATTCTAGTAAATCGTGTGTGTGTGATAGATTCCTTAATGTCCCCTCCTTTCTGAAGCCAGCATACTATTGAACAAGGTCTATTATGTAAAATATTAGGTATCTAGGGGATACTTTTCAAGAATGTTGAAGATGAAAAAGAGGAAAAATTATAATATTTTACCAATTACAGGGAAAGAAAGCAAAATCTGATCATTTATATGATAACACAATATTGCTTAAGTTAAGTTTTACAGAGAACTAAAACTATATACAACAAAAGGCTAATTAGAGCCTAATATATTACATTTTTATTTTCTGCAGGCTATTCAAGGACTTTCTGCTCCTATTCCAATTCTGTTATTTTGGTTTTGTGTTTTTAGTAAAGTAGTGCTAGTTTAACAAAATTCTACAACTAGTAGGCGTTTTAAGTTTTAATTTTACTCTTTACTTCCATTAGAAGACCTTTGTTTTGTTTTGTTTTTTTATTTTTTAAATTGGCATTCCTCAGGTGTCATCAACCCTAGGAACAGCTCTGGTTATACAGCAGGTTACTAAGCATTATTGAGAGAAAAGTTCAATAAAATCAAATTATGTCTAAAAAAAACCATAAAAACAATAAAAACTAATAAAGATAATAAAATTGGCACCCATGAGAGTTACATGATTTTGTTTTAGTATTATATCCATTGGTCAAACTTCTGACAGGTGTGGTACTTATCAACAGTTGTCATCTCCCTGAGTCAGAGAAAGCAGATGCTGGGAAGTACTTTGAGCACACAATAGGGTCTTTGTGATTTAACAAAATTGTTGGATCAAGCTAGTAGTCATTTATCTCTATGCTCTACCTGCCTAGAGAATTTTTAAAGCTGGATCCCTTGTAATTGTTTTGCTTTACACCAAGGGACAATATATAATGATGGCACGATCCTACAACAAACACACAGCTTTAAGCAAAATCTGAAATCTTACAACATGGAAACCAGCTTTTATAATTACTAAGATATATAAAAGAAATATATTAATATCTTATGTTAACAAAGATGACCGGTCACATGGGCTGTAAGTCGAAATGCCCCATTTGCAAGGGAAATCCAAAGAGTAGTGTAGATGATTCTGAAATAGAAAAAATTGGGGACAGGAGCATAAATAACTCACTCACGTGGCCTTAAAAACACAATTTAAACCTGGATTTAAAAAAATTAAAGAGGCAGTTAATCACTCTTTTTCCAGTTTAAAAGCTGAACTGATAGCTAACATTGACACTAAATTTACAAGCCTTGAAGAGAGTCTGCTCTCTGGAGAGGTCCTAAGGTGCTGCCCCAGACAAGTAAGTGCTGAAAAACCTAGTTACAGCTGACGCAACTGCCCTGGGGAAAGCCCTAAGTGAACAATTTGAAAGCCAGGTAAAGACTCTAAAATTTGAAGATCATGATAGACAAAAAAGACTAAATACAGTGGTCTTTGAAGCTGCTACTCAAACACATGATGCGCAGTTCATCCGTGAATACCTAGCTAACAATGACAAGCTACCTAGTGTTTCTATATCAAATGTCCACCGTGTATTGAATCCAAAGACTTCTGCAACCTCAAACCCTCTACGACCACCACCAATTATGTTCTCTGTTCCTGACTTGAAGATGAACAAATTGATTCTCCAGAAATTATTTGGGACAAAAGGGAAAGTACAGTTCAGAAATGATGTATCAAAAACGATTATGAGAAAATACAGAAATTACGTGAAGAACTGCACAGAAGACAAACAGGTGGTGAAAATAATTTAGTGATTTAAGTCAACAAGATTGTCCCAAAAACTCTCAACAGCCTGCAGCCTCCCTGGGGCTGCAGATAATGGAGACGTAGAGAAAATTGCTGCTGTCGAAAACCATATAAATAGTACTGTTTATAGAGATTATAGTTTAAACATATAAGCCCTACATTTACAACAGATGATGATAAGTTGTTTGCCAGTGTCAAGTTCTTGTAGCAGAAAATCTTCGAATAATGCTTCTTTTCAATCTTGTCAGGCAGACCTAAGTGGTACCAATGATGCCCATATTGAGCATAAATACAGACTGTTATTGCTTTACAGTAATGTAGATTGCATCACAACCAAAATAGATAAAATTAAGGCGGGAATGCCAACCAGGCCTGAAGTGATTGTCTTTGCTTTTATTAAAGTTAGGCCAAAGGACATTTTGATGTCATTTACTGATGAACACATCCAGATCCCTGGGTTTACAATAGTTCCGAACCTTGTGAATCCTGAAGGGAGAGGAATTGTCTTGTATATCACACCAACCCTGAAGGTCGGAACACTTAAACATGATTCTCAGTATGGGCCATGGGTAGAGCAGATTAGGATGAAGATTGAGCAAAAGGATTATTCTTTAATTATGGGATGTATTTACTGAAGCCCCAACTCCCCCTGTTAGAAAACTTCCCACCTTGCAATTGCAAATACTACAAATTCTGCAATGAGTTATCCTTCCTATAAGCTATAAATTGTTGGATACTTTAACCTGCCCCAAATATCATGGGTTGATGGTTATGCTGCTACAAGCAATAATGCTGCCCAGACTGACCCACTCTTTGAGAGCCTACAGGAGCATTCATTATATCAGGCTATTAATTTCCTAATTAGGTAACGTAGGGCCCAGAATCCAACTATCCTGGATATTTCATTTGCTAAAGATGAGGAAACAATCCAAAGTGTTGACCCAGAGCCACCTTTTGGGCCATGTGACCATATGGCCATTTCTTGCTTACTAAAGGTGTACCCACAGACAGATAATACTATAAAGCATGTGTTTACAAATTACAACAAGGTCAGGCAAGATCTAGCTAACCAAGATTAGTCCTTTGTTGAAAAATAAAAAATATAGAGGATGATTAGCTTGATATGAAGAGGGTGATCATACAAAAACTGCAAAATATACAACAGCCACTTGGAAACAAAGACCAGGAACGCTCCCTTAGATGACATGAGAAATCAGGCCAGCAGTCCGAAAGATAAAGAAATTCTGGAGAAGGTACAGGGACATTCCAACGCAGTCACATTATAACAATTTTAGACTGATCCAAAATAAAGTCCAACACCTTACAAGAGAACTTACAAGTAAGTACGAGGAGTCATTAGCATCAGCTTCAAAACCAATCCAAAGAAGTTTTGGTAATATGCCTCAATTCAAAAGCCCAGTAGACGTTCAGCAACAGAACTCAAAGTTAATAGTATAACCAACCTTGGAGATGTAGCCAAAGTCCTGAATAAGCAGTTCAAGTCAGTGTTCACACCTACAGATAATGCTCCCTTGCCAGAAATACTGGATTACAATGTTGAGAAACCTATATTATCACAATTAAACCTAGATTTAGAACTAGAGCTCAAAAGATTGAATTCAAATAAGTCTGTTTACCCTGACGGAGTTTATCTCCATACCTTAAAAGAGGCCCATTTGGAGCTGCCTCTCCCTTAATAAAACTGTTCCAAAAGTCTCTGGATACCAAAGTAGTTCCTCAAGATTGGCGAAAAGTAAATATTACGTCTGTCCACGGGTAGAAGTAGGAATACTGTCACCAATTACCAACCCACGAGCATTACCTCAACAGTCAGTACAATTCTTGAAGGAACTGTGAATACCACAGCTACTAAATATTTATTTGACAACACACTGGTAACAGACAGCCAACATGGCTTCAGATCTGGGTGCTCAGTTGAGACAAAACTTACAAATGCTTATGACTATATCACCAAGTTGCTAGGTCTCTCCAGTTGACACAACCCTTTTTGATTTTGCCAAAGCATTTGATAAAAGTATATCATTGCTGGCTGAAGATAGAACTAATAGTTATTTATCCAGAGGTTGTAGAATGGGCGATGCAGTTCCTTTCAGGAAGAAAGTAGAGATAAGGTATTTGGGAACAATGAACAACAATTCTTCTCAGAAGTTGCAGAAGTTAACAGTGGCGTACCTCGGGGAACAATCTTAGGTTCAACAATCTTCAAAGTTTTTATGGAACTTGGTATTAACCAAGTGACCTATAGCAATTACAAATTCTGTTGATCTGTCTGTCCTGGTTTTGCTACTTTAGGCACTTCCAGGTAAGCTAGGACGATGAAATTTGGCAGGCGTATCAGGGACCAGACCAGATTAAATTAGATATAGTCGTTTTCCGATTTGACCATCTGGGGGGGGGGGGGTCGGTTAACTCGGAAAAAATAAAAAAATGAAGTATTTTTAACTTACGAACAGGTGATGGGATCTTAATGAATTTTGATGTTTGGAAGGATATCGTGTCTCAGATCCCTTACTTTAAATCCCGACCAGATCCGGCGACACTGGGGGGAGTTAGGGGGGAACCTAAAATCATGGGAAACGCTTAGAATGGAGGGATTGGGACAAAACTTAGTAAAAAAAAATAAGCAGAAGTCCTAGATACGTGATTGATATAACCGGAACGGATCTGCTCTATTTGGAGGAGTTGGGGGGGGGGGGGTAATTCAGAAAATTAGAAAAAATGAGGTATTTTTAACTTACGAAGGAGTGATCGGATCTTAATGAAATTTGAAGTTTGGGAGAATATCGTGTCTCAGAGCTCTTATTTTAAATCCCGACTGGATCTGGTGACATTGGGGGGAATTGATGGGGGAACCTAAAATCTTGGAAAACGCTTAGAGTTTAGGGATCGGGATGAAACTTGGAGGGAAAAATAAGCACAAGTCCTAGATACGTGATCGACATAACCGGAACGGATCCGCTCTCTTTGGGGGAGTTGGGAGGGGGAGGGTTAATTCTGAAAAATTAGAAAAAACGAGGTATTTTAATTTACGAGGGAGAGATCGGATCTTAATGAAATTTGATTTTCGGAAGGATATCGTGTCTCAGAGCTCTTATTTTAAATCCCATACGGATCCTGTGACAACGGGGGGAGTTTGGGGGGAGACCTATAATCTTGGAAAACGCTTAGAGTAGAGGGATCAGGATAAAACTTGGTGGTAAAAATAATCATAAATCCTAGATACGTGACTGAAATAACCGGAATGGATCCGCTCGCTTTGGGGGAATTGGGGTAGTAGGGTTAATTCTGAAAAATAAAAAATGAGATATTTTTAGCTTACAAAGAAGTGATCGGATCTTAATGAAATTTGATGTTTAGAAGGATATCGTGTCTAAGAGCTTTTATCTTAAATCCCGACCGGATCCAGTGAAGGGGAAGTTGGGGGGGATCTAAAATCTTGGAAAATGCTTAGAGTGGAGGGATCAGGATGAAAATTGGTGAGGAAAATAAGCACAAGTCCGACATACGGGATTGCCATAACCGGAACGCATCTGCTCACTTTCGGGGAGTTGGGGGGAGTTGATTCTAAAAAATTAGAAAAAAAGAGGTATTTTTGACTTACGAATCTTAAGTCAAAGAGTGATCGTATCTTAATGAAATTTCATATTTAGAAGGACCTCAAAACTCAGATCTCTTATTTTAAATCCCGACTGGATCCAGTGTCAACAGGGGGGGGGGGGAAATTTGGAAAACGCCTAAAGCGGAGAGATCAGGATGAAACTTGGTGGAAAGAATAAGCACAAGTCAAAGATAGGTGACTGACATAACCGAACCAGATCCGCTCTCTTTGGTGGAGTTGGGGGGGGGGAGTAATTTAGAAAAAATGAGGTGTTTGTAACTTACAAACGGGTGATCAGATCTTAATGAAACTTGATATTTAAAAGGAACTCATGTCTCAGAGCTCTTATTTCAAATCCCGACCAGATCTTTTGACATTGGGGATAGTTGGAGGGGGAAATCGGAAATCTTGGAAAACGCTTATAAATGTCATAGATACGTGATTGACGTAACCGGACTGGATTCACTCTCTTTGGTGGAGTTAGGTAGTGGGGTTCAGTGCTTTGGCAAGTTTGGTGCTTCTGGACGTTCTAGGACGATGAAAATTGGTAGGCGTATCAGGGAGCTGCACAAAGTGACTTGATAAAGTCGTTTTCCCCGATTCAACCATCTTGGGGGCTGAAGGGAGAGGAAAAATTAGAAAAATTGAGGTATTTTTAACTTACGAGTGGGTGATCGGATCTTAATGAATTTTAATATTTTGAAGGACCTCGTGACTCAGAGCTCTTATTTTAAATCCCGACCGGCATTAAGCCTCTGATTTTCCTTTAAAGCAATCTATTGATTCTTAGAATTTTGCTAGAGCTCATACCATATGAGCTCTTGGCTCTTCCAACCTCGTCACAAGTGGCATATGAGCTCTCAGCTCTTGTTATTAATGAAGATAATGTCTTGAACCACATTGGCTTGCCATAATATAAAGATAGAAAACGATCAAAAATAGGGATTTTTCGGGGGGTCGTTTTAATTCACACAATTTCTGGCTTTTATTGAATTTATTTATTTTTTCATTTTTTTGTTTTTTCATTTTTTTTTGTTGTTGTTTTTTTTAACATTGACTTTTTTCGTTGTTTTGTTGGCTTTTTCTTCGTTATATTCCTTGAGTATATCATTTTGTTAGCGCTAACGAAGAGAGGGGGTTGTCCTCTCGAAAGATCCGCTTTGTGTATTTTCAATATTCTCGTCTGGCATTTAAAAAAAAAAAAAAAAAAAAAAAAAAAAAAAAAAAAAAAAAAAAAAAAAAAAACTTTTGATCGTTTCCTTTCTTTGTGTTTTTATTAATGATGCTCCAGAAACTTTAAGAAATAAGATCAGCATATATGCTGATGATTCAAAGCTTATTGGCTCAGTGGAGTCATCAGTTACAAGAGCTTCCAGGCAAGAAGATCTGAACTTGATATCATCATGGAGGTTCCCCTATTTTCGACTGTCAAAAAGGTCACTAGAACTTATTTCAAATTCTTTCAGCCCCCTCCGAATTTTATGTAAACACCCTTTCCATAGCAACCTTATATGCCCCTGGGCCATACGGGGGCTATCATCTCTTGAACAGCTATCATGACTTTAGTTGGGGTTCTATCACCCTAAATTACATCACAAAATGGCTATCACTAAATTTTGATTGGATGTGTTTGGGGAAATGATGGCCGTAGGGGGCCGTAAATTGAAATTTGAATTTAACATTGAGAAGCTCAAGTCAATGCATTTTGAGGAAATGAACATAAGATGACAGTACCATATGCTAGAAGGGGATGGTTCAAGACAATTAATTGACTCTTAGGTAGAGGAGAGAGATATGGGAATTGTTGTTGATGAGAAACTAAAATTTAGTAAACATTCACAAACAGTAGTTGCCAAAGCATCCCAGATCCTTGGCATAAGCAAGTGTAGGCTACTGTATGCAGCAAATCATCCAAAGCTATAACCAAATTGTACAAGGGTCTTATGCAGCCATTGCTAGAATTTAGGATGTGTGTTGCAACACCCCTGAACAAGGGTGATCAGCAAAAAAACAGAATATTTCAAAAGATCGGCAACAAAAGCTGTTGATGGAAGCAAGAATCTTGACCATCCATCTTGACGGTAGAAGCTAAAGCTCCCAAAACTTGTGCACAGGCGTCAAAGACGTGACTTCATAATGAATTATAAGCTTTTGAATAGTGAATCCTCCTATTAAAAGCCAATTCAGTCTGATGAATCCTCCATGACAAGTGGACATAGTAAGAATTTGTCCCTGAAAAGGCTAGATACCGGAGTCCGCAATTACTAATTCTAAAATGGAGTGATTACCCGTTGGGATACTGCTGTCACTGCTCCCTCTGTTGACGCCTTTAAGATTGCTGTTGACAAAAGTTGGTCCATTAAAACATAGAAGATAAAGTGGGATACAATTGAATCAATGGCTCCTCGCCATCATCAACCAGCAACTTTTGCTGATTTTTCCTTATTTCGCTGGATAATGCAATTTAAGGTAACAAAACGCAAATATCAATCTAATACAAGTGTTGTAAGGCAGAACAATTGTATTGAATTGGGCCTGGATGTAGGGCTAACTTTTGTTTAAGTGTGAATTAAAAAGAAAAAGAAAAAAGTTGTGCAGTCAGTCAATCCTGGATTGTAGTCTTAACAATCAGAAAATCATATCTGTTTATAACTATCTACATCATATCCAAAAATTGTTACTTTACTATCTATCTTTACAAAAGGATACAATTTTAACCAAAAATTTGTCCAAAATCAGTCACTAAACGCTATAGTAACTGACATAGTTGCCTAACTATACCTTCTACAGAGTCCCACTATAGCTTATATTAAGGTTCTGGGCTATTATATGAGATTATTTAACTGACTGGCAGAGTTATGAATGGCTACGAGTGGCCCCCCATAAACTGGAAGTACTTAGAAGTCAAGGACTGCATGTGGTATAACAAGCCAGAAATTAAAAACAATCCTTGAACACCCAAGATAAAATAAATGCCCAATGTACTTATGCTGTTCCCAAGATGCAAGAAGTGCATCTTGCCATGAACAAAACATTAATTTAAGGTGAAGAAACTTACTTGTGCTATGGCAAGGATTTAAGAAATTTTCCAGTTTCTACAGAAACAAAAAATGGACTGTTTTGAAATAGCAATTAATGACTAATTTTATGACACATGGATTCCCCCCCCCCCAAAAAAAAGATGAAGATTTTTCTTCTGTTTTAAGCAAGTAAGGATGCTTTAGAGCCATTTCTAATTTGTATGATTTCTTTAACCTTTCAGAAAATTTCTGGGTTTTGTTTTAAATATTTGGCTTTAACTTAGTTGAATTCAGCAATAAAATGGCCTACAAAATATCAAAATGCTTCAATTTAGATGTTGTTAGATGTGACTCTCATGACTTTGTACACGAAAATATGGCATAGGAATAGCATTCAAATATATGAGCTGGTTTCAAGTGACACCCCCACCCCTTATGGGTTGACTTGACACCAAATATTTTTTTCCAACTTGGAAGTTGGATTTTTTTAAATTAGATTCTTGTTGCCAATGTTATGACTTGGCAAAATGTAGTATAACAAATGAATCATTTAAAACATTTAACCAGATATGCTTGATAAAATGCAAAAACGTGGTGTCTAGTCATTCCACTCTATGGTAGCTATTTCCTTTTTTAATACTATTTCTAAATAAAAGAATTAAATACTTTAAAATGCATCCTATTCCCCATTGATGGTCCCAAATATAGCCCCAAAAATATCTAAACACTAAAAGAAAACACTAAAACCCCAAATTCTTAATTTATAATGTTAAAGAGGATCAATCATATTATTATGTTTATTTCCATTGTTGTATACTTTTTAAAATCATACCCAACAAAGTTTCGAGAAATTATGCTCTGAATGAAACAGCTAGAAAGATTGTAGAGTGGAAGATAGCTGGGTAGAGGGGGTATTTTTTACGGAAAGGAGGGGTTTACAAAATAAAATTATAAGGGCCACACCAAAAATTTGTCTATATACCTTTATACCATGTTTTTACAAGTCAGACAAAGAATTCCAGGAAGGGTTCAAACCCCTTATCCCCCCAAGATTTTTTTTTGTGCCCTCTTTCCCTGTTTCTTTTTCACTCTTCTTTTTAGAATAAATTAGTCAATTTGATCAATTACTGGCACCTTTGTCACATTGCCCCCCCCCCCAAGACTTTGCCCCTGAAAGATTGGAGGAAATCTGAGTCTGGCAAGAAAAGATTAGATTTTAAGGAACACCAATCCCATCCAGCAAGGAGGTCAACTTGACAATGGCTGGCTTACTATATGAATTCCCATTTTCACAGGGAAATCTATGATTTGTGGGACACTCCTTGACACTCCATTAACTATCATAAAGTAATTAGAGGAAAAATTCAAGAGCCTTTCTTCTAAAGAAGGGATATTAACCTCATTTGACAGAGTTGCAATGGGTGTACTTTTTGTGCACCTGTGATTATTTTATATTGTGACATTATATTGTATTCATGTGATTATTATATTGTGACATGAATACTTTGTGAAGTCTATCACAGCTAGCACCCCACTTTTGACCAGCAACTGCATGCCTAAAATTCAGCTGTTTTGCAAGTGCATCTCTCAGATAAGAAATATGAACATTCCAATTTAACTTATTATCAAGCCAAACACCAAGAAACTTCGCATTCCTGTCAAAATGAATGAACTGGCTATACAGAGTCAGATTTAAGGGACAATTTTGACTATGATCACTTTTCCTAGAAAGATCCCTGCCAGTACGTTTTGGGATACAAACAAGAGCCAAGAGCTCATATGGCACTTGTGACAAGGTCAGAAGAGCCAAAAGCTCAATTGGCACTTGGTATAAGGTCAAAACCTAAAATTAGGTTCTGACCTAAAAAAGCACTGGAAATCCCCCAAACTCTCCCAAAGAGAGTGTATCCAGTCTGGTTATGTCAATCATGTATCTAGGACTTGTCCTTATTGTTTCCACCAAGTTTCATCCTGATCTCTCTACTCTAAGTGTTTTTCAAGATATCTGGCTTCCCCCTTCAACTCCCCCAGTGTCACTGGATCTGGTCAGGGTTTAAATAAGAGTTCTGAGACACGTGGTCCTTCTAAATATCAAATTTCATTAAGATCTGATAACCTGTTCATAAATTAAAAATACCTTATTTTTTTCAAATGTTTCTGAATTAACTGTCCTTCCACTCTTCCCTAGATGGTTGAATTGGGGAAGTGACAATTTCTAATTTGATTTGGTCTGGTTCCTGATATGCCTGCCAACTCTCAGTTATTGCTATATTGATCATGTATCTAGTTTCAGATCTTCATATAAAAATTGGAGTGGTCCAGGATTCAAACCTAATACCTCTTGCACCCTAAGCAAGTATCATACCCATAGACCAGCAAGCCACACTTAGGAAGAACAATCATTTGTTTTATTGGCAAATAAAATTCTTCTCAACTATCTTGTTTGCTTGCCCCCCCAGATGGCCAAATCAGGGAAGAGACTATTTTTAATTTAATCTGGTCCCTGATACACCTGCCAATTTTCACTGTCCTAGCTTATCTGGAAGTGTCCAAACTAGCAAAACCAGGACAGATAGACAGACTGACGGATTTTTTTTTGTATTAAGCCATATTTACAGTTTATCAATTGATCCATGGAGCTTGGGTTGACAAGTTTCAGAAGAAGGGCCTTTGGTCCAAAGGGCTTAGTCATCTGCATATTTATGAATGGAAATCAAGTAGCTGTGGGCATCAAGCCATGGCTAATTGTAGAAAGAGCCAAGACAGACAGTCAGATTGAGTGAGAGGCAAATATGGCATAAACCTTATTAGGATTCTATAAAAATGATATAGTTTATTTGCTGATATATAAGCCTATCTATCATCCATCCATATGCCATTCCTAGGGTAGATAGTCATAGAACTTAGGGATAAAAGAGTTAGATTGATTTTTGGTTGATGCATGACAGACAATGCCCACTGGAGTTGTGCACAAAATCTGGGACTTCGTTTAATTGGACTCACAGGCAAACAAATGAAGCCTAAGCTTAATAAACTTGGCTACTTGTAGTTTAAAGGTGGAATACTGTGTCAAAAGACTGAAACATGACCAACAAGTCCTCTGGACTTGTAGGCAAATGGTGAAACCAATAGTTTTTCAAGTGTTTGGTTAAATGGCATAGGTAAATAACAGGAGTAACTATGGCTCTCCTATTGGACCAATAATTGTTTTTTAGCTTTTCAAAAGGCACCCCTACCTAGAGTCTATGGCAGGTTGAACAAGAGTTTAAAATTGATATAGGACCATTAGATTGCCTGGAATGAGAGGTAAACAAGGCATACCTGACTATGTTTTTAGGCAGGTTGACCAAGAATTTAGAATTGATGTAGGACTGTTAATTTGCATGGAATGACAGGCAAATTTTATTGAGGATATATTAGCCAAAACAATTTTATTAATCACTATGCTGAAAAGAAGAGGACTCAAAACTGCTCCTTGAGGCACATCTAATGAAACCAATTTAGCAGAGGAATTTTCTGATCCAACTTTAGTCTCAATAGATCTATTAAAAAGCACTGCCCTACACCAATTCCAAAATTTTTTTGAACATGAAATTCATGAACCTGCCTAAGGATTGCAAAGGGGTCCAAAGTATCATAACCTTTCTTTATGTCAAAGAAAACTGCAGATGCAACTCACTTTCTTGTAAAATACTCAAGTTTATACCCAAATTGTATTACACTCAAGTTGAACTATGTCATCAAAAGTGGATCTACCATTTCAAAAACCTGATTGTTTGGCAATAGGTTATCAATAAGGGATTCAGACCTAAGTTTAATCATTTTCTCAAAGAGTTTAGCCATGCATCAGACTAAGGCAATTGGATGGTATGATCAAGGATCACAACAATCTCCTTTACCTTTATATATTGGGAATAAAATTGAAGACTTCCAAGCTATTGGAACAGAACCAGATTCCAATCATTGATGTAACAAGTATAGAAGAGAGACCAAGAAAGTTAAAGGAAGAGCTCTAAACATTTTATTGTGGTCAAAATCTTCATCCATTGCTGAGTCATTTAGAGACTCTATTGCAGAAGTTAACACATCCATATCAAAATCTTTATCAAGATTTGGGACAGACCCTGGGGGAAACTGAGTTTCCATAAACAGAGAGTTATTATATGCACAATTCTTTGAAGATTGACCTGCAAAATGACAGTTCAATGTCTCTGCCACTACATATGGCTTGAACTTAAGGAACCATCATTAGACTTTATCCCTTGAATAGACTGCTCTCTATGTTGATATCCTGCAAATTTTTTGAACTTTTTCAAAAGGGTTTTAGTAGGAGTTGACTGATTGAATTGATTTTCACAAATATCTTCCCAGGCTGCTTTTCTTTCAGCTAGAAGAAGTTTCTTAAAAATAGCTTTAGCCTTTTTCATTTCAATTTTTTTGTAAAGGTTCCTTTTATCCAAAAGCCAAATTTTTCTGGTATTACACTTATTTTGTTTTAGTGATTCTTTTTTATTATTCCAAAAATTAAAATTTTTCCAATGGTTTGAAAAGCAATATTTGAAGCATCAATGATGTTTTTAGTGAAATTGTCATCTAAATCATCAATATCACTATTGAAGTAAAGGACCATACTTCCTAATTTAATAGCCCATGGCTTCCAATCATTCTCATGTGAAAATCAATCTAGGTGGAATATTGAATTTAGAGAGAAATGGTCTTTAGACAATTCTGTAATAATTGGACACTGCTGACTGCCAAGATTATCAAGGAACCTGGATACCTTACTATAAACAGAGAGTCTACTACCAACAAAACAAAGGTCAATGGTTGAATTTTTACCATTGAAGGAATGCATATAAGTTCCTAAATTCTTAGCTGTAATGAGCATGTGGGAGTTTTGACTGACAGAGATTGAATCCAATATCAACAATGATTGAGGGTATCTATGGTGGGTTGAATCCCACAGAGGAGAGTGAAGATTAAAATCACCAAGTATTAGTTGATTAAAGAAAAGATCTAATAGTTTATAGATGGTAGGATTATTGAAAGAAGAAGGTTTATTTATATAAATATTAACAACTGACAGAGGAGGCACATTACCCTTCTCAAGCTTTGTAACTTTTACTTCCATAAATGACTGAACATCAATATTAACAACAGAGTTAATCAAATCATTTCTCACAAGCGTTAAAAGGCCTCCACCTTTTCGAAAAGAAAGACTAAGGAACCTATCTTTTCTATGTATTGTATAATTTTTATTATTGAATTTTCTACCAGAGGACAAATGAGATTCCTGGATGCAAACAATTTCTGGGGATTCAACATCAAAAAACCTTTCCAACTAAACTAGACAATCAATGGGTTAACCTATTATGTTAACTTGAACTATTTTCAATCTAAATTGTTAATGGTCTTTGATACTTAGGGTTGTTTTTTAGTTGCTTTTTATTTTGAAATAGGTGAAAGTGCACTTGCATTTTTTTTGGGGGGGGGGGATTGTTTTTTGGTTGAGGAAGGTTTTTTTGTGATTTCTGATATTGATTTTAAAGGTGAAATTGAGATTTGGACCAAGTCAATAGATTCCAGGTCATCCTCTGAAATAAAATGATTTGAGAAGAATCTATAAATGTTTTATTAGATGATGCATTTGAGGCACTAAGATCCTGAAACATATTTTCCAAATGGCTCAAGATTGAATCTACAATTTGTTTAAATTTTGAGGATAGAAATGAATTGATCATTTCAGGAATCCTAACTGTTAAGATTCCCTCAATTATTTTCTTAATTAAGCATTCCAAGACCAGGAGGGAATTCTTCATTAGAAAGAACTGGATCCATGTCTTTCAAATGAATGCTTGATTTAAGGATATCTGCATACTTTTTTTGTAATACCAATGGTGATATGGGGTGGTATGATTCAACCAGCTTAGAGTCTTATCCTGCCTTGAGAAGTGAGATCACTATTGCCTAATTCCACTCAGATGGTATTGCTAATTCTATGACAGATCTGTCAGCAGCTAAATAAATGTATCTAACATATTTTTCAACATCAAATTGTAAATTCCATCAGGGCCAGTTACACCAGGCTGGAGTTTTGAAATGGTGTCTTTAACTTCCTTGAAGCTGAAAAGGGAAAAGGGGGCAGCACTATTTTTGGAACTAGGTTTGTGGGGTGTGTACTGTAATGGAGTAACTACATTTGGTAACTTTTCTAAGAAGAGATTAAGTTTATCATTGGTTGAAGATTAGGTAGTCCTTCCCATCTGTATTTCTACTGGGATGGGGTTTCTTCTTTTGCACCTGAAAAAATCTGGAAAATTCTTCATAGCTCTTGAACAGGAGTGTTGTGGCCAAATTTGTTGTCAATGAGCCTTCTCTATCCATCTTGTATCTCAGCCTTTAGTGTCTTTTTGAATTCTACTGTCTTTTGCTTAAAAACTACTTTTATTCTTAATGGAGGGGTACCTAGAGAAATTATTTTTTGCTTTTTTCTTCTCTAGGTAGGCTTTCTGGTATTTACAGTTCCATCCCACACTAGAATTTTGTCTTTTGGGATGAGCTTGTTTGTAACCAAATATTCTTTCTGAAGAAGCTATGATAGCTGAAGTAATCTTATTAGATAATGATTCCACTGTCTCATCACTTGTCTCAGTTTCTGAAGCCTTTTGATTTAAGTTGTGTTTCCAAGAGTTCTAGAGTTTTTCTTAGAGTTTCCAGAATTTCACTGGTAGGTACCCTGAACTTTCTGGGTCAATCTCTAGTTTCAATGATACAATCTCATGGTAAGAGTCAAAGTCACAGGGTTTCTGAATTTCTGCACTATTTGCAATATCTGTTGATGTGAACATGAGGTCAATGGTTGAATACTTGCCTGTCCATGGGTTCAGCCATGTCTTTGGGGGTAATAAGGGACAATTTATTTTTGGGGTCCAGGATGTAATTGGTTGTAGAAGTGTCCCATATTCTGTGGTGTAGGCTAAAGTCACTACTAATTATTTTCACAGGGCCATATGTACTCACAATCAGTTTGAATTGCTTCAGGGGGAACTTATTTGTCTTTGGAGCATAACAGTTAGCAATACTAATCCACTTATCACTTCTAAGTAGCTCTATGTCAATTATGCCAACCACTATTTCCCATTATGGACTGGGGTCATGTATCTTAAAAGCAAGGTCATTTTTTACAAGGGACAGTAGAGCACCATCTGCTTTGTGGACTCTGTCCCAAAGGGTAATATTGTACTCTTTTAAAACATGGAAAGTATTCTCTGGTTTTAAGAAGGTTTCTTGAAGAAGAAAGATATCAGGAGCATGCCTGACTAAAATGTTTTGAAGTTCTTTTCCTTTGGCTTGGTTGAATTCCTACATATTTTATTGGAACACTAAAAGGGAGCTAGATATTGGTGTTTGAGGGGTTAACCTGGGTCTCTGTAGCTTATTACTACTACCTTCTGGGATAGGTATAGCCCCCTTTCACTTGTGTTTTCTTTTAACTTTGCCAGGGCTGCTGGTTTGTTTAAGGGCATTACTGGTTGTAGGGCTTTATTCAACTCTGTATAGGTTTTCAGCAATATTGGTCAGGCTTAGGGCAGCAACAACCTACTGGTCTCATTTGGACCCTCAACACCTAAAGCCAAAATCCTAGCACTACAGTTATTTGGGTCAGGGGTGACAAGACTAATAACTGTCCTGTCAGTCATCAAGAATTTCAGAAAAAATTCAATGGGTTAAAAATAATCAGGTAAAACAGCAAAACCAAATCTAATAACTTAAATAGCCTACCTTAATTTTAACAAATTCATACGCTTTTTCTTGAAAAAATTCACTCGCGACTAAATGGGATGTTGCCTTGCTACATAGTTGTTGGGTTTTTTTTTGTCCTGTAAAAAAAAAGCTTTTAGTACTATAGTAAACGGCCTCGTTGTAAACACTGCTTATTAACACTCAAAAAATGGATTAATGTTTAAGGCCTGCTTGAAAAAAAAAAAAATCCTCATTCTATAGTTTGTATGTTTTTTAATGGAATGATTGAAATTTGTGTTAACTAACAGAGGAATGTGCGAATTTTCCGTGTTCAATTTAGAATTTACTGCAATTTCTAACAAATCATAACATTTCTAGGGACACAGTGTTGGATAACTAAAATTCTTCCCAATTAGGAACTTTGGGTGTCTCGGCACCAAAAACTGTCTTGTAGATCTGGAACTGATTGTATATTATAGTTTGTAGATTCCTCCCAGGAGATTTTTATTTGTTAAAGAAGCTCACAGTCATAATTCCTTCAGTGAGGAAGAAGGTGATGTTGGGGAAGATCGGTTCACAAGAATTGTCAAGCCATTTCCAACCACACAAAAAAAATTAGTGCCAATGCCGACGGATATAGGGAATAAATATCCTGGTAAAGAGCATTATATTTTTCGCAAGTAAGGCCAGTTGGACCGATTTTCAGTGTACCATCCTTGTGAAAGACACAACCACTTCTCATTGTTTTTTAAACGAATAGGTGTTGATTATCTTTAGCTATCAAGTCTATCTTTCCGTGGAGTATAAATTCAAAATCAATTAACAAAATTTTCTACCACACGAAAAAAAGAAGAGCCATTGCCGACGGATAGAAGGAATCAATATCCTGGCAAAGTGCGTTATATGTTTCGCGAGTAAGGCCAGTTGAGCCAATTTTCAGTGTACGATCCTTGTGAAAGACATACCCACATCTCATTGTTTTTTCAACAAATAGGTATTGATCATCTTTGGCTATCAAGCCTATCTTTCCGTGGAGATTAAATTCCACACCAAATTACAAAATTTTCTACCACACGAAAAAAAGAAGAGCCATTGCCAACGGATAGAGGGAATCAATATCCTGGCAAATTGGGTTATACTTTTCACCAGTAAGGCCAGTCAGTACAATTTTCAGTATCCTCGTGAAAAACACACCCACATCTCATTGTTCTTTCAACGAATAGGTGAAAAAGAAAAGACTTTTTCATAAAAAAGTGGCTATTTTTAGTGACTCAAAATCTGCACTCCAGCTGGTCTCAAAAATAAATCGTGAAGCTCCTGACAGTCATTTGTCCGCAATTGAGAATTCCCTTCTACAACTTTCCAGACAAATACCAGTCACTGTGGAATCAAAAGAAATGAGGTAGCAGATGAGACTGCACAACAGACAGCAGATAGCATACATCCGGAGTCTAACCAAAAAAATATAGGGGATATAATGAGGAGCAAAATCAATCGTATTTGGACCAAATTATTTCCACAGCTTTCTTTCCCATTTCAATCTAGATTGGCCAGCACTATATATTTTCGAATCCGAGCTGGGTTAGTTTATTTAAATAAAGAAAAATATAGAGCCAAGCAGTCACAAAGCCCATAATGTAGGTTTTGCTACCAGTGGGAAGAATCTCTCCAACACATTCTAGGACCTTTTTCCAAAAAGAAGAAACCTTTTAGAAAAGACTAGAGACCGAGGGTTGCAGCCTACTGTAGCAGCAATACACTTTAAAAATCCATTATCAAAGACTTCTACAACTCTGATTTTCTTGGAAATTTTGGATTTTATAAAGGATATCAACGTTGCCTTGTGATTCCGATACCTTTTCACCATGAAAAAGACAATGGAAAATGAGCTGGTTTAATAGTGAATATTTACTATGCAGAAGAGAGCGAAAGTGAGTAGGAAGAGCCGTATTGGTACCAGCCCGCCTTTAGGCCTTAAACTGCTGGGGACAGGCAGCTCAAGTACTCGCACTTTCCACAAACCAACAGAATGTGGATAAGATGAAAAAGAAGGATTACTAGTGTCATTTTGAAGTCAAAGGGGTGAAAGGACTATATACAGTCCGTATACCTTCATACAAATTCTGGAATTGTAACCTTGAGACGAAAATATTTTTGGAAGCCCATTCACCTACAGGAAAAAGAGGTCGTCAAGTCAAGTCAAGTCAAGACAAGTCAAGTCCTTCGACTAAAGTATAAGGAAAGAAGAAGAAGGTGTCGACCAACTTCGTTTATCAAGCTTTTTTTTCTGTAGCGATTAAATCCAAAACCAAATGAGGGTTAGAAAAATAATAATCTAAATCCAGCTTAAATTCATTGTGTCGTCATCCGTGTTTTTGCAAAAGATATCCAACAACGTCAATTCATCACTTACCAAATACAAATTACAATAGTTCTTCCCATTTTTACCTGCTCCCTTGAACTTAATTTTTTTTTTAGCTAATTTCTATTCGTCAAGACTGTATTCCCGCTCGAGAATTGAATCATAAAATGATTCAATGGACAGTGGAAATTTTCCTCACGAAACTTAAGGGTTGAATTGTAAAATTTCTAAAGATACCTTTATTTTCTAAATTTCTAAAGATACCTTTACACGTTAATAAATCAAACATTTCATCATCTGGAAAGCGTTGCTCCAAGAAGGGAAAGCTATTAAAATCATTGCTTTTTTTGCACTTTCAACTTAGTATCATCAACCATTTCTGAAATATTTCTAATACGTCATCTTGACAACCTGTGTGACCATAGTGTGTTTCGATTTAGTTCCATACAGTTTCAATATATTCCAAATTTTTTGGCTTAACACCCTTCGTTTTAATAGTAGTAGTAGTAGTAGTAGCAGAATTAATAGTAGTATTCGTAGCTTTAGTGCCAGTAGTAGTAGTAGAAGTAGTAATAATAGTAGCAGTAGTAGTAATATGAATAGAAGCAGTAGCATTAGGATGCGAATATTTTCTTTCGTTTAGTTCAACACTCTTCAAATAGATTTCGTTCCATGAACAGCTAAATAATAACCCTTTTCTGGATTTTAAACAAAGCTGTTTGGCAAGCTCTTATGAACTTATTTTGCAATTTCTCGACAAACGAAGATCTCTTACGAAACCTGTCTGACTAGTTTTTTTAGCAAGAAATTAGACACTTCATTTAACCATCAAGCAGTAAGAATATAATTAGGAATTCCAATATTTATAGGCAATCACGCTCCGATTGAGGTGGTGATAGAAAAGTAAGCAGAAGGGGGGGGGGAGTGAGTTGGTAGCAGAAGCCATGGTACCCGTCGGGTGTGCCCTTTAAATTGCGGGGACAAGGTAGCCAACCCTCAACACTTCCCTTACTTTTATCGTAAGGAAACCACCAGTAAAATGGGTGATAATCGCTCTGGAATAATGTCGAAGAGAACTAGTTTTGGATGCAGCTGCTGTTGCGGTCGCAAAGTATGCTTTTTGGAACAAAGTTTTGCCTGGAGAAATTTGCCCAAGACTTGCAAGAGATAAGGCTGCACAGAGTCATTTACGTGATATTCTTGAGCTGCTGGCGAAATGTGATTCTGAAGTTTTAACCGTACCTATGTATGTTATCTTGTCAGCTAATGAAGTTTCTTCGGTTCCTGACCTGATGTTTTCACATCTATCCTCGAAGCTCACACGAATGGAAAAAGTCCTTAATGCTGTTTCGTCTCGTGCGGAAGTTTATGATAACCATTTTCCGACCCTTCCTCAACTTATTGAACCAAATGTCTTAACGACTATTGTGGTTTCCAAGATCCCTGCTTCACTTGACAATCCAATCAAAAGAAAAGAAATGCAGGATAAAGTTACTGGTCATGAATGTGTTAGTAGTGTAAAAGCCAAAAAAAAAGACCAACTGATTGTTCATATAGACAAATCTGCAGTGAATGACTTTTGCTCTTTGATTAAAAATACGGTAACATCTTGTGCGACAAATATTGTCACAAAAAATATTTGGAATTGCTAAAGGAATTCCTCTTGACTTTGATGTTGACCAATTCTGCAGTGAGCCAGGCATAGCATCGGCTAGTCGTCTTGGTGCCTCTACAGTTGTCAAGATTGAGTTTACAAATCTATTGTCAAAGGCTCGGTTGCTAAAAACAGGACTAAAAATCGGCTATGAACTTATTCGAGTCTCTGAGTTTCTGACCCCACCTAGATGCTGTCACAAGTGTAGATCCCCCAGCCATATCCAGTCCACCTGTTCCAGTTCAAATCCAAAGTGCGGAATCTGCTCAGGGCCTCATGTCTCTTTGAAAGAGTCTCCCTGTAAACTCCCTGCGAAATGTGCGAATTGTGGTGGTCCGCATGTGTCGTTTAGCCTAAAATGTCAAGTCCTTAAGAAAGTGATTTCTGCTGCCAAGTGGTGGCTCGCTCGATATCCCTACTCTCTTTTAATATTAATGGCACTAAGGATAAAGCCTCTGTGATCAACGAGCTCATAAATGATTACGATAAAGTCTGCTTACACGAACACCTGCTCTCTTCCACCAGGTCCCGTTTCCTACAACGAAGTACATCACATCAGTTATTTCTTATAAATGCCCGCACAACTTTTGGCAGACCCTTTGGAAGGCTTGCATGTTTTGTGAAGCGGAGTTTAAGTGGTCTAAATCCCACTTGCTTGTGCTTGAATGATCATTTTCTTGCCATCCAGTTAGGCAATACTGTTATAATTAACACTTATTTTCCACATAATGCACGTGTAATTGATTCTATGACGCTAAAGCTTGCTCCTCGTTATGCTCAGCTGTGAAGCAATTCGCAGATTCCGAACTTACATATCTGATTGCTGGTGACTTGAACTGCAATATTTTAGATAGCTCGACCAGAACTCACTGCTTGCTAGATTTAGTTCCTGATTATAAAATTGTGCCAAAGGATCAGTCCTGTACTTACATCCATCATTCAGGAAGTGTATCAAATATCGACCATGTAATCTGTTCGCCAAGTCTCAGTATTTCTGAAGTGCATGTCCTTACGGATGAACAAGACATTGATCATATGGCGATGTCACTTACGTTTTGCCAATCTGATGTTCCTGTATAAGCCCTCACGGTGTTTCGACAAGTATAATTGGAATCGTGGAAATATTGCCCTTTACTGTGTCACGCTTGCTACACTACTTAGTTCTATTCATATTCCGTTTCATTTGCTCCAGACGCAGGTGCCTGTGAAAAATGTGGTTGCCGATATTAACCTGTACTATTCTCAAATTATTTCGTATTTGAAAAACGCTGAGTCTTGTGCTGTCCCTTGTGAACGAGTTAGGTTAGGGACTCGTCAACATGTGTGGAATAATGATTCAGAGTTGAAGTCGATTAAGAACCGTGCAAAGTTATGGTTGCGTATATGGTCAGAATGTGGAATCGCATGTTAGAATCATGTTTTCAGTATTAAAAATGGCACTAAATCTGCTTATAAGAAATACCTTCGTGAAGTCCGATTTCGGGGTCTTGATTTTCCGTCAAATCCAAGTGATTGGAAGAATGTTTAAAATTCCAGTAAATTATTATTGATGATCCTGGCAATTATATTTCTAAGTCAGCCTGGGAATCGCATTATACTACTATTTTTTCCCGGATTAATTATGCAGTTTATTCACATTTTCCAGCTGTTTTGAAACGTATGCTACCGTCTGCTTTATCTCAGCAGGATATATTACCGATATCCGCTGATTCAATTTACCTGGCTATTAAAAGGCTTAAGTCTAAGTCAGTTGACACCGATGGAATATCAGTGAATCATTTAAAACCTGATTGCCACCCTTTAATATGGCATTTACAACTACTTTTTCAAATGTGTTTGTGTTGTTCTGTCGTGCCAGACAGTTTCTTGTGTGGCACAGTTACTTCTATTTTAAAAAGGGGGAAAGATCCATTTTCATGTTCATCTTATCGTCCTACCACTGTTTCTTGTACCTTAAGCAAAGTCCTTGAGTATTTACTTCTCCTTTCTATAACAGATAATATAAATTTTGGAGTTAACCAGTTTGGTTTTCAGCGTGGTCTAGGATGTCAGCATGTCCATAAAGTTCTTTCTACTCTGCTTTCTGATGCTTCCGGGAAGGACTATGATCCTCATTTTTGTTCTTTAGATCTATCTAAGGCTTTTGATTCTGTAGTTCACTCCCAAGCCCTGTTTTCTTTGCTCAAATGTGAAGTGAATGTTTCTATTGTTTCTTTATTAAAATTTTGGTATGGTCGTTCTTTCCTTCATGTTAAATCTTCTCCTTCTGATCCTCCTATGTTAAAGATCTCCGCAAAACAAGGTGTAAGACAAGGTGGAGTTTTATCTCCATCAATTTTCAAAATTTGTATTGCTGATATTTTAAATAGTCTTCCAACAACTTACCATTAAGGTAGTTCAGATGTCTCATATCTTGATTATGCAGACGATATTCTTCTCATTAGTAGAACTAAATCTGGGCTTTCGGCTTCTGTTCGTTCTATCTCTACTGCTTTCTCGAATATAGGTCTAATCCTTAACCCTGATAAATGTGAATTCCTTGATTTTGGTCCTTCTCCTAACCTATCTTCTAGACTTAATTGTTCTGAATTTAGCGTTCCGTGCGTGACTTCTTTAAGGTAGTTGGGCATTACCCTTACTAACAATTTAGTCTTTTTTCGTAATAAAATTGTTTCTGACGCTAAGGTTAAACTTCAAGTGGGTTGTTCTAAAATTGTTGCGAACAGGGGCAAATACAACCGCAAAACCCTTTCACAAATTTATTCTTGCATTTGTGATCACTCGGTTTTATATCTTTCTGGATTGTATCCTGTTTTAAAAAGAAAAGATTTAAAGGCTCTCAAGTCATCTTATTTTCGTTTCCTCCGTTTTTTGTTGTATCTTTCTCCCTGGTGCAAGAACAGTGATATGGTAACAAATTTCGGGGCTCCAGATTTATTAAATAAACTTAAAGTCCCTTTTCATGATCTTCTAAAATGTTTTCTACAGTAATTTAATGTGTTATCAGAAGTTGTTTTTTTCTGTGTTTGTTTTTATGCTCCGCTGTTTCAAGTGGGTCACAAATAAATTATTATGAAAATCCCCCACAACAAGCCCTATTAGTTTCAATTACCACACTAAACTGTTCCTAATATATTGCTGTTACACTCTTTGGACAACCTGCATACATATGGTGTCTCGTGATTCAGTTTACCTTCCCCCTCATAAATCCTTGAAAATTACCCTTTCATACCCCTAGGTATAGCTATAATAATAATCACAGTAGAAGCATTGTTATTACTAGTAATAGTGTCCTGGCGACTATGTATAACATATTGCCTTTTGGTCAGTAGAACATCTCTCTGACCAAGTCCTGGAAGTTACAACCTAATACAATTAGAAATTGCTGTGACATTGCTGATAGGTCCTTTTGATAATCTGTATGTTCCTATATTTCTTGAAATTTTCATCTCAATGCTCTTAATCTTACATGTAGTTGCAGTAGAAATAGTAGTTGAAGTAGTATTTGTAGTAGTAGTAAATGTAGCAGTGATAGTAGTATTAGCAGAAGTGTGCACATATTGCCGTTTGGTCGGGTGATCTTCATCTTAAAGCTTTCTCTGAAACTTCCAACTTAATTGTATACACAAATCAATTCTTGAGATACACTCTTTTGACAATGTGCAAGCACAGAGCGCCTTTTGATTTACTTCGTATTCCTATCAATATAATAAATGGAGTAGTGTGGTAGCAGTAGTGTCGGTAGTTGTATTATTATTGATAACATGTAAATGTTGCCTTTTTGATCGTCTCCCTTATCATTTCCTGAAAGTTCCAAATTAAAATACTCAGTCATTCCTAAGTTACCCAATTTATACAATCCGTATATGCATAACGTTTTTTGATTTAGTTCAACAGTCCGTCAACATTCTTTAAAAGGCTCAATTGAATGCCCTTCGTCATCTTAAATAGTTAACTTCAAAATGCATAGCTTTCTCAGTAATATTTATTATATATAAACAATGAACGAATTGCCTAACTTACAGCCTTCACCCTGAGGACTGTGGGGAAGTTGACATTTCCAAAGGCATTATTATTAGACCTTTCCACAATGCTGCACAAAATAGCTCTGTTAAACTTTTGATTGTATGTTTTTTGGGGTGAGGGGGGGGGGTCTTTATCCTCCATTCGCTTTTGAATCATAAAAAGGGCACAACAACTTAGGATTTCCAATCACATCAGCCCCATCCGATCCAAAGTCTGCGCGATCCCCGGTACCATAAAACCTTATATGCCTTGAGGCATATCTTGCAAACCTTGCCCCTTAGCTCTAGGGGGTTGTGCCAAACCTGAAGACACTTTTATATGCTCTTTGGACAATTTGAAACAAAATGAATATCTCAAAATTTGTCAATCTCAAAGATATAACGAGAGGGGGCCTTTTTCTGGGAGGAGGGCTAGTTGGATTTGTTTGGAAAAGTGATTGGCGTGGGGAGGGGGGCTGGTTTCTCTCCAATCACTTTCGACTATTAAATCGAGCACTATAAGTTGCAATTTCAAATTGAATGAGACCCTTTCAAAGCTTCTACGACAACTCCTTCCATACGAAGTGCCCTGGTTAAAAAAAATAGCACAAAAATAAATAATAGATTGTGCCTACATCACTCATTACATATGCAGCGCTATTTCGGTGGCTTTTTTAAGCGTTTTGGCTGTTCTGATAAAGGTGGGAAGACGCGATTTTTCCCCTCAAATTTAACAAACACTGGAATATAGTTTGGGTTACATGAAATTTGGTCATTATTCTTAGGTTCGGGATTCCATGACTACTTATCTCTGGGACCCTGAGGTTCCTTCAGTTAATAACAGTACTTGACGATTAAAGTGTGTTTTTGATGTTTTTGTTTTGGAAAAATTATTGACATACGAGCTTTTAAAACTAGCTATAAAACAGGCAACAAGATGCCTGATCAGTGGTGCAGGAGAGCAGGGGGAGTTGCCCCTAGGTTTTCAAACATACCTATATTTAACGTTTTTTGGCATTTCATTAAAAAACAATAATAAACGACAAAATTAATCCTCTAGCTTTTGAAAATACTTTCCCCCTCTACCCAAACTTTTTTCCTAGTTTATTTTATATTTTATACTCTGCTACTTAAAAGGAAAAGGTATTCATTCATGAGGGTCACTTTGGTCAATTACGCTAGAAATTGAATTCTTAAAAATAAAAAGCGTTCTGAGTTGGCTTTCTTCATGGACCTCCAAAATATCATTGTGGACCCTGACTTGTTGTGTTTTGCCTTTGGACACCCTGGAAATATTATGTGGACCCCTAGGGTCCATGTGGACCCCGGTTGAGAACCACTGGTCTAGGGGATGTTGGAACATATTTACCTGTCTCGTCAGCTGAACGCTCGAGATCTCGTTGTGAAGCCCGCGAAAATAAAAATAAGGAGTGTTGTCCCAAAAGCTATTGCAGATCTTATGGCATTTTTATCTACTGCAATAAGGAAAAACCTGCTTTCTTGAGCATCAGACGAACAAGATTGAAGGATGTCCGAATAAATATCAATTTTAGTTGACAACCTGTTATAAAGTCTCATTATTTTAATATAATTGTAGTTTTCAGCAAAGTCGCATTTGGCAGCTAATAGAGTGACGAGATCTGTAGATCCCATTTAAGTGTGGGATGAATGGTAAGAATTAGGGATTAGGAAAAATACCTAAAAATCACAGAAAATTAGCGTGAATAAGCATCCAAAGTAAAAAAAAAAATATTTGTTAGCTAGAAATAAATCCGCCCTGAAAGGGCTAAATTTTACTCTTGTATGGAATTTTGATAGACACATTATAATAGAAGCATATCCCGAGACCATCATTCCTCTCTCATAAAATACGAGGGTTCAATAGCCATTGAACCCTGTTCTTTGGAAGGTTCGTAAAGAAACCAAATCCAATGCTTAACAGATTCAACTGATGGATCCTTCACTCGATTGAGCGAAAGTAAAAGGATGACTAAAGTAAATCGACCATACATTGTCTAAAGATGACTCGCAACTATAAAACATATATACGAAATTTGACCATGCTGACATATTCTGTTGAACTTATGGATATAATCAGAAATGATAAAATTGGTGACATAGGCAGTTCTTTGGTCTTTTGGATACGACCATTACAGACACTTCTGCTTCTTATCTGACAATGAAACTACTGAGGGCAAAAATCTCAAAGATAAAATTTAGAAGAAGGTTATCCAAATGTCTAATACAGTTAATGGTAAAGCTGCCTATGGAGACGACAGGGAGACACCCTCATTCCGAACCTCAGTTAGTTACTGTTAAAAATCAAAATCTGAAAAGAAGGAAGGTAACTTCTACCGTACCAGATGATGTTGGTCAAGGGCAAACCAGTTCTATCGTATATGGACTTCAATTAAAATCAAGTAGTTGTGGGCATCAAGTCATGGCTAATTGTAGGAAAAGCCAAGACATATAGTCCGAGTGATTCAGAGGCAAATCTGGCACAAGTCCTTATTAGGATTGTAAAAAATGACATCAGTTCATTTATTGATAGATAATTCTATCTATCATCCGTCCATCCGTCATTCCTAGGGTAGAACTAAGGTAGATAGTCATAGAACTAAGGGATGAAAGAACTAGATTGATTTTGGGTTGATGCGTGACGGACAATTTCTACTGACTAGTAAGCAAAAACTGGGACTGAATTTGCTTTGACTCACAGGCGAGCAAGTGAAACCTAAGCCTAATAGGCTTGGCCGCTTTTGATGGGGAATAACCTCAAAAATTTTAAGCCCAGGCAGTTTGAAGCAATTACGACTATCTCTATGTTCTACAAAAAAAAAAAAACTTCCTGTAGTTATAGTTTTATTCACACTCAAGATCCATCATACTTCAGAATCCAGTTTGTAACTGATTTTATTAAACATATTCTATCTCTTCAACAGCTATCTTATCAGGAGGACCACATGGCACCAGCTCATCAGCAGCTTCTTTATCTTTGGTAACAAACTTTTCTGTGCCATGGTCCTCTCGTACATGACGAGTTAGTTCGAACATAGTAATAAATGCCTCGTCACAGTTTTTACAGTGGTAGCGCTTTTTGTGTTGATGTGTCAACTAAAAATATATAATCAAACATTAGCTTTGAAATACACTATTTAACAAGAAAAAATTATTCTTTTTTTGCTAAATACGTAAACATATTTAAACATGTTTAGAAGATGTATTTTGCACATCATACTTAATTTTATACAGAACTGTAGCTATTGGGGCTATGAGGCAGGATTAAGGATAATATTAATTATTTGAAAAACCTTCTCTTTAATAATAATCAGTTTCTCAAATTCTTGGAACAATTGCACTCTTATATAAATTTTGGTAAAACAAATATAGAATATATTATTTTTTATCAAAATCCATTACATGATCCCTCCAAGACTGGATAATTAAATTTTTATGCAGTGATTCAGTGGTAGATCACTGATTTACTACGAAAGTATAGTAGCAATTTTGACACTTATTGTTGAACATGCTGTTAATTTGAACTTGATTTTTTTTAAACACAGTTTTTATTATTATTTCTTTATCTAAGAAAGCTCACCTTCAATCCATAAACTAAGTCAGAAAAACAGTTTTATTCAGTTTTGCGACACTATCTTTTATGCTGAATAGAGTTTTTCTGAGGTATCCTGAGAGCCCTTTAGAGTGGTTTCAACATAAGTAAAATGATCCATAACTGTGATCAGGTATACAAGCAGGATTTTACCTTAGAGAGAGTACAGACGTAGGAGTGGCACACAAAATGGAAAAACAACAAATTATATAAAAAATACAAGATACAAAAAGGAAAAACACAGATATCAAACAGTTTGTGGTAACGAACTGTAAGTAAGAAGGGACCACAATAGTACCGAAATTTTGAAAAACGGAATTTCGATACCAATAGATACATCAAAAGAATTGGATTTTATCTTGATTTTAAATATATAAGTTTCATCAAGTTTAGTCCTACCCATCAAAAGTTACGAAAATTTGCCTTATTTTCAAAAAAGAGGGAAACATCCCCTAAAAGGCATAGAATCTTAATCACACCATCAAATTCAGCGTATCAGAGAACCCTAATGTGGAGGTCTCAAGCTCCTATCTGCAAAAACGTAGAATTTTGTACTTTTTGCCAGAAGATAGATCACGCTTGAAAGTATATATATAGACGGCTTGAAAGCATCCGTGCTTAAGCGGTAAAGATGGGTTCCCATGTCAAAAGGACTATATTGTTGGTAGCAGTGTAGTACATGGCTACCATTTGAGCAACAGTCTAACCATTCAAGGCCTTAAGGATCCGTGGACCTCTGACTAGCAAGCCAGTGGAGACCCAAGGAGAGTGAGAGAGTGGGTTTCAACCATTCAGGCTACTTGACTCAGCAACCTTGTCGAGAAATGTCCAAATTGTGTTTAATTAATTAATTGAAAATTTGCTACCGGAACCCCTGATGATATCCACAGACCTTATATGAGGGGTCACTATAGAAAAGAAAAAATGGAGCGTGTGTGATGGAAGCCGCAAACATGAGCTATATGGGATCCATTTCAAAATGAATATAGTGTTTGTATTGGATATAGCAGATGGTTACCGCTTGAGCAATAATCTTGTTTTTTACCTCCAAACTACAACCGATTTAATCAGAAGCAGGTTCAGGTGTCCTGGTTTTATAATCGCTGTGGATGTCAACCAGACTAAAAAAAGTTGGCTTACGACCAGCCTCCCTCTGAAGCAGATTGTCGACATCCCCGCCCACTCATACGGCAGTAGCCTGAACCTTAACCTAACGAGCACCGAAGACTTCTACCTCCCCCCGTCTTCCCTAGGACCAACTGGGGTTTTCGATCACCATGCCCTGATACTGAAAGCCAAAATTTCTGTGAAGAAACCTATGCTTTCACGAATGACAACAAGGCCCCTAACAGACTCGGCCATACGTGAATACGGCCGGTGGGTAACTACATACAATTTCCCTGAAGTGTCCATAGACGGTACACTTGAGCAGAGAGTAAGCACTTTCAATGAGGTACTTTCCTCAAAGTATTGTTAAGTATTCACAACAAAAACAGTGACCTTGAGTGAATACGACAGCCCATGGATCACCTCCACAATAAAAGCCAAATTTTGCGAGCGAAGTAATCTTTACTCGTGTGGTAAAACAGACGAAGTAGCAGCTGTACGGAACCAAGTAGTGCACATGGTACGCAAGGCCAAAACCAAGTATGGTTGCGTAAAAGTGGTGCCACTTCTGAACAGTGAGCCTGGGAAATGGCACTGGTCGGTCAAGAAACTAAATGGGAAATCGTCTAACTCCACCATAATGATAACAGACAACAGCGGGCGCTTACTTGGGTCCCATGCCGTTAACGCCTTCCTAACCTCTATATGTACAACAATTCTTTTTGTGATTTCCCAGGAAAAAGAATCCCTGCTTGAAGACTGTCCCACAGATGTTTTTGTTCAATTAAGTGACTTCGACGTGTACAAGGAACTAAGAAAAATGAAGACGAGAGTCTCACCTTTTCCTGGCGATATCCCTCCCAAACGTGCTCATGAATATGCTTTGTTCATTGCTTTCAAATTCTCCGTTTTGATTAAACAACGCTTTGCGTCCGGTGTGTTTCACTCAAAGTGGAAGAAAGCGCAAATACGGGTCATTCCGAAATTCCCCCCCCCCCCCCGAAAAGCTGTGATGGCTTGAGACCTATTTCTCAAATTCATGAATCCATAGACAAATATCAAACGGAGGACTACCAAAGTGCGCAGCTTCCGTATACCTTGTAATAATGTTTGACCTCATTCTAAGGCAGCTTGGGACCTAGGGTCATTTTGTTGATCTAGCTGCGATCGATTTTCGATTTTCGCAAAGCGTTTGACCTTCTATTTCACCACATTGCATGACTGAACTTAAAGCGAATGGGAGCTACACGTCAAGCTCTGACAATCGCACTGGATTTTCTGTCTGGACGCCAATAGAAAGTATTTGCCCTCAATGGAGAAGACACTGACTCTGAATGGAGTTATATAACTTGCGGGGCCCTGCAAGGCACCAACACTCGCAGGCTTAACATTTCTTGCTGTGATCAACTACATATTGAGCGAGCACCAAGACACACATAAGTTTGTGGATGACTTATCACTCGTGCTTAGTTATCTACTTGAGGGTAATACTCCTATAACCCAGTTTGCTAGTGACATTTTTGTTCATGAGTCCAATCTAATCACTAACGCTACCAAGTCAAAAATTCTTCGGCTTTGTCCCCTAAAAGGAGAATTTAACCCCCCCCTGAAGTCCTATTTCCTGTCGTGTCAGAAGTGAAGATACTCAGTGTTGTTTTCTCCAGAGACTGTTCTTTCACCGCACATATTTACAGTGTAATTAGGAAAGGTAACGCTTCCCTACAAACACTGTCCAAAATGCGTTGCTTTGGTTGCGATATCAATAATCTCCCCCGTGCGTATCTTTGTTATATGCGACCAGTCCTCGAATATGCCTGCCCTGTACGCCTATGGAGCCCTTCAGTACTACACACTGCTCACCTGATGTACGACACAGAGTCAGTGCAAAAATGGCAGTCAGAATAATCCTAGGTTCTAGAGATATTCCTTACCAAGAAGCACTCATTGCACTAAGCATTCAGTGCGAAGAACAGAGATTGTGTGATCTCATCATGAGGTTGGAAAAGCTTTGCTTTCAGACCCAGCCCATCGAGACGTCTTAACCGCCTGACAGCAAAATCAGACAGAAGTCCAAACTGATTCCTATACGTGCACGGACAAACTTGACTTGACTTAAGTCCCACCCGGCCTTGGTGGTCGTCTCGGGGTTCTCTCTCCTCAAGAGAGAATCTATTCGTCACCTATACTGCTCTCTATTTTGTGCCAATCTTAGAAGACCAGGGAGGTTGCAGTCGGAGAAGTTCTCCTTCCAGCGCTTTGGAGAGCGACCGCAAGGGCGAGAACCGTGGATGCGACCTTCGAAGGCAATTTTCGGTAGTTGGTCGTCTTTCCAACAGAGCCATTTGTTACATCACCGGCTACCCCGGACGGGGCATCTGGTTCGTCGATTGCTCTGGACGCGGTAGATGGTATCGCATGGTCATCGGATAAAATTCCGGACGCGGTAGCATTGATTCTTATAAGTTTTCTTGTCTTCATCATTATATAATTTGAGAGCAATATCTGAGAAGAAAGGATGCTCAGATAGATTTCGAGACTGCGGCAGCTTTCAGACGACAGGTTAGCTTTCCCCGTGCAAGGATACAAAAATTTCTAGTATTATTTTTCAGCTCCCAAGCAGCCGTTCAGTTCATGGTTTTGGTTTGAGTAATTATGCCCTTACAAAGATTGGTAAATTTGTTCCTCATCCCATCTCACATATAACTAGCCTCTTTTTCTTCTGGTGTTTTCCCTCATTTATTTAAAGTTGCTAATGTTGTACCTTTGCAGAGAAAAGATGATTCATTTATAATTTCAAACTATAGACCTATTTCTCTTCTTCCCAACGTCTCTAAGTTTGTTAAAAAAGGAGTGTATCGTAGACTCTCATTTTTTGTATTTAGTGCTAACAAAACTGCAGGAGATTCCCTCGCAACTAAGCATCGGTATCATTTTCGTCCCACTTTCTCTACTTTGCATGCGCTCTAAGATGAAAAAGAATTTGTATGACTTAGTCTGGACAAGAGGTTACGTGTTTGGGGTCTATTCTGTTCTTCTGACAGTTCCTCTGCTTTGCCTATATTGAAAGGTGTCCCACAGGGCTTTAAAGTTGGACCACTTTTGTTTTTTATTTATATTAACGATCTTGTTAATGATCTTCATCCCCATGTGCACCCTGTTCTTTTTGCTGACGACAGCAACTTTTTCATTGCTGCAGTGGACCTGCCATCTGCCACTTCCGTAGCTCAAGGTCTTCTTGATGAAGTAAAGGATTGGCGCCGGTCAAATAGTTTGGCTCTTAACAGCCGGGAGAGTGCCATTGTCCATCTCAGGAATCCTTACCGTAAAAAAACACGTACAAGAGACAATCATCATGACTCATGGGGATGGTATCATACCGTAAGCTAATATGGTGAAATTTCTTGGTGTGTATCTTGACTGTTTTCTTTTGTTTAAACCCCATGTAACTCACACCCGTTTCCTCACCCTCTGCCAGTCTTCGATATTGCACCGGGTGAACTCATTTCTTTCTTCTGCTAGATGTTATGCATTTTCTTTATTATGCTTGTATTTTTCCTTATCTTTCTTATTGCTGCTCTGTCTGGTGCAGTACAAATAAATCTCGTCTATCCTCGCGTCCAAGAGCCCAAAATAGGAAATTGAAAACTACTTTTCTTCTCCCTCGGGTATAACCTTCCTCTGAACTTTATAATAATAATGGCAGCTCCACTGGATCGTATTGTGGGTAAAAGTATTCTTTATTTAGCGCATTCTACTTTTCTAGGCACACTTTCACCGTCTCCGCACCAGCTTCTCTCATGGACAGGCCCAGGTACGTACTCTTCTTCTTTGTGTAGTTCTTCTCACGTATTTTGTTTGTCCAAACGATCATCAGTAGCAGCTCAGAGGTCTTTTGCTTATCAATCCATTTTACTATGGAACTCCATCCCTTTTGATGTCCCCCAAACTCTCTTTGCAAAGGCAGTTTCTCGGCAGTCCTTTTCCATCCGGTAATTTTTCTTCTTCTTTTTCTTTTAATTTTATCCCTATTTATGTGTGTCTCTTTTCTTCTTTTAAAATCCTTGTCAGAAATCTTCCTATCTGTTGAATGTCCTTGTTTTATTCCAGTTTTGTATTATTGTATGTGTTGTAGCGTCTTATTATTGTGTTGTGTGGCCCACAACAAGTCATGCTTCTTGCACCAAGTAATCGTTTTACGTTTATAATAGTTTTTTCTTTTTTTATTAATAAATGGTTGATCGATTGATTGATTGATTGAAACCAGCACTTTTCAAATAACTCGGAGAAATGTAGGCTTAAAAATTCAATTCGTTTCCTTCTACAGAGTCATACCTACTTAATGAATCTTTAAGACTAGACAATAATACTTAAGTACTACTTGACAATCTGTCCATTTTCGAAGGGAGAGTTACTCCCCCCTAAATATTCAAATCAGGCATGGAATAAAATAAAATTATTAGTAGGATCAATCAAAGTAGTTAATACAAGAAAAAAATGAATTATCGGAATTTTTAAGTTGATTATAAATTGGGTTGGATAAGTTTCTCCGATTACAAACAGTTTGCGGCAACAATCTGTAAGCAAGGAGCGACTCGGCACAATAGTTACCAACACTCTAAAAACTAGAATTTTGATTACAATAGATGCATCAAGAGAATAGGCTTTTCATGCTAATTCCAAATAAATAAAATTCACTAAGTATAATGCTACATATAGAAAACTACTAGGCAGAAAAAATTTGAATGATTTTCAAAAGAGATGGGAAATACTCTTAAAAAGTCAAGGAAAAAGTCAACATAAATTGAAGAAAAAATCACGGAAGCGTATTAATTTGTTTCTTTTCTTTTTCCAGGGGTGATCGTATCAAGCCAATGGACCTAGAAAATTGGAAAAGGGCTTATTCAAAAGAAAATTAAAAGTGCTAGTCGAATTTTAAAATGACCCAAAAGATTGGAGTGCAGGTGGCCCCCTCCCATGCCAAGCTCTTGGGGAAAGGACTATAACTTATGAAAATTGCCCATTGTTTTCATATAGCATTTGTTATTGGGATTTATACATTTTTTGCAGGGAGGGGATTTTCTATGAGGAGAATTTCCCATTGGGAGGGAAGTTCCCGCAGGTTAACTTTTCGAGGGAAATTTTACACTGGAGGATTTTAGCACAGGATTAAAGACCACACCCGTATGTAAAAAAGTCTTAACCTCTGATTGGTTCTTTTGTCTAAAATTTGAAGCTAGTAAAAAACAAAGTTTTTGAGTTACAACATTTTGTACAAGTAAACTCTCTTTTTCATTGTGCTTTAACTGGTTCTTCAATCCAATAAAATCACAAGTTTCTTCATTAGGGCGATCATAAGCAAATTATTTAAATTGTATGCTCATATATTTATCTTTTTGATGTCGCCTCTTATGGATATTTTTACATTGGACAAATAAGACTGACAACTAGAATGTTGAGATTCAATCAATACTTCAAGAAAATTCCGTATATAACAGAAACTATTGGGATGGGTCAGATAGCTAAAGAGTAATGTTGTACATTTTTAAACTATGAATATTTCCCTTTAAACTATGAAAATTCCGGTTGTGTAAATAATTGGGGAAATATTACACAGTTCAAGAAATTATTACACAATTTGATTATAATATGCATTATTTTATATAAAAAAAGCTGAATATAAGACAGAATGATATATTTTACTATATTTCCTTACAATTTTGCATATAAATTATATATATTCTCAAGGACGATTGATTAAAAGCTTACAGTGGCTGAAAATCTAGACTGAAATAGTAACATTTGGCGCTACTTGACCTCGCTCAATTGATCCCCTTACTAACATAGATTGTTCTTAAATACATGAATTACCGATTGAAACATAAACTTATTTTGGCCCACGGGCCCAATACAACCCACAAAATTTGCGTTTGACATTTTTCGACGTCTCTCAATTGTACCCTTTACTAACATAGAAAATTCTTTATATATATATGAATTACTGTCTGAAAAATAAATTTATTTCGGCCCAAGGGCCCAATATAGCCCACAAAATTGTAGAAATAATTAGTAGTAATGAAAATAACAAATACCTCGTGCTTCTTGAGGTCATCCAAGTTCTTGAAACTTCCATCACAGAATCGACAAAGAAAGGAATCGGAAAAATCTGATCCATGGGATTTCTCGTGCGACTTCAAGGCACCACTTGCCGTAAAAGCTTTCTTGCATATCCTATGGGATAAAAAGCAAATTCAATATAGGAAAATATGGAGATATATATATAGAAGGGGGTTTCATGAAAGGAAGAGAGCAATGATACATTAAATATAAGAAAAACAGACATCTGTCAGGTAGAGATCTAATAAAAACCTTACTACTTAAGCAAAAAAAGTTTACAAAATGTTCAACCTAATATTTTCTCCAGTATCCCCTCGTTCGATTACCTCGTCAAAATATTGCTTCTGTGATTTTAAAGCACTAATTGCCATCATAGCTCTGTTCGATATTCTATATAAACAATTAAGAATAGGACAAGACTATGACGGGAAATATGGATAAATGTGAGGGGAACAGATAAAGAGACAAAACGGGAAAGAAACCAAGAATATGGAGAGAATCGAATGTCCAATAATTGTTCAGTAGATAAAGCAGTAGCAGCACATCAGCAACAAAAGATATGTCATAAGACAGAGCCTCTTCCACTGTCAAAAAGACAATATAGCTTTATATTTTTTGTGACTTAAAGTATTTTTTTGCACCAGCATACTAAAACCCAAATGCTTAAAGTTCACATACCCTGTGAAACATCCCATGTTGCGACCAGCTGCAACTTGCACCAAAAGAACAAGAGCCTGATTTCATTCTATTTATTAGTTTCGGATCCATCCATCCACCAAGTCAAAATTGTGACATTATTGAGGCTTTTTGTTAGAAAATGAATTAGACTCGCTTAATATTTCTGTTTTTTTCAACTACTTTCAACCATATTTCAACGTATATCCACTAAAAAAGATGCAACACTGCTTATATCTCAGTTTTTGAATGAGAATTACCCAATGGTAGGTGTCGTCTCACGTTCAAACATTGAAACCGTAGGACTACACAAACACAAAATACCGAAAACTTGCAAAGCAAATATACACGTTATAGAGAATAGTTTACAATTTGGGGTTAAGAGCATAATACAAAAAAGGAACATTAGCATTACATTGTATTCCATAGTTACCCACGTGGCTATAAAAAACAATCACATATAAAATGTAACTCCTCAATAGGTCTCAAGGGATGATACTATTTAGGGAATAAATTATGAATGCATCAATAAATTTTATTTGTAACCCACCATACAACAAAAGAAGAATACACGGAGTAAACGCAAAAAAAGAAAAAAAGAAATAAACTAATATTAAAACTTCACATTAACATATATACATATAAAACACCAAAAAATTGAACATTTAGTGAGCAGCACTGTAAATCAAATTTGTTGATGCACAGTCAAAGAGATCACTTAGTGCTGCACGCGTGCATGATCTTCGAGCCCGGGTAGCAAAATTAAAATGTTGCGTAATTGATACTCATTCTCTAGGTATTTCTGGTGTAAAGAGGGAGTCGGAGGAGAAACTTGAGGTAATTGAAAAAACTAATCTAGTCTTCAGTTTCTTAGATAGCCTATTCCACATTCGTGATACATAAAAACTAGCTGGTAAAGCAAATGCTTAATAAAGATGTGGACACAAATTTTCTATTTGGGCTTAATTTCAGGAAGCCTTATTAACGTAACATATCCTTAACCCATTATCACGCTGTCAACTATCATTATTCAACTGTTTTTATATTAGTTCCATATGTTACATCATGATATTTCAGAGAATAACTTGAACGTAATGCATGACCGTCTACTGTTACACCCACACTGCTGTGTAGCCCACACATACGGGACGGCTCTTAAATGAGGAACTTTGTCTTAGCAGCATTAACCGATAACCCAACTGTATTTTACCCTTTTTCAAGTACCTCAAGATTCATTTAAAGTGTACGTACATCACTGCTTATCATATGTAAGTCACTGACATAGCAAATAAAGCTCAGGTCAAAAAGTTCGAACGCAAACCCTCCGGTTAATTTCTTCGTAATAGTGGAAAACAGACCATTAAAAAGCAGGAGTAAAGGTAAAGGTAAAGAATACGGCATTAGACTTTACAGTCTCTACCGGTGGTGCTGATCTCCGTTTCTTGGCCCTTCAGCCAGGAAATGTAATGGGGGGTTGGGGGCCAACAATCCTGTGCTTTCGCACACCCTTCCTGTTTACCTTCCCCAAATTTCTCCAGGTACCCATTTAGAGCTGAGTCGACTCTGCCTGAGCTTACAGAGTCACACCACTGACCCCCGTCCCAAACTAAATAATTGGGTACACTAGGATTCAAACCCTCGCCCTCTCAGATAAAGGGTCCTGAATCCCTGTCTTACACCTTTCAAAGGCGTAAGGGTGATGATAAATTTCTATCTGAAAGTTTAATACGATATGAGCCATACGAGTACCAATATGACAAAAGGGCTACTATATAAGGGTTATATTCTTGGCCCAAGAGGGTTAAAGAAGACTGGGAATTTTCAACCGAATCAAATGCACGGGAAACATCGACATAATAAAAATAAAGGCAGATTCTGAGCATGAAATTTGGCCCTGATTTGTTTTTCGCTCGTCTGTGCACAAAAACACAATCCATTCTTTTAATTAAAATAAATAACCGAGTCAACTCAAAACGATCAAAAATTAACATGAGTACGGCTCACAAACTGCATGCCTTGTCAAGACCAGAACATAACTTGCACTTTACTGAAAATATAAAAAATGACCTTGGATTGTCAGTTCAATGCATATACTGATATTTATTCTTTAAGGTTGTAATAATTTTTTATTTATTAGAGTTTATTTATTAATATTCCAAACGAGTTTTTTCTTCATAACAAAATAATTCATTTTTGTAACTATGAACTTTAGTAGCCTATATTCGAGCTCAGTCCTGCACTTATCTTCCAAAATTGCGTTTTTCGACTCGAAAGAAATTTGTAATATTCAACTCACTTGGTAAACTATCTGAGTGCAGATACTTACTAATCGGCTTAAAATGCTTCCACCTATCATTAAGTGAACGAAGAGCTTGCAAGGAAGACTCCTCGGCTTACACAAGCTTTAATTTGTCAACTCCTTTATTATACACTTTTTAGAAGCTCGAAATTAAGTAAAGATGGAACCAGAGCGAGGTCTGCCGCACTCACGCCAAACTCTGTACCAGTACTTTGATCGGTGTTTTGCATCTTTCATATGCAGGTTTTTAATCCAAAACGGGTTGAGGATGCCTACTTAAATGTGTGCTTCAGGAACGGCTGTTGACTTCACCATTTTCATGGTGTAAACTATCTCACAACAAAACAAATCTAATACTAGGGTATCAGACAAACCATGCTTTAGTAAATAATCTTGGAACTTGGATTTTCTGTAGAAATTTGTTACAACTGGCCTGATACAGATCTCGATTAGTTTTTTTTCGTTCAGTTTTAGTGTAAAACTTCGTGATTCTTAAGTTAGCTACCTTCGCAAAAGGAACTTTGATCGCCAACCAAGGTAGTAACTAATGTTATGCTTATAATCAACGTAAATAGGATCCGTAATATTATGATTAGTGTGTACGTGGGCAATGTAAGTGAAAAATTCGGAGTTTGGGATATAAGCGTATGAACTATTTTTGGAACAGACGGCTAGATCTTTTGGTATATTAGACATAAAAATATCTGCAAACTTGCTAGAAGCAAGCTAGAGATATCGCATTGGATTTTTCTATTTTATATTTAAGATTAAATCATATTAGACTATTCAACACACACAAATGAATAAAGGGGAGGGGGATCTTTTCTATTTAAAAATTATTATTTCTGAAGTTATGAACTTGGTCAAGTCTATCCTGTTTCCCTCACAGCAGGGAAATCAACTCGAAATCTTGAAAGAAAGTTTTATTCATGGATAGGGAGGGGGAACCAAGGCGAACCCAAACCTTGTGTTGAGGAGGAGGCAAAACAATTTTTCACTGATTATAAAAGAAAAATGTTAACGTTTTTTATGCCGGTTGTCCAACAGGCTTCGCTGCTTTGCATAATACTACTACCATTTGAACTTTCAATGGTCTTTTTCCACATGGTCTACCGAAAAACCCTCACAGACCATCAAAATATAAGCCCGATTCACACTACACAAGAGAACTCTATCCCAGTGCGGTTGAAAAAAAGCGGTAAAAGAATAATACAATATTAAAATGGCAACTACCTTTTAAATTGGCAACTACCTTTTAAACTGGCAACTACCTTTTAAACTGGCAAATACCTTTAACCGACTTGTACTCAAGGATAATCATTTTTAAACTGTCCAGTTACTTTTTTTGATTTATTCCCAGTTGCTACGCCTTCTCAACCTATTTTGTAACGGACAAAAACTACGCCATTCGTTCTCTTGATCTCGATCTCGTTCTCTTGATTCTTTCTTGATCTCGCTCGGATCTTGTTGCCACTCTCTACTCCACCACTTTCTGTTGCCAAACCGCTGTTATGCTGTTATTTAGGTTGTTTTAGATGTGTTCCTTATTTTTGTTATCGTGTAAATTTCTACCTTAATGTTCCATGCTCATTTTGTTCTTATTTCTTTTTGTTTTTCAAGTTTTTTTTTACTTTGATTGAAGATCTGCATATCTGTTATTCTTATTTACTAGTTTTTTATTTTTTTTTATCTGGGCATAACAAACTCGCCTCTGTGCCAGATACTATTATCATACTTTTATAATTATTAATTAATTATGACTAATAATTGATTATTTTAATTAATTAATTATCATTATCAATTAGTTGTTATGTAGTTTACACATTATCTTGTTAACCATTATTAGACACTATTATATCTTGTATATTGATACATACTATACCTATACAGAGATTTCGGGAAACCCTATTTTCTTTTGGTGAAATTTACAGAAATCCTAAAAAAATCAAACATAGTAGGAACACTGGATTTACTGTCGAAATCAGACAGGACAGCAAAGCAAACAATAAATTTTCACTTTTCCTTTAATTGAGTCTTCATATGCATTGTATTAAGATCTATATTGTCACTATAAGCTGCAGTGTGTGTTTAAATCAGCTCATTTACTAAATCTAATTATCGCCATTTCAACTGAGCACCATCAAAAGAAAATATACTATTACTGAAAGTTTTGAGAAAAAAGATAATTCCATATTAGAATGTTGTCAACACGGGGGAGGATTTTATTCCAGTAGAATTCTGAAAAATGAAAAAAAAACTTACCTGCATTTAAATGGTGTGAGCCCTGAGTGACTCCGCTCATGAACTCGAAGTGAAGAACTAGTCGTGAAGGCTTTTCCACAATAATTACAAACGAAAGGACACGCTCCGGTGTGACTTCGCATATGTACCTAAAACCATTTCATTCCATTAAAACCATTTAGAAATAAAATTCTATTCAGCTTTTTTCAACTGGAATCACATAAACAAGGGAATAAACATTCCAAAAATATTCCGATGTTATAGAAGAATATTCCCCTGTAATGAGGAATTTTGTCTTCTATTTCTCAATCTATTCTTTGTGTTTACAAATACAAATATATGATGTATATAAAAATACTCTCCGAATGACATGACGCAAGTCATATTGCGAATACAATAATGATATAGCAAAAAAAGAAAATAAAGGAAAACATAGGCTAATTAAAGTATGTGTTTCCCGTCAGGCAAATAAATTTGCAACCACCCCACAATCATAACGTGCATTAAAAGGAAAAAGTACTTATTGATTCAATTAGTTCCAGATCTATTTATTCACCGAGCCAGAAATTAAGATTTTTTACTAAGACTTTTCTTGGAGAAGGATCTAAACTTGATTAAAATAGGAAAATTGTCTTTTTCATCAATTTCAGCTAGTATTCAAGGTATTTTTAATTGAAATAACCCTATACACTCAATTTTGAATATGTAATTCAATAGATAGAATCTCAGCTACCGAAGGGTCGCAAATTTGCCGGCTTTCGTCGACAGATGTGTCAACAGAGAGCAAAGCAAAAAAACAACATAGCAAAACTTACACAGGGAACATTTATCTTAACACTAGGGATGGTTCCTTTAACTTAACAATGCTAAGGGATACTATATTTAACTTAAACAATACTAGCTATATCAAAATTGTAAAAATAAGCCGTGTAAAAAATAAGAGTGAAATTATCTTAAACTATTTTTTTTTGTAAAAATCAGAGCCAAAATAAAATTATAGGCCATGGAATATCATGCGATCTGAGAAATTATCCTATACAGTAAGAAAAAACATTTTTTAAGAAACCAAAATTCTTCTTAGAAACAAATTTTTATTTTTTAGAAACTAAAATAAAAAGCTAAAAACCAACAATAAAGACTGCTGGCCATGGAACATCTTGCAATCTGAGAATTAAATTACACCATTCAGTAAGAACCCAAAATTTTTGAAATCTTCTACAATCTTGTATAATTTTTTCCACTATTTCAAATGTTTATTTTAGGACTTGCTTAGCAGCAGAAAATTCAGTTTTATCCTATCAGAGTTTTTTTTTTTTTTTTTATGGCACTTGGTATTAACCAAGTGACATATAGCGATCGCAAATTCTGTCGGTCTGTCTGTCTGTCGGTCTGTCCCGGTTTTGCTGCTTTAGGCACTTCCAGGTAAGCTAGGACGATAAAATTTGGCAAGCGTATCAGAGACTGGACCAGATTAAATTAGAAATTTTCCGATTTGGCCATCTGGGGGGGGGGAGTGGAGGGCCGGTTAATTCAGAAAAAAATAGAAAAAATAAAGTATTTTTAACTTACAAACGAGTGATGGGATCTTAATGAAATTTTATGTTTGGAAGGATATCGTGTCTCAGAGCTCTTATTTTAAAACCCGAACAGATCCGGTGACATTGGGGGGAGTTGGAGGGGAGAACCTAAAATCTTGGAAAACGTTTAGAGTGGAGGGATCGAGATAAAACTTGGTGGGGATAATAAGCAGAAGTCCTAGATACGTGATTGATATAACCGGAACGGATCTGCTCTTTTTGGGAGAGTTGGGGTGGGGGTTAATTCTGAAAAATTAGAAAAAATGAGGTATTTTTAACTGACGAAGAGGTGATGGGATCTCAATGAAATTTGATATTTAGAAGTATATTGTGTGTCAGAGCTCTTATTTTAAATCACGACCAGATCCTGTGACATTGGGGCGAGTTGGGGGGGGGGGCTTAAATCTTGGAAACATTTAGAGTGGAGGAATAGGGATGAAACTTGGTGGGTAGAATAAGCAAATGTTGTAGATACGTGATTGGCGTAACCGTACTGTATTCGCTTTCTTTGGGGGAGTTAGGGGTGGGGTTCAGTGCTTTGGCGATTTTGGTGCTTCTGGACGCGCTAGGGCGATGAAAATTGGTGGGCGTGTCAGGAGCTGCACAAATTGACTTGATAAAGTCGTTTTCCTCGATTTGACCATCTGGGGGGCTGAAGGGAGAGGAAAAATTTGAAAAAAATGAGGTATTTATAACTTACAATTGGGTGATCGGATCTTAATGACTTTTGATATTTAGAAGGACATCATGACTCAGAGCTCTTATTTTAAATCCCGACCGGCATTAAGCCTCTGAATTTCCTTTTAAATCAGTCTATTGATTCTTAGAATTTTACTAGAGCTCATACCATATGAGCTCTTGGCTCTTCCGGCCTCGTCACAAGTGCCATATGGGCTCTTAGCTCTTGTTTTTTTTCATTTTTTTTATTTTTTTTTTTTTGTTTGCGCAAGATTATCCTACCGTATTTATAAATATCCTACCGCATGTAATAAAAACATGCTTCCCTGAAAACTGCGATTTTTCTTTTAATCGTTGAAAATTGCGAAGTTTTCAGAGCAGTGTCACATTTTCACCAGTTTCGCCACGTTCGAACCGTGAAAACGATCAAGCAAAGTTAATTAGTTAAATTTGCCAATGCCTTTCGTCTGTTAAAATTTCAACATTTATCTATCTCGCTTAGTTGCTGTCACTATCATTGAGGGCAGAAGAAAAAAAAAGCTGATACACTGGACTTTAAAACGCTCGAAGAAGAACGTTCAAAATCTTTTAATCGTGTTTTTCTTGAAATGAAGTTTCGAGCATTAGGGCAATTTTGCTCCCAGGTTGCGACCTGGCATCTCAATAATTCTTTTTTAATGTAAGCATATATTCCTTTTTTTTTTTACAATAAATAGTAAGTAATGTCAAAAAAAGCAGCCTACAATCAAAATCGACAAAAATATAAACCAAAAATAAGAAACATTTAAAAGGAACGATAATGCAGACGCATTTTACATTTTAAAAAAGAAAAAAAAAACACCTTGAAAAAATGAAAGAAAAACTGAGACCAGCTTTGAGAAAATATTTAAAAATCGTGTGCATGTTTACTGACATATCAGAAGCTATTCATACAAAAAAAGCAATTAAAAGAAGATAAAAATAGTTACCTTAAGAGATGAGCTAGTTGTAAAACGTCTCTCACAGAGGCTGCACATAAAACGATCTTCATCAGTGTGAGATCTTTCATGAGCTTAAAAAAATATAAAGAAATAGTGAGTTTCTTTCACGTTTGAATTGACATAAATAAGACTCAAAACGAACAGAAATTACAATAAATAGCCGAGTCAAACTCAAAAGGAGCAACAATTAAACATGAGTTGGCTTTATAACCTCCATGTCTTCTCAATACCCGAACATAATTTTCGTTTTACTGAAAAATAAAAAAAACAAATGACCGTGGAATGTCAGTTTAATTGACATATACTGATATTTATTTCTTAAAGTTCTGATAATTTGTTATTTATGAAAGTAACAAAAGTGAAAACACTTAAAACGCAATTTAATTTCAGTAAAGCGCACATTATGTTCTGGTCTTATAAATGCATGGCGGTTATAAGCCCAACTCATGTTAATATTTGCTCGTTTTGATGTTGACTCGGCTATTTATAGTAAGTTCTGTTCTTGTTAAACTTCATTTACTTATTGATAGTGATTGGCGTGGTTTTACGCTTGTAAGATCATGTGACTTTATTTCTACTTATTTTTGAATTAATGGAGCCCTAAAAAACTTGTTTTGTGGAGAAAGTTTTCAAATTAATTTCTGTTCGTTTTTTATTGACATAGTCGTTTTCATAAAAAAAAAACAAACCAACTTTTACATCTTTTCAGTTTTTTATAAAAGAATCCACAGCGGGTTGCTATTTGTATGTTGGAAAAACTTTTTCTTTTTTTTTTTATTCTGACACAAACAGTATTTCTCAACTGAATTTTGTAACTCCTGAAGTTGACCAGAAAATTAAACTTAATATCATTCCCAAAAGATTCTATCTATGCTCTTTAACAACCTGGATAAACTTACACTCCTTTTATTTATTTAAATTGTAGGAGCAGAAGAAGTAACAGTAGTAACCCCAAAATTTTCAACTTAATTGCCCCAATTCGTCCTCGATACATTACAGAGGTATCTTATTCCCAACCATAAATACAATACCTTTTGATTTAGTTTAAAGCAAGATTCAATTTTAAAGCATAATAGGCCAATTACATAATTGTGGAGGGTTTACATGCCCAATCTCCCTAAAGACATAGTTGCTGGACCGTTCTACTATGCTGAACACAATGGCTGTCTCAAAATTTTGACTGGATGCGTTTGGAAAATGAATGGGCTTAAGAGAAGGGCTGATAGCCCTCCGATATCTTTTTACTCTTACAAACGGCACCAGAACTTTTAATTTTGAATTGAATTAGCCCTTTTAAAACTTTCAAAGATATTTCTAGCTATTATAAAGTGTTGCTCCCTATGATATTGCTTATGTGCCCTTTTGAAAACCTGTATGCATACAATTTTTCATTTAATTGAAACTCCTCCTAAATTTTCCCTGACGTTTTCACCTTAATACCCTTAGCGTCATTAGTTACAATAACTGCAGTGGTAACCATACACGAAAAAAGAAAAAACTGTATGCATGCAGGTTTTCAAAGGAGCATACGAAAAACGACTGAAAAAATGAAACAACAAATGGCCGTGGATTACCTGTTTAATTGAAATATTCTGATATTTATTCTTTAGAGTCTTGATAATTTATTATTTAAGAAAGTAAGAGAAATAAAAGCAAAGTAAAGCACAAATTATGTTCTGGTCTTAAGAAGACATGGGGTTATCATCCCAACTCACTTTAATTTTTGCTTGTTTTGAGTTTGACTCGCCTATTTATTGTAATTTCTGTTCGTTTTGAGTTTCACTTATTTATTGATAGTAATTTGTGGTAGTTCAACTCTTTTTATTTATTAAAATTGTAAGAGCAGAAGTAGTAATAGCAGTATCCCCAAAAGATTTGACTTAATACCCCAGGTCGTTCTCGATATATTGCTGAGGTGTTTTAATCGCAACCATAAATACAATAGCTTTTGATTTAGTTTTAAAGCATAATAGGCAAATTACATAATTGAGGGGTTTCAGGGTTTGGACAGGTCGGTTCGTTTCAAATTATAGACTCTGTCCTATTTTTATAGGATTTCCCGGGCCCAAATATAGGCCAAATATAGGATTCGGAAGTCCTCGGGATCAGATCTGTGGTAGATGGCGTGGGATGCCTGGCCACATAAATTCGTCAAAAATAGTAAATAACAGTCAAAAATCAGATACACATACTGTGCCAGCGATTGACTGATATAGGTAAAATACTTGGAATCACTCTTGCTGCTTCTTGGGCATCAATTTCGATATGAGGTCAGTTTTTTTCTTTGCAAGAGACTGCTCCATTCTCGCAGATTCCACCATCTGCTCTCTTTCACTTGTTCTGGACCTCACAGCTTCTTCGAGCAAAGAAACAGCTAGGGCAATGTCTATGGAACTCTTTGACTTGGCAGCCTTCTTCATTCTGTCAGTCGCTTCTTGAAGTAGAGTATCTGTTACTGTTCTCTTTTCTTGCTCTGATGCTCTAAGTTGTTGGTTGTCTCGTCATATTCTAGTAGAAAATATGACTGAATGTTCTTCACAAGCATTTGCTTACAGTAAGGATGCAGCGCATCGGTGATCAGATACGTGAGTTTCTTCACACATAGGGATATTCCGTCGGGGATCTTACCGGGGAACATCACATGAAAGGTTGCGACAATATGGTCTGAAGAGTTAGCAGACATGGAACTGTGTACCGTCTGAATTGCCCATATTAACTCAGCTTTATAAGCGGCATCACGCTCACAAAACATGTTTGTACCAACTAATGGTTTATCCTTGATTGTTTCGTCAACTCGAGATTGTCCGGTCAGGTGAAGCTGTAGTGGATGTAGTTGAGCAGTAACTGCGGCTTTGTGTTCTGCAGATCGCATATGTTGGTTTAGCTGAGCAACCCCAGCAGTACAACCAAGATTTTTCAAGCAGAGTTTGCAAAAGAACGAGTACTGGTCGTTCCCAGTCTTACACCATTCGCCAATCTTTCTACTGTTGCAATCCATCTTAGCAAGCCATTAACTATTAAACTTGGTAGGCCCCATACTTAATTACCAAGCATCAACAGCAAAATAGCATCCCAAGATTAAAAGACCATAAAAAGAAAAATATGGATATAATAATAATAATTTATTTATAACCCACATCATAACAAGTTATGGCACTTGTGGAGTAATCCACAAAAAAAAAGAAAATAAAATACACTGCAAATAAAATACACTACAAATAGAAAAAACACTATGCTACAATGAGATTAACCGAACAGGCCGACCAAAGGATGATGAGGCGATAGACGATAAAAAGCTGATAAAAAGCTGACTTTGCACTTATATCAGGGACATCAAACTTACAAATTATCTTACCATTGCTATACCAAGGGGGGGAGATAAAGTAAAAATTTACAATATCTGAAATAAAAAGTCTGAATCTGATTAACATCATTTTTCTTTAGAAGGGGATAAAGACCCGAAAGATAAAGGACAGAATGATCACAGAATGTAGCATTTAGCCTACCCAGTGCACGTCTATTATACTTCCCCCGATCAGCAACTATCTTAGAATAGCCCATTTGAATAACTGGGCTGTATTAGCATCAGCCTTTTAAATAGTGTTCAGCCAGGAAACGCATAAGTCGCAAGAACTCCAGTCTCATTAAGCAGAGACTGCTAGCCTATATACTGATCTTCGCTCATTTCAGACAGGCCCAACATGACAAAAACAAAACATAGGCTACTAAGTCAACACAACAGCATAGCCCAGGCAGAAGCAGCTTACTAAGCCCAGCACAAAGCATTAGTTAAGTTCAAACAGCTCAACAGTTGTAATTAATTATCGATCTACACCAAAAGACAGCAGTGTACAAGCAGAGTCAAAAGCAAAGAAAATCACATCTTGGCTTACTTAACAAGCAGTGAAAATTGCAAATCATGAGCAAGGTTCTTAGTGCTCTTCAGCCGAAAATATAGGAATAATATGATTTTAGACAAAATATAGGCATTTTATAGGAGTGCATTAAAATATAGGAATTTATAGGCGAGTCCGAACACTGGGGTTTACATGCCTAATATCCCAAAAGATATAGTTGCTGGACCGTTTTAATATGCTGAACTTGTATGCTTATATAAGCACCCTGGAAAAATAGTAAAAAGGGTATATAATTCTAACACTTGTTTTGTAGAAAAGGAATTTTAATTAATTCCTTAAGAGCTTCACCTTAATACCCTAGCTTGCACAGTAGCAATAGCTGTAGCAGTATGTACATGGCACCCCTGGTTTCTTTGACATCCCCTTCAACACACGCTGAAACTTTCAGCTTAATGCAATCAACCGATCCTGAAGCATTTCTGATGCGTCCGCTTGACAACCTGTGTCGGCATAAGGTGTTTCGAATTCGTGCCTTAGTTTTAATAGCAACAGTAGTAGTAGTAGCAGCAGAATCAATTGTAATAGCCTAAGTTTTAGTGACAGGAGTAGTAATAGAAGTATTAATAATAGTAACAGTAGTAGTAGGAGTATGAGTGGAAGTGCTAGCATTTGGATGCAAACATTTTTTTGTGTGTGTGTTAGTTTACCATTTTTTTTGGGGGGGGGGGGGTAGGCAGAGTTTTAATAGTAGTTACAGTAGTGGTATTGATATAACTAGTAACAGTATTGAATATTGGTAGTACTACTAGCAGTAGTAGCATTAACATTTTGCGTTTTGGTCAGTATAACATCCCTCTCATCAAGTCCTGGAAGTTTTAACTTGATACAGTTAGCCGTTGCTATGACATACATGTCCTTTTGATAACCTGTATATTCATATACTTCTTGAAATTATTATCTCAATGCTCTTAGAATAGTAGTAAATGTAGCAGTAACAGTAGTATTAAGAGTAGTGTGCATATTTTGCCTTTTGGTGAGATGATCTTCCCCTAAGCATTCTCAGAAAGTTCCAACTTAATACCCAAATTCATTCTTGAGATACGCTGTTTTGACAATGTACGCGCACATAGCATCTTTTGATTTAGTCCCTCAATACTGTAAATGAAGTAGTGTGGTAGTAGTAGTGGTGGTAGTTGTAGTAGTATTGGAAGCATGCAAATATTACCTTTTTGATCATCTCCCTTATCATTTCCTGAATTTTCCAAATTGATCTATTCAGTTAATCGTATTACGGCATTTTGACAATCCGTATACATATAACGTGTTTTGATTTATTTCAACACTCCCCTCAACATTCTCTAAAAGACTCGCCTGAATGTTCTTCGTCTTTTTGGAAAGTAAAGTTCTAACATACAAACCTTTCCCAATAATATTTACTATGTGTAAAATAATGAACGAATTGCTTAACTTGCAGCCCTTGTCCTGAGGACTGTGGGAAGGTTCAAAACCCCAAAGACTTAATTACTGGGCCTTTCAACAATGCTGAACAAGACAGCTCTCTTTATATTTCGAACGGATGTGTTTTGGGGAATGATAAGCTTGGGGTAGAGGATGGCTGATCGCCCTCCATTAACTTTTGACTATTAAAAAAGGGAACTAAAACTTCTGACTTCTAATCATATGAGCTTCATCCAATCCAAAGTTCATGCGACCACCCGTTCCATAAACACCTTACATATCCCAGGGCATGCCTTACAACCCTTTCCCATGAGCTCTGGGGGATTGTGTTCACCCTAAATACATTGTTACATTATTTTTGGACTATTGGTAACAAAATGCCAATCTCACAATTTTAGTTAAATGTATTTCGGCAAAAGAGGATGTCAGGGAGTAGGGGGGAAGATAGCTGCTCACTATCATGTTTGACTCTTCAAAGGGGAACTAGAAACACTTCAAATCAAATGAGCCTGCTCTAAAGTTCACACGATCACCCCTTCCATAAAAACCTCATATGCCCCTGGGGCATAACTTACAACCCTTACCCCCAGATTCTGGGTGATTCTATTCACCCCAAAGACCGTATTATGTGATCTTCGGACTATTTTTGAACAAACGGCTTTCTCAAAATTTCCATCTGATATATTTGTGGAAAATACCACGCGGGGTTGGCTCCTCCCCCCGATCACTTTGACTATTAAAAAGGGCATCATAACATCAGATTTCTAATCCAATGACCCCCACCGAAGTTGATACAACCACCCTTTCCATAAAAATTTTATATGCCCTCGGGGCATATCTTACAACCCTTGCACTGAAGGCTGTAGGGGAGGGATTGTCATCTCCAAAGAGCCCCCTTCAAAGTTTATACAACATGAGGATTGAGGTTGGAGTGGTGGTGTCATCCTTAAATACGTAATTTCTGGACCTTTTAACTACGCTGAACAAAATGGCTAGTTGAAAATTTTGATTCAAAGTGTTTAGGGAAATGGTGGGCACTGCAGGGTGAGTTAGTTACCATCCAATCACTTTCGACTATTAAAAAGGACACTAGTCATTTCCATTTTCAATCGAATGATCCCTTTTTGAAGTTTCTATGACATCTCCTTCGATATCAAGTGCACTGGTCTAAAAAAAAGGAAATATATTGTGCCTAAATCGCTCTTTATTTAGGCAGCACTATTGTGCAGCTTATGATAATAAAGTATAAATGACTATAGACCTTTTCAGATGCTAGTATTTTTCAGTTCTTGCCTTGCGTTTTAAGTGCTTTTTGACATGTGTGTTTTTTTTCGTTGATAAAGGTATACTGTGGCGAAGTCGAAATATTTGGGTTTTAGTATTATATTTAGTTATTTTCTTAACTGTAAGTTTTGCTCTTGGCTATAAATTTTTTATATTTTCAATTTATTGTGATGGTTGCATTTTAAGCCATGCTCTAAAAAACCTGAAGCCTACAACGCTATATTTCTTTTCTCGTTAAGCGAGATGCATTTTTTTTCTTTTGAAAAAAGGGAGCGAAAATCTCTGATATACTACGTGTTATCTGGGACCCAATCAGTTTCTTGAGATAATCAAGACAATGGGAGCGTTCTTTTTTTGGCAGAAAATTCAAAACTGAAGAGACACTGGAACTCATATTGTTTATTTTATTGGAATAAATGGCATATTAATTTACTCATTGAATTGACATATTCTGAAGAAATGGTTAATCCTGCCTACAAGTCCAGTGGAAAAGGCAGGCAAGCCTAGCAATCAAAACTCCAGGGGTGCAATTTGGGATTCCCCAGGTACCGTCTCTTTTTATCTTTCCTTGATACCTAAATCTCTGCTTAGCTAAGGTAAGACCCTACTAATAATTGCTTGTGCCTTTCAGAAGATCCTTTGTCTTTTGCTGCTCTGTTGGTTTGTAGCTTAATTAATCTAGTGGAAATCACTTTAGGCTTCATCATTGATGACACCTAAAAAAAAAGTTTCGAGCCTCTTAGTACCAGAGAGACGATATCAGACTGCTCCATCCAGTACAGTGGAGCTGAGTCTATTAATGAACGGATTGTTATACTCCCTTCACATGTAAACACTCTAAAAAACAGGCAGAAGCTACTTGCCGAATCACTAAATGACTGAACCCATAAATCTACTACGGCAGAAGTTTTGAGTGAAGCACTTTCTACTGAGGTTGGCTCTTTGGCTGAAGCTTCTGTTAAAAAAACTTGCCTGTGGTCATGCATCTGCTGCTTTTGATGCTGACAACATGAAAATCATTAAACAAGAGGTTTACACTAGTCTGAAAATGGATTTTGATGTTCTTGTTGAAAAATCACTTAAACAACATGACTTGAGGATTTTAAACTTGAATCATCTCTTAATTCCCTGGACTCAGTTTTTTCACAGCTACAAAAATTTCTGAAACCAATTCAATGCAACATTGATCACCTGTGTGTCCTTAAAAATAAAATTTTTCCACAACACAAGTTTTTTAAAGAAAAGTAAAGAGCTCCAACAGAAATCATAATAAATGACCGAGTCAAACTCAAAACGAGAGTAGGATTGACAATCCCCTTCCCTTCTCAAGTTTCTCAAAAGTTCTTCTCAAATTCCCTTAATTTGCACTTTACTGAAAAAAGAAACAAATGCCCGTGAATTGTCAATTTAATATACATACAGACATTTATTCCTTAGAATTTTAATAACTTTTCATTTATCAACGTAAAGAAAAGTGAAAACATTTGAAATGTATTTCTGAATTCTCTCACTCTGTCTTTAAATCTATACCCTCACTCTCTTTAAACAGTAGTTTTAATGTATTGTGTCTGAACGTGCACAGGATAAGAGATAAGTGGGACAGTCTGACATCGCATCAGTAGTGTATAACAGTAGGGCAGTTTATTCTCTTGTCTTTGATCTAAAAAGCATGTTTGCACGTCATACTATTTGTTTGTTTTGTAGACCCCTCCTTTTCCAACACATCTGTTATGCGACTTGCTTGATCATCTTTCTCATATGGAGACTTCCTCTAAAAAAAGTATTTGTGTTTTTGGAGATTTTAATTGTAATATGTTTAAAGTTGGATCAAGTGATGATTATGACTTTCTTTTGGTGTACTGTTTTTTCTAAGCACATGCATTCAATTTTTTTTCCTTTTCGTGTTGACCCTACAAGAAATTCTGCCATTTTACAAGACAATATTTCCATTTCTTATTCTCTTAATTTGAAGTTTACTTCTGGTCTTATTTTTACTGATCTTTCTGACCACTTCCCTATTTATATATCCCTACTTGTGTCTAAAACTGAAATTGGTGTGGATGGGCAAGGTGAGTCTTCTTTTACAACTTTTACAGATAAAGCAATTTCTAATTTAATACTTAGACATCAAAGTAATGATTGGTCTAAGTGTTGTTGAAGCTAATGATGTTGAATGTGCAACAAATTTATTTTTTTGTCGTACGGGAACTCTAATAGACAAGCATTTTCCTCTTAGAAAGAGGCCAAGGAATTAAACACCCAAACGTCATCGGATGTCTTAGAGGGTTGATTACATGTATGAAGGCGTCTCTCTTCAAGGCTGCATGTAAAAGTAAGGCACAGGATGATCTTTGAAGCAAAAACAATATAAAAAAAGTGCTTACTTCTTCAGTGCGTGCAGCCAAAAAGCTTTGATTTTCGCGTCAAATTGATGATTATAACAGGAATTTACGCAAGGTTTGGATTGTAGTAAAAGAGGCTCTTTCCCGCAAAAAACTCAAACAGTCGTCCCCATGTCTTTAAAGAAAATCTGAAGTATTTATTGTGGACAAAATTTCTTCAGCGAGCGTCTTCAATTTGCATTTCCCCGCACTTCCTTCGGTTCTAGTTCCATCCAAGAGTAGAGTAAGTAGTATTCTGTTAGCAAAAGACTTTTGTTTCCTTTTCCCATGCAGTGATACTGAAATTTCTAGTATTATTTCTCAGGTTCCAAGTTGCTGTCCAGTTGATGGCTTGGTTTGAGTAAATGTCCTAAAAAATATTGGCCAGTTTATTTCTCACCCCATCTCATACATAACCAATTTCTCTCTTCCTTCTGGTCTTTTCCCTCATTTATTTAAAGTAGCTAATTTTGTAAAAAAAAAAATCTCTGCATAAACAAGGTAATTCGTTTCCAATTTCAAACTATACACCTATTTTTCTTCTTCTCGTCGTCTTTAAGGTTGTTGAAAAAGTAGTGTATCGCAAACTCTCTTCCTTTGTACTTAGTACTAATACGACTGCAGAAAATTCTTTTATAGCAAACCATAAGTATGGTTCTCTTCCCACTTTCTCTACTTTGCATTCACTCTCAGATGCACCAGAGTTTGTGCAAGTTAATCTGGACAAGGGGTTATGTGGTTTGGGCCAAGTTCTTGACTTTTCACAGGCATTTGATTTGGTCGATCACTACGTTCTTTAGTCTAAACTATCTTTATTTTGAGTGTATGGAGTCCCACTAGAATGGTTAACTAGAATGGTTAAGGTCTTACCTCTCAGGAAGGTCTCAGTATGTTTCGGTTAATGATTGGTGCTGGTCAAATGGTATGGCTCTTAACAGCCAGAAGAGTGCCATTGTACATTTCCCCTTACCGTATGAGAGACGTACAGGAGACATTCATCCTGACTTATGAGAACGATATTATACGGCAAGCTACTGTGGTGAAATTTTTTGGTGTGCATCGAGACTGTTTTCTTTCTTTTAAACTCCGTATAACTCATACCCGTTCCCTAATCCTCCACCAGTCTTCAGTGTTACAACAGGTTAACTCATTTCTTCCGCCAGATGTTACGCTTTCTCTTTATTATGTTTTTTTTTGTTTATTTTTCTTATAGCTACTCTGTCTTGGGTAGAACTAACAGATCTCTTTTGTGCTCACTTCAAAGAACCCAAAATAGGGTAGTGAAGGCAACTTTTCTTCTCCCTCGGCTATACCCTTCCTCTGATCTTCATAATAATACTGGAATAACTCCACTGGATCGTATTGTGAGTATAGATATTCGCCACTGACACCTTTTGGAGTTAAGACAGCACTTGTCGCAAACAACCCCTTTTTAATTTTAGCTTATTATACCGTTTTTGATATTCAAATCTTATATTTAATCATAAGCTACAATGTTGATCAAACAATCATACCTTTAAGCCAGGAAGATGTGGTAAAAGTCTTCTTACAAGTTTGACATTCAAATGGACGCTCGCCACTGTGAATCCTCATGTGAGTGACCAGCGTAGATTTTTTCGTAAACGAACGAGTACAAATATCACATTGAAAAGATCTTTCCCCATTATGAATGCGTATATGGTCAATCAAGGATGACTTGGCCTAAAACATTAAACAAAATTGGGTGGTTATCCAGACGTGAGAAATTACAACTAAAAAAAGAATTTGTGCATGGTAAAAGCCCTGGAGAATTTATCTTCTTAAATCATCACGAAATGCAAATCGTTAATTTTTGCTAATGCTAATTTTCTTTCGGGGTTACCCAAAAAACTGAAGATAGTGGCAACACTGTTGCCAAATGTTAATTTTTGAAAAATTGGATTCTGGACAAGATATCAGATACACTTTTTAGCCAATACATATGATTTCAAATAGTCAGTCTGAATCCTTGACTTGGAAAAACTTTTATGTTCCCCCCAAGAAAATTTTGTCTATCCCACAGCGTATGAGCTGTAGTTTCGCATCCTTACTTATTGTGAATAATCAGGAGAACCCATGGAAGAGCTCCACTTGACACGTCAGTGGAGCCTATAATTTACTAAATCCAGTTTGACGGTCGAAAAAGTACTTTCTCAACCTGAAAATGAGGCTGTTCAACAGCAATCTCTTCGCCACCACTTTTTATAGCCATGAAGGCTGAAATCTAAACAAGGCACAGGAAAACAGGGTCCTTGCCTTCAAGAATGACTGTCTTTGCAGCATATTCAATATTAACTGGAGAGAGCATGTTTACAAACCAGACAGTTTGCTCTACATCGTGCCAGCTCCCATTAAGATGTAATACGCCAACGAAGAAGGCACGTCCTGAGACATTCATTCGAATGGCAGAAGAATAGATTCCCAAGAGCAGTACTCAAGAGGCAGCCAGAGGGGACCCGATGAAGAGGAAGACCGAAAAACACACTTGGTCGCACCAACGAGGGGGACCTGAAACACCAACCTAACTTCCTACCCAAGGGGGACGCATCTTGACAGCTGCAAATCAGAGGGAAAACTGGCAGCTCTTTCTGATCACGCAATGAATACGACTTCAAATAGAGACGAGAAACTTAGTCAATCTTTAAGAACCAAAAATTACATTACACAAATCACGTCAGTACCAAGCCGCCTGAGGCCAACACAATTATGTAAGCTCCTTCTCCGTCCCAATCAATTAAAAATCTCCTTCTTTACACCCTCCCAGGACGTACCCATTTCCCTTAAATATTTCCTTACGAAATCCTCCCACTCCAAAAAGGGACGACCTGCTTTCTGTTTAGCCCTACACGGTTGGCCAAAAAAGACCATATATTTATTTCCACAAATATCATGCAGCTACGAAGAGGCGGCCCATAGTAGATAAATTATCTAGGGAGAGGTTTTTCAGCCCGCCAAAATTCACCAAAAGAGACCAAGCCCCGAAGAATTACCCGTTAATCAGAATTCCTCACAAATGCTGCGTCAATTTTTTAACAAAAGCACATTTTTCTGCAGATTTTTAGCGGATTTAAGAGAAAAAACAAAAGAAAAAAAAGGTATACGTAGATGAAAAAAACAACTATCTTTCAAAATCTAGGGAGGTGGCTAAAAAAAAATCTTCCCATCTTCTCCTTCAATATTAATCTAATCAAAATCAGTTTAACCAAGCCGAGTTCGAAGGAACATTATACGCTTTAAAAAAAAAGAAGAATTTTACTTATAAAATTGTTCTGACACAAAAAATTTTGGTTCCTTTTCGATGCTTTAAATTCCATACGAAACAATCTATCAGGCTCTGCATAGTTTTTACTGGCTTGAAAATTTACTGGCCGATTCCTCTTTACAGAAGCGAATTATCGTGATAGACTCACACGGAGCTGCCTTCCCTCTTAGTGAGAGACCGTTAAATATAGACTGCGTGAATGCACATATGATCAGACAAAGATAATTTACTTGTATTCTGAAATTAAATCGGGATTGAAGGCTACATTCTATTTTTGGTCAACTATTGCAAAATAGCAACACTTTCGAATTTTGTGCTGGGATAGGATGCAAATTTTGTTCCTCTGATCTTGAAGGTCATGGTGGTTTCAGAAAGATAATGCGTGTAGCCTATCGTCCAATAGGCTTTTCTACTATCATTGAAATGAATTATGAAGTTGAAACTTGAATTTGATTAATTCCTAGCTTTCAATACTCTTAAAACATTGGCGCTAAGTGCATAATGTATTTATCCAAAAATATAAAAACATCCCGTAGAGAAGACCCCTCACAACAATCAAAGAATGTTAGGGGGTGGACCAGAGGAGCTCTGGATTGTGAACACGTTTTGAGTGTGAGAAATGCGTGAAAATATAAAACTAGACAAGAGACAATCAACTAGAATTCAATACGAAAAAGACTAAGAGTAATTCCAATAGACTTAAAGGAAATCATGAAAAAACAATTTAGTTTGACGCTGGCCAGGATAAAATTTCGAACTCAGATAGAAAACATAGTGACCAAGATTAAAACCCCCCTGAGGGTGATCTCAGAGCTTAGAATTTGATTATTACAAAAAAGTGATCAAAAGTTTACTGGAGTTTTTCTTAAGCTTAGAAAAAATTAGATTGGAAAAAATAGTGTTTTTAATAGTTATAAGCTCTGCAAGACAAACCACCCACTTTCTTTGCATTACTTTTGTTTTCATGTGATTTATCACTCAAACAATTCTTGTACAAGCCCATTCTCTATTGAACATAAAGCTTTTTCACTAATATTCTTAGCTGCAGTCCTAACTTTCTTCCCTAAGACAAGACGACAATTTATTCCCTAATTTCCTTCCCTTAGACAAACTTTAATCTTGGTCACTAGTTTTCTATCTGAGTTCGATTCTGTGAGTAAATAGAACTTGGTCTTGCAAAAAAAAAAGCTTGGAAAACATTAAAATGGAAGTTTAAGCGTTCGAATCTGGAGGTAAATGAGTGCTGAAGTTCAATTTAGACCTTTAAATTGAAGAATCAAATAAAAAGTGAACTACAAAAGAGAACTTTAAGAAAAAATTTCACAAGGTCAAACTTTGTCCCCAATTCTTCGAACTTCAGAGGTTACATACTCTTCCTTGACATTATTTGTGCCGATATGACAGATCTTCCCAAATAGGTTCAGTGGTTGTTAGTTTTAATTTGAGATATGGTTTCATGTCCAATATTCTGCTACTTGTATGGTACAGATGCATATCCACTAAACTCTGGTGCAAAAACATACCCCCGAAAAACTCTTCTTGTACACCTGATGGAATGCAAATCACATTTTCGAAACTATATTCTCGCAAACAAAGAACATGTTTAGGAGTAATGGGGTAAATATTGTGCTGGTCTTCTTCCATTCAGTAAAAAGAACATACTATTGGTAAAGTTTCTTTCTCTTACATTGGGTCTTCAAATCGGCAAGGCTTTTTTTCTTCCCCCAAATTTAAAGCTAATAAAACTTGGTAATAGTTTTTGTTAATATAGTGGAAATAGAATTGTTGAACAAAATTTAGCCAAAAAACAATGCTAGCTAACAAATCACAGAAATGTATTATTTTTTTTAGTCAAACGCCAACTTGATTTTAACTCTTATCTAGATGCTCGTATGTTTTATCACTGGATTTTCTTTCAAAAAGCTAAATTACAATTATAAGAAAATGTATTTACCATTTGTATTTACCAAATGTATTTACCAGGCCATGCTGAGTGGCCTGGGGGATCCTCGCCCAGGCCACTCAGCGTGTCCCCAGGTTGCTATAGGGGAACGTCATATAGATATGTACGGTATCACAATAGGAAGCACGTACCAAGGGGAAACCTTGTCCCGGGGGAGGATCCATGATTGAAACTAGGGCAACCTCACCCGGGGCCATAAATAAAGGTGGAGGACGAAGAAGCCCCCTCAAATGTACACTCAACAGGGCCCATCGGCGTGTCCAAACGTCCTATAAGTTACATAACTTCTCCCAGTAATGGATCAAATCGCATGGTGACGCTGAACACCATCGTGGGAAGACCCTCTGTAGGAGGACAACTGCAGCAGGGCGTAAGATCCAGATCTATGGACAACAGACTCTGCAAAGGGCTGCCTCGATCCTTTCGGGGTACCTGCAAGACTGGGGACCTGGCATCCCTCGAGGAAATTATAGCCTAGTAAACGACACAGCATTTACACGGGATTCTGATTAATGGATAATTCTTCTGGGCTTGGTCTATTTCGATGGGCGTTTTCGGGCTGAAAATCATCTTCCTAGCTGCTTTATCTACTATGGGCTTCTTCCTCGTAGTAGCATAATATCTGTAAGCATCAATATATAATGAGTCGGAGGTAATAGACTTGAGACTTTCTGAGCAGGATTTCAACTCTTGTTGACAGAAGAGCATCGCCAAGTGCTGAAAACCATGTTGTGACCAAGATGGGCCCAGATTACACAAAGCCTCCATTCTTCATACTGAAGGCCCCAGGGACTTCTTGCTGTCCGGTTCTAAGCCGGCATAAGTGCTTCGGTGTAGACTTGAGAAGATATGTGACCCCCGTCCTGAACTGGTTTCCAGGATCGTTGCTTTACCTGAGGCCAAAATAATTTTAATGATTTAAAGAACATGAAAATTGGAACTTGGAATGTTACGATGGTTGGAATAATTTTAGAAAAACAATTACGATGGTTGGAATAATTTTAGAAAAACAATTAGTGAAGTTGCTGATGGTGTCTTGGGAAAGAAAGTTAAGACTGTGGCTAGGAATATTAGTGAAAAAGCTTTATGTCTAATAGAGAGGAGAAGGGGCTTGTACAAGAATTATTTTAGTGATAGATCATTTAAAATACAAGGAATGTAAAGAAAGTGGAGAAAAATTAAAATATGAACTAAGGAGGTGTGAAGTGGAGGCCATGGATAAAATTGCCAAGGATCTGGAAAATGCAGCTAGACGACATAATAGTAAAATACTGTACTGGCAGGTTAATAAATTGGACTTTTCCCAGTTAAGTATAGGAACAGGCCACAATTAGTGATAAGGAATGAGTTAAAGAGAGATGGGCAGAACATTTTGAGAATGTGCTAAACCAAGATAGAGTTGCAGGAAAAGATATAGAGGAAAATGAAAAAGTTTGTGACACCTTGAATATGAGGGAAGATTTGTGAGGAAGAATTAGCGACAGTACTAAAAGGATTCAAAAATAATAAGGCTCCAGGTGCTGATAGTGTGGTAAATGAGTTTCTTAAACATGTTGGCTCTGAGGTTAGAAATAAGCTACCGAAGATTATGAATAAAAGGGGAAGTACCTAACAATTTTCGGAAAATCTTAATTAAACCACTGTATAAGAAAGGTGATAACAGTGAGTGTGGTAATTATCGAGGCATTACTCTAATCTCTGAAGGTAGCAAATTACTTAGTAATATGATACTTTTTAGGCCCAGAGATGCTGCAGACAAAGTTTTAAAAGAAGTACAGTGCGGTTGTGGAGAAAGTAGAGGATGTGTCGACCAAATTTTCACTCTTAGGCTAATAGTCAAGAAGTGCCTGAGTTGTCAAACACCTTTGGTTGAAAATGGCACCTTGTTCATAGTTTCGATTCTTGTTGATAGAAGAGCTTGTGTAGCTTGTACGGTACACAAGACAAATACATTAAAGTGACTAGTGCTGTGTACGAGAATAACACTGCTGTGATTAAGGTTGGAAATGGGGTTAGCAGCAGGTTTTGTGGGAGCAGTGAAGATGTTAAAAGTAGAACAGCCAAGGCTCATTGCATTTTTTCACACAGTTAAAAAAAGTTCAGAAGAATAGGAAGATAAGTCAGCAAACCAAGATTAGAATATTAGAAGCTACAGTGATGACAGTGGTCGAATATGCCTCGGAAGCATGGGCGTAGCGAAAAGCGGAACAAAATTTGCAAAATTTGCGAAAAGCGGAACAAAATGTTTTCCAGAGAAATTGCCAACGGATTGTTCGGTATACCCGGCTGAATGACCGTGTTTCAAACAGTAGGCTGCACTAAAAATGTGGTTCAATCCCTCTTCCTAGGGCTACAACGAAAGAAAGTTTGAGATGGCTAGGGCATGTTGTGTGGATGAAGGAGGACAGACTGCCGAAAATTTTTCTTTTTGGCCAACCATCTAGGGCCAAACGGAAAGCAGGTCGTCCTCGTCTTAGGTGGGAGGATGTCGTAAAGAAAAATCTAAAGGAAATGGGAACTTCCTAAGTGGGTGTGAAAAGGGAGGCTTTGAATAGATTCGGATGGAGGAGGAGCGTGTTCAGCTGTATTGGCCTCAGGCGGCTTGGTGCTGTGGTGAGTTGCTAGTAGTAGTAGAGGCAGTAGTATGATGTGTCATGTTTGAAGCCGGTTTATGAATATGTTTCCAGTCTACTGGACTTATTTATAGTTGCCAAATGTTCAGCAATAGGTTTTGGGTATATGTTTCTATATACATACTACTTATTAAAACACACTGCGTTTCAAGGGTTATTCTATTTTGTTAACTTTTTCGCCATTTATAGTTTAACTCTTATTAAAATTTTACTAAGCAAGCAGCGCCATAATTGAAATTTTGTCGTTTTTTTGTCCTGCTAGACTCTAGCGTGACAAAATTTATATTACAGATTACTCTGGTGGCTAAACCAACTTGCAATTGGCTTATTACCTCACATCTTACATGTCTTCAAGCATACTTTTACACTAGATATAACCAATTTCATGGAATCAAAATAAGATAGAAAAAAAACCTCCGGGCGACATGAAAGAAAAGAGGTTTTCTGAGTAAGGTTTGAAGAAGGAGAAAAAGAGGGGCTACTTCCCAATAATTCCGTGGTAAAGCAGCGTATGTCAGAAAAGAAATCCAAAAGCTTTTTCATGATATACTATATAGTATTTACAGCATACGATACTTTTATATCATATATATATATATATATATATATATATATATATATATATATATATATATATATATATATATATACATATATATATATATATATATTATATATTGTATAATATATATATATATATATATTGTGTTATATATGTATATTATAGTATAATGTACTTTGCAATATTCTATAGCCCGTACAATAATATACTATATTATAATGCAGTATAGTATCTTAGCTTTTTTGAAACTGATTGGTTTTCCTGTATTTTTGTTTTAAGCCAGGAAAAAGAACATAACTTTTTAAAGTCACAAGATTTTTTTAGTAGTTTTTCTGTATTCAAATTTTTAGAGAGGTTGTATAAAGGTTGTTCAAAGGTTGTATAAAGGAGTAAATGGGATGCTTCTAACCATATTTTTGCATTGTATAGTTAACTTTGTTTAGCCTTAGAAAATAAATTTTTCTTTAGGAAATAATTTCAATTAAGAACTTCTTAATTCCTCAACGCCAAAGGAGTGACCACAGCTACATCTATAAATCCCTGATACACTCCTCCCAAAGCCCGGTGATGCAGAGACGTAATGAGGAGAAACAACTTACCTTGAGAGTTTTCTTACAAACTGGGCATTCAAACACAACAGCTCCTGCATGGACTTTTTCATGGGCCAAAAGTTTACGCTTTGACGTAAACGACTTGGGACATAACGAGCAAGAATATACTTTGCTATGAACACTGGTATGAACTCTAAAAGGAAAAAATTAAGTTAAAAAAAACAAACTAGAACGTAATCTCTTTTCCTTGGAAGAAAGTGAAAATCAGCGTAAAATGTTATTATGCACAAAGGACAGTGAAAATGAAATCTGAAATTGGTTAAGCGAAAACTCATTTAATAATTCACTAGAATATCAAGGACAATGAAAATAAAATCTGACTATTTGAATTGGTCAAATATAAAATTATACAATCATATTCATCTAAAAATATGAGAAAAATCAGAAATTTAAATCTAAATGAAAAAGAAGGTAACCTCTTTTTCCTTGTAAAAAAGTGAAAATCAGCGTTATTATGCACAAAGGACAGTGAATCTGAAATCTGAATGTTTTAATTGGTCAAGCGAAAACCTATTTAATAATTAACTAAAATACCAAGGACAATGAAAATAAAATCTGACTATTTGAATTGGTCAAATATAAAATTATACAATCATATTCATCTAAAAATATAAGAAAAATCAGAAATTTAAATCTAAATGAAAAAGAAGGTAACCTCTTTTTCCTTGTAAAAAAGTGAAAATCAGCGTTATTATGCACAAAGGACAGTGAATCTGAAATCTGAATGTTTTAATTGGTCAAGCGAAAACCTATTTAATAATTAACTAAAATACCAAGGACAATGAAAATAAAATCTGACTATTTGAATTGGTCAAATATAAAATTATACAATCATATTCATCTAAAAATATGAGAAAAATCAGAAATTTAAATCTAAATGAAAAAGAAGGTAACCTCTTTTTCCTTGTAAAAAAGTGAAAATCAGCGTTATTATGCACAAAGGACAGTGAATCTGAAATCTGAATGTTTTAATTGGTCAAGCGAAAACCTATTTAATAATTAACTAAAATACCAAGGACAATGAAAATAAAATCTGACTATTTGAATTGGTCAAATATAAAATTATACAATCATATTCATCTAAAAATATGAGAAAAATCAGAAATTTAAATCTAAATGAAAAAGAAGGTAACCTCTTTTTCCTTGTAAAAAAGTGAAAATCAGCGTTATTATGCACAAAGGACAGTGAATCTGAAATCTGAATGTTTTAATTGGTCAAGCGAAAACCTATTTAATAATTAACTAAAATACCAAGGACAATGAAAATAAAATCTGACTATTTGAATTGGTCAAATATAAAATTATACAATCATATTCATCTAAAAATATGAGAAAAATCAGAAATTTAAATCTAAATGAAAAAGAAGGTAACCTCTTTTTCCTTGTAAAAAAGTGAAAATCAGCGTTATTATGCACAAAGGACAGTGAATCTGAAATCTGAATGTTTTAATTGGTCAAGCGAAAACCTATTTAATAATTAACTAAAATACCAAGGACAATGAAAATAAAATCTGACTATTTGAATTGGTCAAATATAAAATTATACAATCATATTCATCTAAAAATATGAGAAAAATCAGAAATTTAAATCTAAATGAAAAAGAAGGTAACCTCTTTTTCCTTGTAAAAAAGTGAAAATCAGCGTTATTATGCACAAAGGACAGTGAATCTGAAATCTGAATGTTTTAATTGGTCAAGCGAAAACCTATTTAATAATTAACTAGAATACCAAGGACAATGAAAATAAAATCTGACTAATTGAATTGGTCAAATTTAAAATTATACAATCATATTCATCTAAAAATATGAGGAAAGATCAGAAAATTAATTCTAAATGAAAAAGACCTCCATATGCTATCCACAAGTTTTCGCACGCTGTATAACAATGTACTAATATTTTGATATTATAATTCTCTAAATTTTTATTCAATTTGCTTTGATTACCCATGTTTTCTCTTTTCTTTTTTTCTCTCTTCTACATTTACAATTTTTTGTTGTTATGGTCCTCAACAAGTTCGCTTTATTATTATCGGTGTTGTGTTTTTTTTTTTTTTTTATTTGAATAAATTGAAATGGATTGAATTATACATTTATGCAGTTTTGGTAGTAGCGGGTGCCAAATTTAAATAAAGAAACTTGGGTGAACGATCCACAAAAATTAAATAAAAACACATGGCTGCAAGGTATGTTCGTCTATGGGATGATGAACACTGTATATGTGTTCGAAATATCCAGTTAAATAATTTTATATTTCACTGTCAATAAAAAGGTATCATCCCTATTTTGAACTGTTTTACTTTCATTTCTGGTTTCCACCTCCAGCTCCCCCCAATGTCAACAGATCTGGTCGGGATTTGAAACAAGAGCTCTGAGACATGAATTCCTTCTAAATATCAAATTTCATTAAGATCCGGTCATCCGTTCTTAAGTTAAAAATACCTCAATTTTTCTAACTTTTCCAAATTAACAATCCTCAGCTCCCTCAAAGAGAACGGATCCGTACCAATTATGTCAATCTCGTATCTATAACTTGTGCTTATTCTTCCCATCAAGTTTCATCCCGATATCTCCACTCTAAGCGTTTTCCAAGATTTCCGGTTTTCAAGATTTCTGTTCCCTCCTCCAACCCTCTATGTCCCCAGATCCAATTCCAATTGAAAATGAAGCATCTGAGACATAAGATCCTTCTATATGTCAAGTTTCATTGAGATTCTATCACCCATTCGTAAGATACCTCGATTTCACATTTTCCAAGAATTCCGGCTTCCCCCTCCAACTCCCTTCAATGTCGCTGGATCTGATCGGGATTTAAAATTAGAGTTTTAAAGCACAAGATCCTTCTAGATATCAAATTTCATTAAGATCTAATCACCCGTTCGTAAGTTACAAATACCTCATTTTTTCTAATTTTTCCGAGTTCCTAACCAACCACCCACCCCCCCAACTCCACCAAAGAGAGCGGATCCGGTTCGGTTATGTCAGTCATTTATCTTGGACTTGTGCTTATTCTTTTCACCAAGTTTCATCCGGATCTCTCCACGTTAAGCGTTTTCCAACATTTTCGGTCCCCCCCCCCCTAATGACACTGGACCCAGTTGGGATAAAAAATAAGAGATCTGATTTTCGAGGTCCTTTAAATATGAAATTTCGTTAAGATACGATCACTCTTTCGCAAGTTAAAAATACCTATTTTTTTCTAATTTTTTAGAATTAACCTCCCTCCCCCCAACTCCCCCAAAGAGAGCAGATCCGTTCCAGTTATGTCAATCCCGTATCTAGGACTTGTGCTTATTTTTCCCACCAAGTTTCATCGCGATCCCTCCACTCTAAGCATTTTCTAAGAGTTTAGGTTTCGCCCCCCCAACATCCCCTTCACCCGATAAGGTTAAAATTTAATATAAGAGCTCTGAGACATGATATCCTTCCATTTATCAAATTTCTCACCAAGTTCTTATTTTTCTCACCAAGTTTCATCCCCAACCCTCCACTCTAAGCGTTTTCCAAGATTTTAGGTTCCCCCCTCAATTCCCCCCAATGTCACCGGATCTAAGCGGATTTAAAATAAGAGCTCTGAGACACGGTATCCTTCAAAACTTCAAATTTCATTAAGATCCGATCACTCCTTCGTAAGTTAAAAATACCTCATTTTTCTAATTTGTTCAGAATCAACCCCTCCCCCCCCGACTCCTCCAAACAGAGTGGATCCGTTCTGCTTATGCCAATCACATATCTAGGCCTTGTGCTTATTTTTCCCACCAAGTTTCATCCTGATCCCTCCACTCTAAGCGTTTTCCAAGATTTTAGGTCCCCCCCCCCATCCGATTCCCCCCAATGTCACCGGATCTTATCGGGATTTCAAATAAGAGCTCTGAGACACGATATCCTTCCAAACATCAAATTTCATTAAGATCCCATCACCTGTTCGTAAGTTAAAAATACTTCATTTTTTCTATTTTTTCTGAATTAACCGCCCCAACCCCCACTCCACCCCAGATGGTCAAATTGGGAAAACGACTATTTCTAGTTTAATCTGGTCCAGTCCCTGATACACTTGCCAAGTTTCATCGTCCTAGCTTGCCTGGAAGTGCCTGAAGTAGCAAAACCGGGACAGACAGACAGACAGACCGAACGAATTTGCGATCGCTATATGTCACTTGGTTAATACCAAGTGCCATAAAAAGCGTCTAAAATTAAAATAGAACAATAAATGAAGAGATGTAGAGACCTAAAGCTTTTTGGGCTTTTTTTGGAATTTCAGTATGCTAAGGAATGTACATACCTTAAGGCATATTCAGTAGGGAAATACTTTTTGCAAATTTGACACTGGAAACCTTTCTTCTGATGCATTCCATTTTGGTTTGGGACTTCATTTTCTTCAACAGCATATGTAGACGTTTTGTCATCATTATCAATAGCTAGGAAAAAAGTTGATATAAAAGAAACATTAAATTATAGTTAAATAGAAAAAAAACGGAATAAAAAAAACAACAAAAAAAAAAGGCATATACTGTCGCAAGCATCAAAAACAAATATCGCAAGCCAAAAAATAAATATCATGTCTTTTTTAAATTATTTATGTCAAAGCAGAAATATTGTTGATATTACACGAATACATTAAAGATAGGAGTCTTTATGTGCGTATATGTCAGAAAAAGAAAACTAGACTAGATTCCACGAATCACTAGACGAAAAAATTATCTGGAAAATTATTAAGTTAAAATTTAAGCAAAGATATGAGGAACGTGAGGCCTCTTCTAAAAATTCCAGAAAAGATAAAAAGCTGAACTGAAACTATAGTGAGTTCGAAGCTAGAAGTTCGGCTTCGTGTACCAACGAAAGAAGATATTTTGACAAAAAAAAAACTATTTGACACTTTTCTGCCAAAGAAAGGCTGCTTTTCTGGTGATATTCTCCCTCTATCAGAGTGGGTGAAGCGGCAGGGAACGCAAACTAAGACGTGGATGAAAATTGTTAATAGAGACTTCAAGACAATTGGAGTCTTCGCAAGTACAGCACAGGATGGCGAGAAATAGTCAATCCACTAACCCAGGACCGCACTAAGTGGAATTCTACAACTTGCTCCCTTCTTGTACAAGGAAGAGATACTGCCTAGCTTGTTTCCTGACTTAACAACTAATAAATAAATAGAAATATAATGTAGTTGTAATTAACGTTTGGTTCTCTTAATCTTAAGGGAATTCCGTAGAAATTCCCCCACCCCCCGCCAAAACTCAAGATGTTCACGTTTTTTTTGTAATTCCTTTATTTTTTCAAATGTTTCACCGATTTTGCTATTTAATAGCACTCTATGGCAGAAACTTTTTTCTTTTGACAATTTCGTATTAAAATCTGCTTACACACAGTTCATGTGACCAAAACATGCGGCGAGTACGATAATAAGTGGGGGAGGGGATTGCCCGAAAGGAAGAAAAATAAATTAAGATGCATTAAAGGTAAGAGTTAATCTGCTTCAGTAACTAAGGAAAAAATATCAGACTGCATTTATACATCAACTAACTTCCTGTTTAATCGGTCTTTGATCAGCTTGGTCGAACAGATGGTGAGCCAACTATAATTGGTAAGTTAAATGGCAAGTTAGTTGTGTTTTGAGCAGTTTCACTTCCTACCCGTTTTATTATATGTTCAACATCAAAGACCATATAGTGTCGATAGTACAATGAAAGTACTGAGGGATGTGAAATTTTTTATTGCATTATTCTGGAAAATAAATAGTCGTATTCATTTTATTATTCTTAGATATTTAAAATGAATTTTGGTTACAATCTTTAGGGTACTTGTTAATTAAGCGAAATACACTCAAGAATTACGTTCAGGTTAGCTCTCAGAAAACTGGTTTCATAGCAACAAAGACAAGAGACAGGTTACAGAGTGCATTTGAATTGTATAATTTGGGCTATTCATTTGCACATTAGGGGCGGGGGGGGGGGGGGGGTAGGTTAGTTTATGTTAGGTTAAAGGAGCTGTCCAAATAATTCCCCTCCCCCTAATGTGCAAATATATCACCCAAGTTATATTATTATATAAACTAAAGATTATATGAATATTATGGTTCGTTAAGATTAACCTGACTTCACTTCTTGGGTATGTTTCATTTAGTTAACAAGTACCGTCTTTAGTTCCCGTCGATCGTCGAAAATTACAACAGTCACAACTGTCTACCAATATCTTCCTTACCGGTAATTAGGTTTGCTTCAGTAGGAGAATTAATGTGATCACGTTTATGAATCTTCAGATGACGTTTCAAGTTCGAGGTGAGAAAACTCTTTCCACATATCTCACAAATATAATTAATAGAATCATTTTTATGAATCTTCAGATGGCGTTTCAAGCTCGAAGAGGTGAAAAAACTCTTTCCACATATCTCACAAATATACCACTTATCATGGCGATGAAATCTACAAAGAACGACTGATTATTGATAAAACTAGCTAATTGTGTATATAGATGAAGCATAATACATTTTATACTACTAGCATAAGAGTTCGGCCAACTGAAAAGCAGTTCATCTCAAAAAGAGGTGGAAGGATGTCGTAAGAAAAGATTAAAGGAAATGGGAGCTTCTTGGGAGGCTGTAAAGAGGGAGGCTTTGGATAGATTGGAATGGAGGAGGAGAGTATGTAACTGCATTGGCCTTAGACAGCTTGGTGCTGCAGTGGGTTGTTAGTAGTAGTAGTTAGTTAGGATCGTTGAGATTATATACATGTACAGACACTTATTTAATAATAAAGCAATTTTACTCTAAAATTACACTTGATAAAATTATTTATTCCATTATTTTATTAATTCCATGAAATGAAAAATAAGCAGACAGTAAACAAAAAAAAAAAACAACTAAGAATAACAACAGGTAAATATTATATATTTATTTATTATATATATTTTAACATTATCTCTTAACTATCTATTTATTTATATCAGACTGCAAGTTACAATGCAGAATTTAGTTCTTTTTGACGAGGTAACTTTAGTTTCCACTGTAAATGGTTTATCACAATCTTTCAGGATCTCGCTTTAAACAGAGATACTAGGAATATTCTTATAGACCCAATATATGACCTAATACTAAGAGAATACAAATAACGTTACTTTTCACTTTAAAACAAGATCAATAGAACATATTAGCACAGATTAGGTCACTAGACCGGCTGCATTAATCGCAGGGGAAAGGATTATAGCCCAATCAATTTTTGAAGAGTCTTTCCGCTGTTTTAGCTTGGTTTTGTTTCAGTCATTTTTCTGTATCTTTCGAGTTTACAACTCATTTCTTCACAAAATGAGATCCGAAATTCGAGGTTTCTTAAATCTGAATCAGCAGAAGATCAGAAGAACTCTCAAATTAAGTAAGATTCGATGTTCAAGAAAGATATTTAAAAATCCAAATACAAAATCTGCAGGGAATTTAACGCATTTCTTGCCAAATTTTACCTACCTTTAGAATGTTTTTTTATTGTTCTTATGCCATCAGTCCATCCGTTTTTGATTTCCTCAGTACAGAATAAGAAGAGATTTACCTTTGTGACGCTAGATGGAAATTAAACATTTAACTGTGGAAACAGAAATTGAAAACAAGATATTTAACTAGAATCATAATAAAACAGTTATTCCCAACCCCTAACCCCACCCTGTTTTACTGATTCCTTATTAAATTGTCTCTGCCTATTGGTGGCGCTTGCATCTTCTTTGGATGTAATTCGTTTTCGTATGTATATCGTTTCTTGCTCCGATGGCCTTCCATTGCTTGATCAATGGCCTTCCATGGGAAAAAGGTGTTAGTTTCGTTTTATATTAAAATTTTTTCCTTCCCTTTTCTTTAGCATAGAGGACTCCCTTAAAGAAATATCTACTTCGTCTTTTCAGTGTTTCTTTTCCATTGATTGAAAATCACCCCTGTTTGTGTTTCTCAGTTATCTTTACATATATATATATATATATATATATATATATATATATATATATATATATATATATATATATATATATATATATATATATATATAAATATATATGTATATATATATATATATATATATATATATATATATATATATATATATATATATATATATATATATTCATATTCTCTTCTTTTTTTTGGCGGACAGAAGCGATTTGTAGACTATCGCGTATAAATTTAAATGTTATCCATGATGTGTTTACATCCCTGAAGCGTTAAGTGAAGGCTGGGGTTCCTCAAGGTAGTTTCCAGTGTTTCAATCTTTTCCTTGATACACTTAGAGCATGGGGAGATAATTTAGTAAATCCATCTCATAACTGGAAAGACAACAGCTCGTGCAGCCACTTGAAACTAACAGAGCAGTTTAAGGCTTCCCATTCTGTTTAATAGATCATCTGAAAATCGAATTTTATATTGCAAACACGTGCAGAGACTTCTTAATTACGAATTCATTTTAATAAAGGGAAAAAGAAAATAACTTCAAAACAAAAAGGTATATTTCACACTTTTGTCAATTATTATTTAAAAAGTAATAAGACTGCTCGACAGGATCTTTATGCGATAGTCATATTTCTAGACACATTTTTACTTGATAGGAGGCAGCTATGCAAATAGGAATCCATTTTGAAAAGGGCACTACAGAACAAAGGGGACACAATGGAAAAAAAATTGGAGAAATACATAGACGGCTAGCTAAAGGTCAGACAACGGGCGTAAACAACAAAAAAACGTAGCATACACTCTTTAATCAGTGGCGTCAATTCACAAAATTCAAGGGAGGAAAAATGCATTTTTTTTATAAATCTAGGAGGGAATTTGTAATTTGTTCATTTCTATTTGTCAATGAAGATACCCAAAACGCTTGTTTAAAATCTGGGGAGAGGGAAAATATGAATATAGGGAGTGAGTATATGAGCCCCCCATACTACCTTTAGTGATGTCTTGAGAAGTAACTATAAATTCAATTCCCCCAAACACAAAATTTTTAGTCTCCCTTTACCCAACCCTAAGAAAAAATGAGCCCTGAAAGTTTCAACTCAGCCCCTCAGACTTGAGACGAGAAAGAGTAAAATTGCCAGAATATAAACTTCTTTAACATTAAAAGAAACCTGGCTGCATATAAACTGTATAATCAAAAATCCTTGCTTGCCTTTAGGCATAAAAAGGAAAAATAGGATATACTCTGATGGCCATCAGAAACATACTGTTTCTTCTTTTTAGGTTGTTGTATCTTCAGATCGAAGATTCTATCCAAAGTACAACATCAACATCAAGTACAACATCCGACTGGGAATTATCGACACTAACAATAAAACAAGCATGACATGATGAAAAGATTATAGAAAATGTGTTTTTCTGTCTAAGAATTTTTGGGAGAGGGACATCCGATTACCTGTACCCTGCACGGGGATCTAAAATAAGACAATGTCTTTAAAAGGTGGAAAACATTTTAGCAGCATTCTGTATCTTTTTTTCTTTTCCCTTTTTGTATTTAAATCCCCCCCCCCCCAAAAAAAAAAGGTTACAACGAAAAGGTCACAAACATCATTTTCATGTTCCTATAAAATTAATATGTGAGATACCCACTACGACAATATTGATAGTCAAAGCAACTTCTGGAGCATCCTGTATTTAAATTAAATAAAAAAAACAAGTTTTTTGAAATGAAAGTAAGGAGCGACATCAAAACTTAAAACGAACAGAAATTACTCCGTATATGAAAGGGGCTTTTCCTCCTCGACGCGCCGATCTTTACACTAAAGTTTTTTTATTGTTTTAAAAAGTAAAGTTGCGAGAAAGAATCAAACTTTAGCGCAAGGAGTGGAGTGTCGAGGAGGAAAAGCCCCTTTCATATACGGAGTAATTTCTGTTCGTTTTAAGTTTTAAAGTCGCTCCTTACTTTCATTTCAAAAAACTCGGGTTTTTTTATTGAATTTCTGAAAGTTTTTGAATTAATGCATGTCTGATTTTGGCTCTCCGTACATAAATCATTAAAATGAAATTTGCATATTAATTCTTTTTTTGGCTAGATGGCTTTCTCTTAGTTTTGATCAGACCATTTTGAGGAATAAGGGGTGGCGAAGGAAGCCTAGTTGCCCTCCAATTTTTCGGTTACTTAAAAAGGCAACTATATCTTCTAATTTTTAACGAACGTTTTTATTGGTAAAAAATATACGTAACTTAAGAATTAACTTACGTAACAAACTTTTATATTCTTATATTTTTGATAATATATATGAGGGGGTTTGTCCCCTCGTTAATACCTCGCTCTTCACACTAAATCAAGTTTTGTCCCAATTCTTTAAGAATGACCCCTGAATCAGAAAGGCCGTAGAATAAATAGTTGAAATTACTAAAAATAATTTAGCATAAAGAGCGAAGTATTTATCTCCTCCTAAATACCTCGCTCTTTATGCTAAAGTATTTTTAGAACCCGTCATATGCGTAATAATCTCTGTTCGTTTTAAGTTTTAATGCTTCTCCTTACTTTCAATTGAAAAAACTTTTTCATGTTTATATTTTCATTGTTTTTTTTTTAAATAGTAATGCTAGAAAATCCTGCGCCCTTTTCATTGAATTTCTCTTCCCCCATGAAATATTCCTCCAAGGAAAGATCCTCCCATATAGCCCCCTCCCCTGAACCCCACACCCAAACCAAAAAAGTCCCCCTGAAAACGTCGGTACACTTCCCAATAACCATTACTGTATGTAAACATTGGTCAGGGTTTGTAACTTGCAGCACCTCCCCCAGGGACTGTGGGGGGTAATGCATCCCCAAAGACATAGTTGTTATGGTTTTCGACTATGCGGAACAAAATGGCTATCTCAAAATTTTGATCCGTTGACTTTGGGAAAAAAATGAGCGTGGGAGGGGCCTAGATGCCCTCCAATTTTTTTGGGTCACTTAAAAAGGGCACTAGAACTTTTCATTTCCGTTGGAATGAGCCCTCTTGCAACACTTTAGGACCACTTGGTCGATACGATGACCCTGAAAAAAAAAACAAAAAAAAAACAAACAAACAAACAAATAAACACGCACCCGTGATTTGTCTTCTGGCAAAAAATATGAAATCCCACATTTTTGTAGATTGGACCTTGAAATTTTTTCTATAGGGTTCTTTGATACGCTGAATGCGATGGTGTGATTTTTGTTAAGGTTAGGTTAGGTTCCTATGACTTTTAGGGGGTGTTTCCCCCTATTTTCCGAAATAAGGCAAATTTTCTCAGGCTCGTAACTTTTGATGACAAAGACTAAATTTGATGAAACCTATATATTTAAAATCAACATAAAAATCCGATTATTTTGATGTATCTTTTAGTATTGTAATTCCGTTTTTTAGAGTTTCGTTTACTATTGAGCCGGGTCGCTCCTTACTACAGTTCGTTACCACGAACTGTTTGATAATGGGAGCATAACTGTGAACCATATCCTACTGACTACATTTTTTTTCATCCATGATCTCGGGAGTAAAATTACTTAGTATACATCATAATTAAACATATGAATGAAGACAACTTGTCTAATAATAGGAAATATTGTGACAGTTCGGCCATTTTTTAAACACAAGTCTAGCATATACTAAAAGTACTACTGCCAATAACTCACTGAAGTATTAAGTCGCCAGAGACTAATGTAGCTATTTCAAAATTGTCTTTACTACCCCACAAGAAGCTGTAATTTCCTTTAAATCCTTTCTTACGACCTCTTCCCACCTCGTTTGGAGACGACCAGCTTTTTGCTTAGCCTGTCATCTATAATTCTTCATCCATAAAAGGAGTCCTAGCCTTTTCAGAATTTCTCTCATTATAGCCCTAGAATCTGAAATAGAATCAAATTTGTTGTAAAACGTACTCTTTGAGATACAGTCAGTCAAGCGAGATTTAATCTAGCATTGCAGTCCGATTATGTTCCACTACAAGCATGTACACACGAAGAAGGAAGGAAACAGGACGAAATCTCAAGGAATTTACTGTGTTTCATTAACTACTAGTATTTCCCATATAACTTGTCCACATTTCGTGGTTTCAAATTCCGACCAATCCTTCCCAACAAAAAACAAAACCCGGCCTATGCCCATGTTCCCCTATAACAGATTTCAAGCAAATTTGTAGTAAATCAATTACCTAAAATGAACATTGAGTTGTGAAGATGACCGAAAAGTCTTGCCACAAAATTCACATGTGAAGGGCCGATCATTTGTGTGCAATCTCTCATGATCTTGTAGGTGACTTCGTCGTACGAAGTTCTTACCACAGTACGTACAAGTATGCACTTTCTCCATCGTATGGGTATTTATATGCTCCTGTAAAATCGAAAAATTATTAACAAAAAAATCAAACTTCACACAAGGCTGCACAGGTGACAGAGGCTCGTAGTTGGGGGCACAAGATACGAAGAGAATACATTTTTCGACAATTATTTCACTATTTTATCTCGATCAAACATAAGAAAACAAGGTGAACCTTAGGAAACTTAGCTCATTTTCATATTAATATCCATTTTACACCATTAAAATATTCCAGAGAAAATAAAGGGAGACTTTACTCCTCTTTTTTCTGAATCTCGTCCCCTTCATTCTTTTTTACACCATCCATTGTCTAAAGTTGATTTTAGAAAATTCTGAACATGCCATTTTTGTATTATATATTCTACTTATTTCTTCTAATTTTTAATGATCACTTTATGTACGAGGCATTTCATTTATAATTAGCTTTTGAGGTATGCTTTTGCTGTTTCTATTTTAATTTGTTTGTCTTTGTGTATTTGACAAAAAAGGGAATTCGGCTCTATTAGAGCTTGTGACTTTAAAATAAACTTATTAGAGTCTTTCTTAAAATAAAAATTAACCCATCCTACGCCGTTAATTTTATATTTTTTAGGAATCAAGTGGATTCTTAAAAAAAGAATCCACCTGAGGAAAGAAAAAAGTGGATCTCCTCAAAAAAGGAGGCCAGATTTACAAAAACCGAAAAATTTTAAATGGATTTTGAAAATGTTAAAAATTTAAATGAAACCAGAATTTATTTTTTAGGTACCGAAAAATAAAGTCAATCTTTGAGAAAATTTCAATCGTTTCCAAATTAATCCCTATGACATATTTCATTCTTAATTAGTTTTTGAGGTATATTTATTTTTTCTGAGCTTTTTTAAGAACTTAAAATAAGAAATGAATTTGGCTCTATAAGAGCCTTTGATAGTTAATTTTTTAATAAATTTAATTCACTTTATTTTTGTCCTATGTGTGGAGGTTTGAATGAAAGTGTATATCACTTGATGTGTAAATGTGAAAAACTAACTGATTAGAGAATTAAAGTGTTTGGTAGGGTGGTTTTTGATTTTGGGTGGTTGTTGAGAGTGTGTGTGAATGAATCTTTTAACGGGTGCCTGGCACGATTCCTCTGGCAAACAGTTACCAGTCTTAATGTAGCTTCATATACTTGTACTTGTACTTCATACTTGTAACGGACCAACAGGTCCGTTAATTATGGGGGAGTGGGACGCCCCCCCCCATGTTATTGGGCACTCGGTAAAAAAAATTAGGTGTTAACTTTTTTGTTCGGTTAAATAAAGACCACGAAAACATTGACATGTCATCTTCAGAAATCTTGAACACAGTCGGTAAATACAACAGTTTTACCAACTCCTGCATTGATTTTTCATTTGGTGCCACAATTTTCCATTTAGTTAAATAAAGACCAACAAAATAGTGACACACCATTTACCAAAATCTCAATCTTGGTTGGTAGATGCAGTGGGTTTATCAAATCGTTCAGTGATTTCATGTATCATAATTGAAACGGAAATTGTGCTAATTATTGAAAAAAAAAATAGTCGGTAAAAATGACCACCCAGTTAATAAAATCCCTTCCTCCCCTCCCCCAACATCTTGGCTAGTAAAGCCCCTGAGTAACAATTTAAACAAATAAAAAGCATATGCAAAATTGGAGACACTATTCACGACCCCTGATTTCAAAACATAACTTATGCTGTTTAATTTCATTGTTAATGAGTTGTTTTCTTCTTCTGCTTTTTCATCCTTCTTTTTTATGAATTCTATTCTTTTCCCTACTTTTTTCATTTTCTTTTTTATTTCTTTTTGGTGCTTCAATCCAAATTATTTCATGCTTACTTCTGGCCAGAATTAAGAAACTAAATACAGATTAGAATCTGTAGTCACACACATATATAGGAATTACAAGAAAATGAAAAAAAGTAGACAACTAGCTAACTGTATAAAAAATAAAGGAACTACAGAAAAATAACAGCTAGCCTAAAATTTTGGAAAAAAGGGACAGTGTTCCCCTCGCAGAAAAACTTTTAAAGTAGCCTGCAAACAAGTGCAAACTTCGTGAAATCACAATTTTCTATTTAGGGTAATTAATTTATAGATTCGAAGAAAAAAAAGAAATTGTTTTATTTGATTTGAACTTGATTATATCTAATTTTATTTAATCAGTTTGATTTATTAATTAGTGTGATTTTATTTAATTTTGAATCCGATTTATATGATAAACAATAAAATAAAAATAATGAAAACGTACGTTTAAGTGTCCCTTAGTTTTGAAGGTTTTACCACAGAAACTGCAACTAAAGACCTTGTTTTCCCATTCGCCATCTTCTCGGAAGGCACTGACATGTGATTCTTTTCGAGAATCAGATACAATTTCTGATGTTCGAATGACCTTACTATCCAGTTCATAGTTGCCACCTGATTCATCAGCCTTTTCTTTAATAACTGGAAGATTGTATCAATAAATCAAAAACTATTATTATATACCAAAAATAAGAGACTCTGAACTATAAATTCAGGAAAGAGAAGCTGGAGCTCTTACGAAAGATTAAGTAGCTTGGAGGGGCTTTAAAAAGAAAACTAAATCATACTCAAGTGGGGCTTGTCAGGTTATTTTTACAAAATAATAAAATGGAACGATATTAAACTTCATAGTTCAAACTATCTGTGTAAATGTTGATCAAGACAGTAAACGAAGTAATGCAAAGAAAGTATTAAGGGGCGAAAGCTGTCCAAGACGCTTGGCTGTCTCTTCAATGTTAAAAAGATTTTTGTTTATTTGCAACAACAGTTTTATTAGAGTACTAAAATTGTGGGTCACCTCATTCTGGAGACTGATGGATATCGTTTAGAAATATTGTTTTTTTTTTCTTATGCTCTGTCTATTCTATAAATGATCTTTTATGTAAAAATTCTCTTGGCTTTGCTCAAGAAAACTATATTTACAAGTTTAATTAAATTGATACGAGCTTGTGCACATTTTCCAAGTCCATTCGATTGGAAAAGGGCTCATTCGATTGGAAATTGAAAGGACTAGTGGCATTTTCAATAGTCGAAAGTCATTGGAGGGCAAATAGCCACCCTTCCACGCCCACCATCTCCCCAAACACACTTAATCATATTTGAACATATTTTTCACATATTTCAACATATTTGAAAGGTCCGGAAATTATGCCTTTGAGAATGACACCCCCCCGCCCTCAGGGCAAGGGCAGTACGTCTCACTCTGGGGGCATATAATGTTTATATAGAAAGGGTGATCGTAAAAATTTCGGATGGGACTTATTGGATTGCTAATTAGAATTTCTAGTGCCATTCTTAAGATTCAAAATGATCGGAGGGTGGACCCCCCCCCCAAACCTCGTATTTTCCCGAAGTACATCTGATAGAAATCTTGAGGTGGTGATTTTCTGTCGTAGAAACTTTGAAAAGGGGTCATTCAATTAGAAAATTGAAAGGGCTAGTGCCCTTTTTATTAGTCGCAAGCGATTGGAAGGCAGAAAGCCTCCCTCCCAACGTCCAGCAATTCCCAAAACACATCTAATAACCATTTTGTTCAAAGCAGTTGAAAGGTCTGGGAATTATGTCTTTGAGGATGACAATACCCCCACAGCCCTCAGCTCAAGAGTTGTACGTTATGCCCCAAGGATTTATAAGGGTTATATGGAAAGCGTGGTCATAAAAACTCTGGAGGGAGCTCATTTGATTGGAAATCAGGTGTTCTAGTGCCTTTTTTATGAGCCAAAGTGATCAGAGGGCAGCCATCCACTATGTATTTTTCGCAAGTATCCGATAGAAATTTAGAGATTGTCATTTGTTCAAAAATAGTCAAAAAATAATATGATAAGGCCTCTGGAGTTGACAAAATCCTCCAGAGTTAGGGGGTAAGGGTTGTAAGATATACACCAGGGGTCTGTAAGGTTTTTAGGGAGGGGGTGATCGTGTGAACTTTAAAAGAGGCCCATTTGATTGGAAATGTATAATTCTAGTTCTCTTTTAAGATTCAAACATGATCGAGAGCAACTAGACCCTCTGCCTGACATCCTCTTTTCCCAAAATTCATTTAATTGAAATTGTGAGATAGCCATTTAGTTACCAATGGTCCAAAGATCATATAACAATGTCTTTATGATGGACATAACCCCCCAGAGCCCATGGGCAAGGGTTGTAAGTCATACTCCGGGGCATCTAAGGGTTTTGTGAACAGGTGGTCGCATAAACTTTGAAATGGTTGGAGTTCATTGGAAGTCATTGGAAGAGTGGAATTCGGAAGTTTTAGTGCCCTTTTTAAGAGTCAAAAATGGATGGAGGACAATCAGCCCCGCTCCCAAGCCTATCATTCTCCAAAACATATCAGACCGAAATTTTAAGAAATCCATCTTGTTCAGTCTTGTTGAAAGGTCCAGTAATTATGTCTTTGGGGATGTCAACCTCCCCACAGTCCTCAGGACAAGGGCTGTAAGCTAGGCAATTCGTTTATTGTCAACACATAGTATATATTATTGAGAAAGATATGCATGATTGAACTTTACTTTCCAAGAAGACGAAAGGCATTCAGGTAAGCCTTTTATGGAATATTGAACTAAACCAAACAAGTTATGTGTATACAGATTGTCAGAAGTGTGTAACACTGGAATAATTGAGCATATTACTTTGGAAAATTAAGGAAAGGATAAGGGATATGATCAAAATGGCAATATTTGTAGGCTACAAATACTACTACTACCACACTATTCCATTCACAATATTGAGGAGAAATTCGGAGTAAATCAAAAGACACTATGTGCATGGACACTGTCAAAATAGCGTATCTTAAGTATCGGTTTGGGTATTAAGCTGGAACTTTCAGAGAATGCTTAAAGGGGAAGATCGTCTCACTAAAAAGCAATAAGTGCACACTACTACTAATACCACTGTTACTTGCTACATTTACTACTACTACTACTACCAGTACTTATATTGCAACTACTTGTAAAGCTAAGAGCATTGAGATGAAAATTTCAAAAAGTGTATGAACTAAGAAACAGGTTGTCAAAAGGACATACCAGCAATGTCATATCAATGGCTAATTATTTTAAGTTGAAACTTTCAGGACTTAATAAGAGGGATGTTCTACTAACCAAAGGAAATATGTTAATACCCTAATGCAAGTAATACAACCGCTCTTCAATACTTTTACTAGTAATATCAGTGCTACTACCTTGACTATTATTACAGCTATGCCTAAGGGTATGAAGGCAAAATTTTCAAGGAATTTTGAGGCGGGAAGGTGAACTGAATCACAACTTATCTTAGAAACAGTTTGGTGTGTGAAGTCGAAAATAACAGGGCTTGTTGTGAGGGATGTTGAACTAACCAAAAGAAATTATTTGCATCCTAATGTTACTGCTTCTACTCATACTACTACTACCGTTACTATTATTACTACTTCTATTACTATTACTGCCAATAAAGCAAAGGCTACGACAATTAATTCTACTGTTACTACTGCAATTAAAACTAAGGATATTAAGGCAAAAAATTTGAGATATATAGAAACTGTATGGAACTAATTCGAAGCACACTATGCCCAAACAGATTGTCAAGCAGACACATCAGAAATGTTTCAGGAACGGTTGATGGCATTAAGCCAAAACGTTCAGCAACTGATGAAGGGGATGTCGAAAAAATCAAAGGTGTTATGCCTATACTACTGCAAATGCTGCTGTAACTAATGCGACTGTGCAAGTTAAGGGTATTAAGGTGAAGTTTTTAAGGAATATTTAGGTGGATGTTGAAATAAATCAAAACAAACTATAGAATGTGGACTTTCAAAAAGGTGACAAAGCAATATCTGAAGAACAACTTATATTATTAAGTTAGACCTTTAAGAGTAAGTTGTAGGGGATTTTGAACTAGCCAGAAAGCACTATGTGTGTACTTTCAATACTACCTCTACAGTTACTGTAACTAATGATGCTAAGGATATTAAGATGAAACTTTTAGGGAAAGTTTAGGAGGAGTCTCAATTAAACGAAAAAATTATATGTATGCAGGTTTCCACAAGAGCATATACGCAATATCAAAGCCAAATAATCGTAGTACCACTCTATAATTACTAAAAATATCATTCTAGAAATATCATCAGAAATATCACAATTTGCCCTTTATTGAAAACAAAATCCATTTTCAATGTTTTCACTTTTGTACTTTCATAAATAAAAGATCATCAAAACGTTAAGGAATAGACATCAGTATATGTCAATTAAACTGAAAATCCGTAGTTATTTGTTTTTGTTTGTTTTGCTTTTTTTTAGTAAAACGCAAATTACGCTCTGGTTTTGAGAGTGCAAGGGGGTTACCAGCCCTGCTCATGTTAATTTCTGCTCGTTTTCAGTTTGAATCGGCTGTTTATTGTAATTTATGTTTATTTTGAATTTCAATTATTTTTTGAAGGGGTATGTGGAAGTTTTACGCCTGGAAGATTATTTGACTTTATTTCTGCTCATTTTTGGCTAAATAGAGCTCTTTACTTTTCTTTGAAAAACTTGTTTGTGGAAAAGGTTTTCTAAATTAATCCATGAAATAATCAAGACTATACATAGAAGCTAGCTTTATTACAATAAATTCTGTACGGAAGAAATACGCATCAAAAATTTGTTTATATGCATTTTTGCTACGTTTCTACGAGACAGACAAAATTAAAGGACGGGAGGGGGTCAAACCACTCTCTGGATACGGCCTTGCTTCTAAGAAAATGTATTTCAGCATTAGTGTTTATAGATTTCACACATTTAATTAGTCTCGACTGCCTAATCTAAGTTAATTTATGAATTTATAGGGTTTTCTTCATAACTGAAGAGCTTTATGGCGTTGAAAAGCTCTTAAGAAAACCAGTCTGTCATTCAACTAGACTAAAAAAGAGTTTACTTGGCTTTAATCATAAAGAAAGTATTCCTACCCCAGAAGTAAAACTTTGTGACATGATAATAAACATTTTCTTCGAGTATAGTGCATCTTGGTCTACCAGAGGTTTTAATATTGAATCGACTCGTCTTTTGTTAGTTTTATTTGTTAATTTTGTCGATTTTACTGATAGTCCAAAAAGCTTACGGTACGATTGTATCTTCGAAAGCTTCATATAGTCAACAGATTAGGGCCCAGCAATATTCAGTGATGGTTACACCACATGTCTTGGCGCTCTCTCCTTTTTGGGTTGTCCTTTCTGGTGAGAATAAAAGTAGGTCTACAATGCGTTCTTGTTACTACCGTTTTTCTAAATTCCTTTCGCACTTGCTTCCTTGGAAGCGTAATGCAGCTATTAGCAACCATTACAACATACCGGACCCGTAAATGGTTGTTCAGGAAAGACTAGAGAAGTTTTATACGATTTAACTGAAAATGAATTGTGTGACTAAAAAATGAGCAGAACCACCAGAACCAACTTCCAAGCTTAAAACCATCACAAATAAACATCAATAAATAAATGACACCCAAAACAAAAGTAAATTATAATATTTAACAGAATCAAACTCAAAACCAGTAAAAATTATTATGAGCAGGGCCGAAAAACCCCACGCCTTTGCACTTTACTGAAAACAAAACACATTTTCAGTGTTTTAGCTTTGTTGACTTGAATGAATGTAAAATTATTAAAACTTTGAGGGATAAATATCAGAACATGCATATTAAACTGACATTCCATGGTAATGTTTTTTAATACAAAAACACCTCATAAACACCTCTCTATGATGTTCTAGTAACCCACTAGCTCTGGGAGAGAAAAAAGGGACACATCAGCACTACCCAAGCAAAAAAAAGAAAATGATTTTCCTAGTTGCTCAAGGCGGGCGACTTTAATTACCCTGTACAAGGCCATTTGCTCGTACTGATTCCAATAGTGATTTTTTTTTCGATTCGACTCCATTTTCAATAGGTTTCAGGCTCTTTTTCTAGATCACTATAAATTTATTTTCACATTGAACTTTTGCTTTTAAGATTAACCAAAATAATAGTTACCATTCCTAAATCAGCTTCAGAAGACAATTTTTTCCTATTTGCAAGTTTTTATTAAAACACATTTTTCAGGTTTTAGTTACTATGGGCTATGGTCCGCTCTTTACTATGTTGCTGCTACTACTGCTACAATCAAACAGTTCGTGGTAACGAACTATAGTAAGGAGCGACCCGGCTCAATAGTAACCAAAACTCTAAAAAATTGAATTTTGATATCAATAGCTACATAAAAAGAATCACATTTTAATGCTGATTTTAAATATATAAGTTTCATCAAGTTTAGTCTTACCCATCAAAAGTTACGAGCCTGAGAAAATTTGCCTTATTTAGGAAAGTAGGGGGAAACACCCCCTAAAAGTCGTAGGATCTTAACGAAAATGACACCACCAGTTTCAGCATATCAGAGAACCCTACTGTAGAAGTTTCAAGCTCCTATCTACAAAAACGTGGAATTTTGTATTTTTTGCCAGAAGACAAATCACGGGTGCGTGTTTATTTGTTTTTTTGTTTTTTTTTTCTTTTCCCCAGGGGTCATCGTATCGACCAAGTGGTCCTAGAATGTCGCAAGAGGGCTCATTCTAACGTAAATGGAAAGTTCTAGTGCCCTTTTTAAGTGACCAAAAAATTGGAGGGCATCTAGGCCCCCTTCCACGCTCATTTTTTTCCCCAAAGTCAACGGATCAAAATTTTGAGATAGCCATTTTGCTCAGCATAGTCAAAAACCATAATAACTATGTCTTTGGGGATGACTTACTCCCCCACAATCACTGGGGGAGGGGCTGCAAGTTACAAACTTTGAACAGTGTTTACATTTAATAATGGTTATTGGGAAGTGTACAGACGTTTTCAGGGGGATTTTATTTTGTTTGGGGGTGGGGCTGAGGAGAGGGGCTATGTTGGAGGATCTTTCCTTGGAGGAATCTGTCACGGGGGAAGAAAAATTCAATGAAAAGGGCGCAGGATTCTCTTGCATTACTATAAGAAAACAATGAAAAATAAACATGAAAACGGTTTTTCAAATGAAAGGAAGAAGTAGCATTGAAACTTAAAACGAACAGAGATTATAACGCATATGAGAGTTTCTAAAAATACTTTAGCATAAAGAGCGAGGTATTTAGGAGGAGATAAATACCTTGCTCTTTATGCTAAAGTAATTTTAGTAATTTCAACTATCTCCACCCCTTATTTCTCAAAATAGTCTGATCAAAACTAAGAGAAAGCCATTTAGCCAAAAAAAAGAATTAATATACAAATTTCATTTTAATAATTTATGCGCGGAGAGCCAAAACCAAACATGCATTAATTCAAAAACGTTCAGAAATTAAATAAAAAAAAAATATTTTTTCAGCTGAAAGTAAGGAGCGACATTAAAACTTAAAACGAACAGAAATTACTCGGTATATGAAATGGGTTGTCCCCTCCGCAATTCCTCGCTCTTTACGCTAAAGTTTGTCCATTTCATATACGGAGTAATTTCTGTTCGTTTTGTTTTAATGTCGCTCCTTACTTTCAGCTAAAAAAATATTTTCAAATTTGGGTTCTCATGAGAACCAAATCAAATTTGGGTTCTCATTATCATTGCCCTGAGTTATTGTCTTCCAAAAGATGTCCTTTCGAACAAAGTCAAAGGGGTCTTTGTCACCCTCTTCACTTGAATACGTAAATAAGCATTAAAAGTAATACTATACCTTCATTACCACTGTTGTCTAAATCAGAATCTGATAATTCATAATAAATATTTGTTGTCTCCCTTCGTCTCAGAGTCAGTCTTTCTTGAACAGGTGATATCGATTGGGCCATTGATAGACACTCTTTTTGAACATGTCTTTGAGGTATACACTCTTTATCTAGATCTTTAAGGCCAATTTCTTGATTTTGGTTGTCCTGCTTTGATTGATTTGGAATGAGAGGAAGTATGGTATCCATAGAAACGGGTGCTGAATTCACCTCTATATTCTGTGTTTTGACAAAATTCGATGTATCAACATCGGAACCTGGAATAATAAGAGACGAGATCTTTAATTTAGGTAATTTTGCCTTACTCATATTGCAAAGAATGTCATTTTCGCAAATAAGAGTTTAATGGAGTCAATTCTCTGAAATTATGTAGGTAGGGGGATATATTTTTCGAATTTCAGGAGGGGGGAATTTGGAAATGCAGTAAATTTTTTCGTGAAAGTACAGAGAGACGGTCTTTTCCAATGAAAATAGCAGAACTGATGTTTTTTAATCTTTGGGGGTGATGGGGGATGTTAAGCACTGCAATTTCTACCCTCTTTTCTGAAAGACACACCCAAACAGATCACAAAATACAAGATCAATACCACTTTATTTTTTTTGACATTAGCATGAGCTTTCTTTCTGTAGAACCTTTCACATTAAAATTATCTAAAAACTAATAATACATCTCTTTGGAAGAAATAATAAAATGAAAAGAAAAACAGACACAAATATATGACTTTCATCTCTTTGTAACATTTAATAAGCATCAATTCTGAAATAGATTAGAGGGTTTCATCTATTTTTTAAGCGTTTTTGAGGATAAATGAACAAAGCCCTACACATAATATGCTGCTCTGATTCCATAGATATAGCTGCCTACTTATATCACAGACCCTTCACTGTTGTCATCTGTCTCATAATGCTTGTAACTGCCTACTGCCTATATGTCATGAATTTTTCAAGCCAATAGCAGAAAAAACTTATGTTTTGCAAATGTAGACAGCAATGGTTTTCATTTGCAACGATTTCAGCTTCGAGTTGTTATACATTAATGTGACCAAAATACGGAACGTTTTGTCTTGGTTGATGTTTACAAGAAATTCAAGTTTTATAGAAAACAGAATCGGCCCCACATTTTGGGCATCACATTTGGGCAGAATTGATGCATTCAAAATATTCAATTTTTATTTCCTGCATAGGTGTTGAACTAGCCAAGTACTTACGAATTCAATTTCAGGTTTAATAGACGCAGAAAGTTTACGACCATGTTTTTGGCCGTCGTGATTCTTTTAGTCTATGATAATCAAAATATTTACTTTTAATAATGGCGTAAAGAATCAAGCATCTTCTGGTCGGAACTATAAACAAAATATATTGTAAATCTCTATTTATTCATATATATATATATATATATATATATATATATATATATATATATATATATATATATATATATATATATATATATATATATGTATATATATACATATAATCACTAAGTCTTATTTTCTTTTTCGATATTTTCACTACATATCTACCTTCTTATTCTTCAATGATTCGATTTACAGATGCAGAGGGGTGTATTCACATCCACTTTTGAAAGTTTTATAACAAGGAAATCTAATCTTCAACTGGTATATTTTAGGAAGATAGTATATAAATATATGTGCGTGTGTATATTCGTCTGTGTGTGTTTGTACGAATAGCTCATTAGTATATGAAAAGCACAAAAAGGTATATTCTACCTTCAACAATTGGTGCTGCCGATATTGATTGATCAGGGTAAGCCTTAGACATCTGGACAGCACTATCCGATTCAGTTTCAAAATCCAGCACGAGATCTGTCCTAGATGGTCGAGGTCCATATGACAAAAAAGAATCGTTGGCATTCAAACTTATAGAATCTTCATTTGATGACGGATCTTTGTCTTTCCAGTCTTAAAAAATACAGTAGATATAAGTATTCTTATAAAACGTATTAGTCATCAGATGAAGATTTCATTAAAAATAATCAAACAAATAGACAATTTGGACAAATTTTACTTGAAAAAAAAAACTTATTGAGCAACCATTTAGTGTCCAGGAGCCTATTGGAAAGAAAGAAAAAGAGCAAAGATGGAACAACATCCTAAACCTGACAAACCTGATTGCAGGGCAGCGCCATCAAATTAAGGAGAAAGAGAGTCATTTGAATAACCAGTGAAATAAAAAGCTAATAAAATATGTTTTCGCCCTCGAAGGTACTGCTCTCGTTGTGGCGCCGCTCGAGTCATGATTTACTTCCTTACCCAATAACTTTGGATCTAGGGTGACTTTTTTGGAACTAAAAGGAGCCAAATAAAAACTATTAGAACCTAGAAAAGGGCAGTAAAATGTACACATAATCCCTTGCCCTGGCCTCCCACCTTCCTTTCTCAAACAGGATCTGCAACTCTTTAACTCCATTCCCCACACCGTTCCCAATATATTATGAATACACTATTTCGATGAACTGAATATGCAGAGTGTATTCCGATTTATCTTAAGTCAAGTGTACAATCCACTTGAGCACCCTTCCCACTTTGAGCACCCTTCCCCCAATCTAATCCCTTACGTCGTATTTTCTGCGAGATTAATGCATAGTTTTTGATAACTTGGATGAAAAAAAGGTATTTGACTTTAGTTCAGCCCCCCCCCCCACTCCATATTCTCTGAACGTTCCAATTTAGTACTCCAATTCATTCTTCAGATTTTACATATACGGTACAGTAATTTGACAACTCAGCAGCACAATGTATTTTGATTTTCCTTCCTGCTCTCGCTTAACCTTCTATACCTCCCATAGGAACTTCATGCAGGCGAACTTAATTTTATCCATATAGGAGATACAATTGTTTAATCTATTCCTACATTAATTTTACACATCCCTTGTCCCAGCCACACCCTTCCTTTCTGCAACAGTACCTGATACTCTTAATTCCATATCCTAGCTATGCTTGAGACTTTGCAGACATAGTATTTTGATGAAATGGGTCCAAACATTGTCTTTTAATTTAACTCCCATCCCCTTTTTCCCAGCTGAAATTCTAAACCTTATTTACATGTACATATTACATTTCATGAAAATGCTGTTGAAAAACTATGAGAACTTCTCGAATTAAACCAAATTATGAACAAGAAGTTTTTGCCCGTATTTGGACACTCTAACCACCCTCCTTCAAAACAATACTTGATCCTTTTCAAAAAGAGAGCAAGATTCCTAAAAATCGTCTCAAAATCCCTCAAAGAAGCCCCCTTTACCATTCGAAAACAAAGTTGAAGCAATTTCCATTATTTACAACAATTGGCCCATGGGGTTTAAGGTCGTATATTCCTTGAAGTTACTTATTGCATCTGTCTGCTGCTCTAAACAAAGTGATTATTTCAAAATTTTCATTGGATGTGTCTGTTTTCAGTTTGCGCTGCCTGTAATTGGAACTCTTTTCTAACTGAAGTTATTTTAAATATCGCGCTGATGTAGGACAATTTTCGGATACCAAATTAAACTTCAAAAAATTTTCCGATACCAAAGTTTAAACTGCTGTCCCTCTGTTTGTATTGATTCTACTTCATATTAATTATATCTATATATTTTTATTATTCCAATCCATTCATTAATTTATTGATATGAACTCAAAAAGAGAGGCAAAACCTTACCATCAAAGCGTAGAATATCTGCTTTGGAAATCTTAGAAAGGTCATCGCTTTGTTTGATTTTATAATCAGCCATAGAGTCTACGCTAGACCCTATCAAATCCCTTTGAAATCCATTTGAAAACATCCAACCAGTGTTGACATAAGCTTCCATGTTTTTATCGCACAACGGATCCATGTCTTCTACTAATACTAAAACTACAACTAACAACTCACGGCAGCACACAGCCGCTTGAGGCCAACAAAACTATTCACGCTCCTCCTCCATCCCAATCTATTCAAAGCCTCCCTGTTTACACCCTCCCAGGAAGTTCCCATTTCCTTTAAATCTTTCTTTATGACATCCTTTCACCACATACGAGGACGACCTGCTTTCTGATTAGCCTTAGACGGTTGGCCGAAATGGGCAATCTCCGGCGATCTGTCATCCTTCATCCACAGAACTGCCCTACCCATGTCAACCTTTCTTTCATTATAGCCCTAGAGAGCGGGATTGAACCATATTTTTCGTACAGCCTACTCTTTGAAATACGGTCAGTCGTCCGGGTACCCAGAACAATCCGTAGACAATTTCTCAGGAAAACATCTAATAAATCTTCAACCGCTTCATCTGCTGGAAGAAAGATTACGGATGCGTGCTTATTTGTTTGTTTTCCCCAGGGGTGATCGTATCGACCCAGTGGTTCTAGAGCATCGGGAAATGGCTCATTTTTAACAGATACTTAAAGTTCTAGTGCCTTTTTTAATTGAACAAAAAAATTAGACTGCAACTAGGCCCCTTTCCACGCCCCCTTTTCCCCAAAATCGTTTGATCAAAATTCTGAGATAGTTATTTTGTTCAGCATAGTTGACATGCCTAATAACTATGTCTTGGAGATGACATGACTCCTCAAAGCCCCGGGGAAAGCTCTTTAAGCTATAAAATTTGCCCATTGTTTACGAATAGTATTTGTTATTGTGAAGAATACACACATTTTTCTATGGAGATGGAAGGTTCCGGGGGGTGAACTTTTCTGGAGAAATTGCATACTGGGGGAATTTGCCAGAATTCCTATACGAAATTTCTTTAATGTCTTGCTTTCTCTTTACCGACTCAATTTTACGCATGGAGGTGTTTAGGGTAATTGTCCAGGGTAAATTATCACCAAGATTCAATTGTCTAGAGGAATATTTCCGTGGGAAGGGGGATTTTTGCGTGGAGGTGAAGCCAGATTTACTGCTCTTATTTAAAAAACTATCAGAAATTAAAATAAAAAAAACAAGTTTTTCAACTGAAAATAAAGGAGCAACATTAAAACTTAATACAAATGGAAATTATTACATATATGAGGAGGATAGTCCCTTCCTCAATACCTCACTCTTTGCGGTAAAGTTTAAATTTGTCCAAACTATTGAAAAACGACTCGTGAAACACAAGGGTCGTAGAACAGTAAGTAGCTTTTTTAAAAGTACCGAAAAACTTTAGCGTGAAGAGCGAGGTGTTGAGGAAGGGGCAACCCACCTCATATGCGTAATAATTTCTGATCGTTTTAAGTTTTAATGTTGCTCCTTACTTTCAGTTGAAAAAACTTGTTTTTTTACTTAATCATTATTCAGAACAAAGATCCTATCAAAATTTAAAAAAATATCTATTCAACAAAAAACATGTCAAAAACTTCAAAACAAGCAAAACTCCTTAATTTAAAAGAAAAAAGGAATTCAAAGAATTAGTGAAAACATAGAAATAAAGAAAAACAAGCAAACATAGAACAATCATAAGCGACGACTGTCCAAATAAAAAATGGTGAAAAACTAGCAGGATTTTTTTTTTTCTGTCGGGATGCAGGACAGACATTTTTCATATCTGGGGGTAAAGAAACGAACGGGGGACAAAGTAGAAAAGGCTTGAGAAGCAGGCAGAGTTAAGGATAATTTGGGTGGAGTACTTTTAGGGGAAAATATTTTCCTAGGAAGGTTTGTTATTGTGTGTTTTTTTTTCAAACTGAGGCGCAACATACTTTACCTGCATTCTAGCATTTCCCACCTAGCTTCTATTTTAAAATTAAATTAAAAAAACTAGTTTTTTAACTGAAAGTAAGGAGCGACATTAAAACTTAAAACGAACAAAAATTACTCCGTATATGAAATGGGTTGTCACCTCCTCAACGCCTCGCTCTTTACGCTAAAATTTTTAATTGTTTCAAAAAGTAGAATTGTGGCAAAGAGTCAAACTTTAGCGTAAAGAGCGAGGGATTGCAGAGGTGACAATTTCATATACAGAGTAATTTTTGTTCGTTTTAAGTTTTAATGTCGCTCCTTACTTTCAGTAAAAAAAAATAGTTTTTTTTAATTTAATTTCTGAACGTTTTTGAATTAATGCATGTTTGATTTTGGCTCTCTGCACATAAATTATTAAAATAAAATTTGCATATTAATTGTTTTTTTGGCTAAATGGCTTTCTCTTAGTTTTGATCAGACGATTTTGAGAAATAAGGGGTGGGGAAGGAGGCCTAGTTGCCCTCCAATTTTTCGGTTACTTAAAAAGGCAACTAAAACTTTTAATTTTTAACGAACATTTTTATTAGTAAAAAATATACGTAACTTTAGAATTAACTTACGTAACAAACTTTTATATTTTTATTTTTTTTATTATGTATATGAGGGGGTTTGTCCCCTCGTTAATACCTCGCTCTTCACACTAAATCTTAAGTTTTGTCCCAAATCTTTAAGAATAACCCCTGAATCAGAAAGACCTTAGAATAAATAGTTGAAATTACTAAAAATACTTTAGCATAAAGAGCGAGGTATTTATCTCCTCCTAAATACCTTGCTCTTTATGCTAAAGTATTTTTAGAACCCCTCATATGCGTAATAATCTCTGTACGTTTTAAGTTTTAATGCTACTCCTTACTTTCAACTGAAAAACTTTTTCATGCTTATTTTTTCATTGTTAGTTTTTTACAATAATGCTAGAAAATCACGCACTCTTTTCATTGAATTTCTCTTCCCCCATGACATATTCCTCCAAGGAAAGATCCTCCCACATAGCCCTCTCCTCTCAACCCCACCCCCAAACCAAAAAAAACCCTGAAAACGTCTGTACACTTCCCAATTACCATTACTGTATGTAAACACCGGTCAAAGTTTGTAACTTGCAGCCCCTCCCGCAGGGACTGTGGGGGAGTAAGTCATCCCCAAAGACATAGTTATTATGGTTTTCGACTATGCAGAACAAAAAGGCTATCTCAAAATTTTGATCCGTTGACTTTGGAAAAAAAAATTAGCGTGGGAGGGGGCCTAGGTGCCCTCCAATATTTGGTCACTTAAAAAGGGCACTAGAACTTTTCATTTCCGTTAGGATGAGCCCTCTTGCGACATTCTAGGACCACTTGGTCGATACGATGACCCCTGGAAAAAAATAAAATAAACACGCACCCGTGATCTGTCTTCTGACAAAAAATACGAAATTCCACATTTTTGTAGATAGGAGCTTGAAATTTTTGCTATAGGGTTCTCTGACACGCTGAATGCGATGGTGTGATTTTCTTTAAGATTTGTGACTTTTAGGGAGTGTTTCCCCCTATTTTCCAAAATAGGGCAAATTTTCTCAGGCTCATAACTTTTGATGACAAAGACTAAATTTGATAAAACTCATATATTTAAAATCAGCATGAAAATTTGATTCTTTTGATGTATCTTTTAGCATCAAAATTCCGTTTTTTAGAGTTTCTTTTACTATTGAGCCAGGTCGCTCCTTATTACAGTTCGTTACCACGAACTGTTTGAGAAGATAGTATGGAACTTTACATTCTTTCTTTGAATATCATTCGCAGGGCTTTTTTTTATATATTCTTTAATACCTGGCTCTCTCCCAGGAGATGTCAGGTTACCTAACAGGACATCCATATTCAAAATAAGATCTGAAAAAGGAAGTATAAATTAATAAAAAAATGTTAAGGGGGGCCCCAAAATTATTTATTGGCATAAAAACGGAGATAGACGCATCAGCTTCACGGATAATATTTTTACCATGGATACCCAACTTTACAATAGGAGATATTGAAACAACACGTTATTTCAAGGGCGATACAGAAACTTCAACAGGAGCAAAATTCAGAAACTAGACCAGGGAGTTAAGGAGAAAAATGTCGGCATTATCATAGATTCAAACGGGTTTACTTCCATGTATAAGCGTTAAGCATTATTCGCAATACCACTGAAGATACTAATGGGCCTGCTCATTCATTATGCAGTATGAATGACCTAACAACAGTTAGGTCACCGACAAGTTTTATGGGAAATCCCGCAGCAAGGCTGATAGTAAGGGTAGTAAGGCTCATAGCTAAGCAAAGAAGGGGCACTTGAAGTACTCTGTGATGGAATTGAGAGATATAAGAATTGCAGTTAAGATTTTTTATTACTTGTGATCTATTCAATAAGGAGGTAATGAAAGTACCTAGAAATAGTGCATACTGTATCAACTAACAGGTTTCTCACCAATTGCTGCGTGATCAAAATCTCTATGGAGGACAAAGAAAATTGAACTTAATCGAGCATTAGGTTTTTCAAGAATTTTTCCAATAGAATTGTTACGATGAACTCGGTAATGGGAGGTTCAAGTGGCTCTGAAGTTCCCGTTTGCCTCAGACCAGTAAAGGCTAAGATTCTTTGCTTTAGACATTCTGCAAGGAATCTTTTATAATAATTCAAGAATAAGAATAAAATAGTTTCAAGAATAATTGAGTGAGAGATATAGAGTAAACACTAGTAAAACCAGTATAGCAGTCCTTTTTTTAAAGAAGATAGTGAAACCCTTATTTCATATCTGTGAAAATTGTCTTGAGGAAGAAACACAAGGGATTTCAGAGGAGATCACTGACAGCAGTAATAAGGGGAAATCGGATATCTCATGGGCACACGCTTGTTTTTATTACTTCCTCAATTTTTCTTCCAGTCTCCAAGGGAAAATAGAGAGTAAGAACGGCGAAAACCTCAATTGATAATTGATACGACAATGGAGGAAGGGTACTCTATACTTAAAAACGTAGTACTCACTCAGAGCCAACAATAACTGTAGTCGTGACAGATTGTTCAGATAAAGCCCCAGGGTGAATGAATGAAAAATCGTATTCAATTTTAAAGTCGGGCATGCTATCTGTCGTAAACGACTGTGATCCACGTGGCAAAACTGAATGTTTAACGTCTGGACCACCATTTTGGTCAACAAAAGCTCTTTGCTCTTTTAAAGTCTAAAAGAGCATATCTATTTAACAGCTATATGTATTAAAAAGGTCGTGGTAACGTGCAAGTAAGGAATGACAGGGGTCAATAGTGACAGAAACTCTAAAAAACTGAAATTTGGATATCAATTGATAAAGTAGTAACACCTTAGGCGCCACAACGACACCCATACCCCATCGATCCCCGTTACCGGGACTTTTTCCCCCGGTGCCCGGTAACGATAAAGAACAATATCGAAACTAAATGGGCTTGTATATCATTTATAATCATGAGTTCTAAAAATACCCCTTCCTACTAGCCATTCTTGAACTTTTGAATTCCATCCACGGAATATTTTTGAACCTGGACCTTCGGGGGACGGAAAGGAGCAATATCAAAACTAAAAAGCGTATAAACACTGCCTTCGGGTTGATTGCGAGCTTAGCCCTTGAGGCAAACTTTATTTACTTTTGATTCTGAACATTTTGACGCTTGTTTTTGAACTTAAACTTTTTCTAATTTGGATTATATTTTGGAGCTTAGAATTTTTGGAACTTAATTTTTTCTAACTTGGAATTTTTTTAACTTGAAATTTTCTTTTTTTTTTCGTGTCCTAGAATGACTTGTAATCTTTAGTGAATATGGTTTTTTGGATTTTTTTTTATGTGGGTGCCCCCGTGGTACTCTATGGCTGGTCTTAGACAGTACCAAGTTTATTGCATGTTTTCAAACAATATTATTTAAGAAAACTTACATCATACATTAAAACGTGAAGAAGAAATGTTTCAAGAAAGTGTGTGCACAGGATAAACTTATCGTGGCGTTGAATACTGACAAAAAGAATATTTGAACTATGAAACAAGTACTAGTAGTAACAGTGTTAAAAATGTATGCGTGCGTTGCTATAAAAGAGAGATTAGATTCCTATGGACTACCGAATAAATTCACCATTATTGATGGCAGATATGAAAGAGTTACATTTCCAGAGATGATAGCAGTCAAAGAGAATGCAAACATAAAACTATCAATGGATGACGAAGGTCGATTTCTTCCTTATGGTTCCAGTAGCAAATTACCTGTTGATAGATCCTATCACCGTCTTTCTGGTGTTAGCGTTCAAATGAAACCAAATAGAAAAAGAAAGACCCACTGCTGCACCAATATCATTATGCATATATTTTTATGTCCCAAAACTGCAAACTATGTAATAATAATGTGGTAAAAGACAGTGAAGTCACAGTAAAATAAAAAAGGCACCTACAAACGGTACTAGTACCATCGACAGTTTACCAACGGATACAGTCAACGAACCCATGGTTCCAGTAGCAAATTACCTGTTGATAGATCCTATCACCGTCTTTCTGGTGTTAGCGTTCAAATGAAAGCAAATAGAAAAAGAAAGACCCACTGCTGCACCAATATCATTATGCATATATTTTTATGTGCCAAAACTGCAAACTATGTAAAAATAATGTGGTAAAAGACAGTGAAGTCACAGTAAAATAAAAAAGGCACCTACAAACGGTACTAGTACCATCGACAGTTTACCAACGGATACAGTCAACGAACCCAATAATACCCATGATAAAATATGCGATGCCATTGCAGCTGAAACCATGTTAAGAGTCGTGTATGATCCCGAAACGGAATAAGTGCCATGTCAAGTGGAAACATAATGATGGATTCAAAACACATTTATTTTTCATGTTGGTATTTTACATGCCATTACTTCAAAAAAATGTTTCATTGCACTACTTTGTTATGTTTCCATTATTGTTAGGGTACACTGGCAACTGCAATATTTAGAATGTTTATTCAAAAGTCGGGAAAAGGACTTAGACAAAGGTACTTACCAGAGTCTGAGATAGGTTAACAGTGTTGTTAAATTCCAAGTGTTTTTGTTGCTGGCTGAATACCAAAAAATTTTTAAGAGCACTTTTGACAACAACAAACTCAGCTAGCTGGTAAATTCCGACTGTTTTAGTTATCAACTACGCATAAAAAATTAAATAAAAGTACTTTTGAGTACAACAAACTAAGCTACTTGGTAAATTCCGAGTCTTTTAAACGGTGACTAAAGAAAAATGTATATATAAGCACTTTCGCATACGACAAACTTAGCTAGTAGGTGAATTCCGAGTGAATTCCGAAAAATTGATAAAAGCACTTTTGACTACAATAAACTCAAGTAGTCGATAAATTCAGAGTGTTTTAGTTGCTGGCTGAGTACAAAAGTATTAATAAGAGCACTTTTGACTACAATAAACTCAGCTAGATGGTACATTCCGAATATTTTAGCTACCGACTACGCATAAATAAATTAAATAGAAACACTTTTGAGCACAACAAACTCAGCTAATTGGTAAATTCAGAGTGTCTCAGTTGCTGACTGAGTATTAAAAATTTAATAAAAGCACTTTTGACTACATAAAAACTCAACTAGTTGATAAATTGGAAGTATTTTAGTTACTAGCTGAGTTGCATAAAAAATTAATAAAAGCGCTTTTAACTACAACAAAGTCAGTTAGCTGGAAAATTATGGGTGTTTAGTTACCGACAGCTAGGTTACATTAACTTAACTGTTTTCAAGTTAGGTTCATTTAGGTTCACTTAGAATGGCAGGCCATGCTAAGTGAACATAGCGAACTGAAACTGAAAGCAGTTAATTCTTAGATCGTTATAGTTAATATTGGGACGTGATACCAAGCATAGAACACCACGGGGTTAGCTGCATAAAAAAGCCAAAACACCATGTTCATCAAAGATTAAATTGAACGGTTTAAATGTGTGGTGGTTGAAAATAGGTGCCTTGAAAAGATGCCAAGTATTAGCGAACAATCGGAGGATATGAATAACTTTGAACTTATTTATTCGCATGTGTTAAATTTTGTCCAAAGTAATTGGATGCATTCGATTTCTGAGAAAGAAATTATTGAATATTTAGTGGATTTCTTTGCTTCACCAAAAATAGTTGAAGCTAAGGCTGATCTATGGTCGTAACTTGCGCCTGATGAAATTCCCCTCGCCGCAGTGGTGCAAAGTCGGCAACCAGTAATATTAAGGACATCCTCGATATTTTGAAGAAGTTTGATGAAGCTAGCTTCACTATGCCAACTTATGTGATTAAACTTCCAATTGAAGTTCCAGTGTTGCCAGTTGTGGCCTATTCACAATTAGCCTCTAAAGTTTCCAAAATTCATCAGCTTGTTCAAATTGTATCAGCAAAGTTGGACAATTACAGCCTCAATTACCATCAGTTACCAGAACCTGTAGGCTCTAATCTCCAGTCAACCACTATTGTCGTCTCTCAAGTGCCGTCTCATCTATCGGATCCTATTAAAAGGAAAGATTCTATTGATAAAACCAATGGCCATGAACTTGTTACCAGTATTCGCCCTGTTCACGATAAGTGGTAGGTACATATTGATAAATCTGCTGCCGAAGACTTCCGTGCATCTGTTCCCGTCATTCTCGCCGGTACGTCAACCAAATAAATTTCTAAGAAATATTCAGCCATTATAAAAGGTTTTCCAGAGGATTATGGGATTCAGTCTTTCATAAATTGTAGCGGTATTGTTGCTGCCAAAAGGCTGGGCTCTTCGAAAACAGTTAAGCTTGATTTTGTGGATTCTTTTGCTAAAGCTGCTTATTTCAAAGACGGTGTACGAATTTGTTATGATTTCTTTAGACTGAGCGAGTTTAAGGAAATTCCAAAGTATTGTATTAAGTGCCGATCGCCCCATCACTTCTAGTCTGCTTGTCCCCAGCCCTGCGCCCAAATGTGCTCGTTGTGCCGGCCGTCATATTAGTACGAAAGAAAATCCATGCAATGCCTCACCAAAATGTGCCAATTGCAATGGTGAACACATGTCCTTTAGCATGTCATGCTCCGTTCTCCGTGATCTTGCACAACAAACCTCTAAATGACTTTACAAATTTCAATTATATTGCACAATATCAATGGCACAAAACATAAAGATGCTTATATTGACGATCTGTACGAGAACTTTGACGTTATCTGCCTGCAAGAAACCTTGTTAACTGCCTCTAGCAGAAATTTCCTTCATCGAAGCTCTATTCATTCGGTTTCTACTTCTGAGGCAGTTACCACGCGTGGCCGCCCTTCTGGAGGTCTGACCTGTATTTTTTTTTAAAGTATTGACCTTCCGAACCCATCCCTTTTTTATTCGGATAAGCACATTCTTGCTGTGAGAGTAAATAGTACTGTGTTTGCTAATGTTTATCTTCCATATAAAAATAATACAGTGGGGTCAATAAATAGATTTGCTATTACATGCAAGTCTTTAAAGTCCGTGATGAATCGTGTCAAGGAAAATAAACTTGATTTTATAGTTCTTGGTGACTTCTGAAGAAAGATTTATCATACTCCTACATCCATCAATTTGGTAGTGTTTCTAATATTGATCATAAATCAGTTCGTCACAGCTAGAATGCTCGATTATTCATGTTGATATTGAGACTGATGACATTGACCATCTATCGCTTTCATTTACTGCTAAACTGAAATGTAACCTTTGCACTGTTGCCCCTATTGGGAATTCTAAATGGTTTAAACGTAGTAATTGGAAAAGAGCCGATATTGCTTTATATATACTGTCTTTATCTACATTGCTTAGTTGTATTCGTGTGCCTTACCATCTACTCCAATTGCAAGTAAAGAGTAGTAAGCGTGATCTTGATAGATATTATGATGACATACTTAGATGTATGAACGAAGCTGACAAAATTGCGGTTCCCGAAGAGCGTATTCCTATAAAAACACGGAAATCTATATGGCATGCCGATCCTGAATTAAAGAATTATAAAAATAAGGCAAAAATTTGGCTTCGAATTTGGGTTGATTGTGGTAGACCTACAACGGGGTCTGTTGCGGATTTAAAGCAGAAAACAAAGAATGATTATAAAAAGTACCTTAAATCCATTCATTATAAGGGTATGGAATTTACAGCCTCCAAAAAGGATTAACCTACATTGATCAATTCTAAGAAGCTGGATAAAAGTGATTTTTCTAATAGTGACTCGATTTCTAGTTCAACTTGGTATGTTTACTATTCGGAAATTTTTTCCAAAATTAATTTCTTCGTGCAGTCACATTATTCTCGGTTACCTTCTAAAATTCTTCCGCCTTCGCTTCATCAAGGCCATATTATTCCAGTATCAATAACTGCTGTTGAAAATGGAACTAAGCAACTGATATCTTCATCCATTGATATTGATAGTATTAGTGTAAATAATGTAAATCCAAAGTGTGTTGTTCTTTTATTTCATTTGCAGTTGTTGTTCCAAATGTGTTTAACATCTTCACTGGTTCCGGATAGTTTTCTTTGTGGAACTGTCCCCTCAATTCTAAAGCGGGGAAAACTCCCTTCTCAATGTTCATCTTATCGCCCTATAACCACTACGTGTAACTTGAGTGAAATCCTTGAATATATCTTAATTCCTCTTTTAAATGAAAATATAAATTTCGGATCGAATCAATTCGGGTTCCAATCTGGTATTGGTTGTCAACATGCACACCGTGTTCTTTCTTCCGCCCTTAAGAATAGCCTGGCTGAGGGGTCGTCACTTTATATATGTACTTTGGACCTTTCTAAAGCTTTTGACAATGTAGTTCAAAGTTAAGCTTTTTTTTCCCTTTTTAATAATGGCGTAAATCTTTCAGTCATTTTTCTTCTTCGTTTTTGGTATGAGAATTCTTTCCTCCGAATTAATAAATCTGGATCTCCGTTTGTCTGTTGATGTCGTGGTGTCAAACAGAGAGGGGTTTTATCACCTAGTATATTCAAAATGTGTATTTCTGGTATTTTAGATCAAATTAGATCAAATTATTTTATTGGACTCTCAGATGTTTCTTATCTTGCTTATGCGGATGATATTCTATTTTTGTGTAAAAATAAGCAAGGTCTCTCGTTTATGGTCTCAAAAGTTTCACGTCTATTTTCTAAAATTGGTCTTTCTCTTAATGTTGAGAAATGTGAATTTCTAGTTTTTAATGGTCCGACTTCCTCTAATGCTCCCTTAGTTTGTCGGGGTTTTTCTATACCCTTTGTTCCCGCCTTTCGGTGGTTGGGTATTACTGTTACTAATTCAATTTTTTGCCAACAGGAGTGCACTGTTCGTGATGTTCAAAAGAAAATTCAAATGGGCTATTGTAAGATATTTGCTAATCGAGGGAAGTATAATAAACGTACACTGGGTAGGCTATATGCTACATTCTGTGATCATTCTGTCCTTTATCTTTCTGGTCTTTATCCCATTCCAAAGAAAAATGATGCTAATCAGATTCAGACTTTTTATTTCAGATACTAGCTGTTGGGGTGGCGCTTCGCGCCACCCCAACACCTAGTTGGTGGGGGCGCTTCGCGCAACCCCCAAGCCCCCCCGCGCGCGTAAGTCGTTACGCGCCATATTAGTTACGCGCCATTGTAGTTGTGTCCCTATGTCCCACCTGTGAATATAGATATATATATATATATATATATATATATATATATATATATATATATATATATATATATATATATATATATATATATATATATATATATATATATATATGTTTTTAACTACGTAAAACTTGCGAATATACAACATTCTTTGCTGTCCCATTGTCTGTGCATATAAATAGATTGTCAGGTTTACCGACTCTTGAACATGCAACATATAATGGTCCATGGGAAAACAATCCGTATTCAGATCTATACCTCATGATTCTAATGATTGCTTTGTTGATGGTGATTGCTAATCGACCATTCCCTGAGTCGCCATCGTCATTTATATATCCCCCTGTGCACCCCGGCGTCCCCTTTGTAGTTATGTCCCTGTGTCCCGGTCGTCATTTATATTCCCTGTGTCCCGGTCGTCATTTGTGTCCCGGTGTTCCAGTCTGTGATTTCTCTTTGAGTGTCCCGGGCGTCATTTATATTCCTTGTGTCCCGGTGTCCCGGTCGTCATTTATATCCCCCTGTGCCCCCCGGCGTCCCCATTGTAGTTGTGTCCCTGTGTCCCGGTCGTCATTTATATTCCCTGTGTCCCGGTCGTCATTTGTATCCCGGTGTCCCGGTCTGTATATACATTCGTTTTTTAGTTTTGTTTTTCTCCTTTATTTTTTTCCTTTTTTCTTTTTTTTCTTTTTTAGTTTATTTAGATTTTTAGATTTTTTAGTTTTTTTATTAGTTTTTAGTTTTTTTGTAGTTTTTACCATTTTTTTAGTTTTTTTAGTTTTTTTTTTACTTATGTCCTGGTCGTCATTTATACTCCCTGTGTCCCGGTCGTCATTTGTGTCTCGGTGCTTTGTTGATTGCTAATTTATATATATTTATATATTTATATTTATATATATATTTATATTTTTTATATTTATTAATATTTTTTTAGTTTTCTTTTTCTCTTATTTTTCAGTTTTTTCCTTTTTTTTAGTTTTTTCTTTTTTAGTTTTTAGTTTTTTTTTGTTTTTTACCTTTTTTTTAGTTTTTTTAGTTTTTTAGCTTTTTTAGTTTTTTTATTAGTTTTTAGTTTTTTTTTAGTTTTTGCCTTTTTTTAGTTTTTTCAGTTTTTTTTAGTTTTTAGTTTTTTACCTTTTTTTAGTTTTTTTTAGTTTTTTAGCTTTTTTAGTTTTTTTTCTTTTTAGTTTTTTTTGTAGTTTTTACCTTTTTTAGTTTTTTTTCTTCTTTAGTGTGAAATAATTCAGACGTCATATGCGGACAAACACGACGTCACTCGACAGACAGACAGACAGACATAACCCACAAACAACTTATTTTTATATATATTTTTTCATATTTTTTTAGTTTTCTTTTTCTCTTTTATTTTTCAGTTTTTTCCTTTTTTTTAGTTTTTTTCTTTTTTAGTTTTTAGTTTTTTTTAGTTTTTTACCTTTTTTTTAGTTTTTTTTAGTTTTTTTAGTTTTTTAGCTTTTTTAGTTTTTTTATTAGTTTTTATTTTTTTTGTAGTTTTTGCGTTTTTTTATTTTTTTCAGTTTTTTTTAGTTATTAGATTTTTACCTTTTTTTAGTTTTTTTTAGTTTTTTAGCTTTTTTAGTTTTTTTTTCTTTTTAGTTTTTTTTGTAGTTTTTACCTTTTTTAGTTTTTTTCTTCTTTTGTATTAGTGTGAAATAATTCAGACGTCATATGCGAACAAACATGACTTCACCTGATCCATCCACAGATCCACACACAGACAACTTATTTTTATATATATAGATTGTAAATTTTTACTTTGAGTTCCCCCTTGGTATAGTAATGGTAAGATAATTCGTAAGTTTGATGTCCCTGATATAAGTGCAAATTTGGCCTTCCTGCATGGAAGGTTGTCGGATTCAGCTTTTTATCGTATATGATATACAGGAACCTGTTAGGACGGGTAATGAAACCCTATCCTGACTTTTTTTTACATTGAAAAGAGCATGGATCAGTAGAAAAAAAAAATTTGCTCATATATATATATATATATATATATATATATATATATATATATATATATATATATATATATATATATATATATATATATATTTGTCTTTGTGTGTGTGTTTTCGAATAGCTCATTTGTATATAAAAGCATGAAAATGCATATTCTTACCTTCATCAATTAGTGTTACCGATATTGATTGATCAAGGTAAGCCTTAGGCTTCTGGACAGCATTGTCCGATTCAGTTTCAAAGTCCGGCCCAAGATCTGTCTTATATTGTCGAGGTCCATTTGACAAAAAAGAATCGTTGGCATCCACACTTATAGAATCTTCATTTGATGACGGAACGCTGTCTTCCAAGTCTTAAACAAAGTGCGACAGATATAAATATTCTTATAAAACGTATTAATCATCAGATGCAGATTTCATTAAAATAGCTCCCAAAGAAACTTCATGTTCAAGAACTTAATTTTATTCATATAGGACAAAAATTGTTTAATCTCTTCCTACAAATATATTTTAAACATCCTTTGCCCCAGCCACCCCCTTCCTTTCTCCAACAGTACTTGATACTCTTAATTCCATATCCCAACCACGCTCGAGACTCTGCAAATATAGTATTTTGAAGAAATGAGTCCAAAAATTGTCTCTTAATTTGAGTCCAATAACCCACCCTCCAACTCCCAGCTAAAATTCAAATCTACTATACAAGTACATGTTACATTTCCTGAATATGCTGTTGAAAAACTAGGAAAATATTCTAGCAATAAAACTAATCATGAACCAAAAGTTTTTTGCCACTATTTGGGCACCCTAAGCACCCTCTTTCCAAAACAATGTTTGATCCTTTTCAAAAAGAGAACAAGATCCTTAAAAATCATTATCCCTCGAAGATCCCTGAAAGGTGCCCCCTTTGGCATTTAAAAACTAAGTTGTAGCAATTTGCATTATTTACAACCCTCGGCCCAGGGGGTTTAAGGTCGTATCTTCCTTGAAGCATACTATTGGATCTGTCTCCTGTTCTAAATGAAATGATTATCTCAAAATGATTATCTTCTCATTGGGTGTGCCAGTTTCCAGTTTGCGCTGCCTATAATTGGAACTCTACTCTAACTGAAGTTCTTTAAATATCGCGCTGATGTAGGACAGTTTTCCGATACGAAGTTAAACTTCCAAAATTTTAGATACAAAAGTTTAAACCTCTGTCCCTCTGTTTACATTGATTCTACTTTATATGCATTCTACTTATATATTTTTATTATTTCTATTCATTCATTCATTGATATAAACACGAAAAGAGAGGCAACACCTTACCATCAAAGCGCAGAATATCTGTTTTGGAAATCTCAGAAAAAGCATCACTTTGTTTGATATTATAATCAACCATAGAGTCCAGGCTAAACCCTACCAAATTCGTTTGAAATCCGTTTGGAAGCATCCTACCAGTTTTATCCTGAGCTTCCATATTTTTATCGCACAACGGAACTATGTCTTCTGAATCTGAAAAAAAAAAAAACTAAATTAATAAAAAAATTGAAACAGAAAAAGTTGGGAAATAATTTTACCATATTTTATGGTTATTAAACAATATTCTTACTTCCAGGAACAACATTACACAGAACAACTCTATTCGATTGTAGTTATCTCTGTTACATACAATATTAGAAATACAAGAAGCTGTTTATTCATAGTAAAAAAAACGCAGAAGATTTTTTCTCTTTTTTTAAAGAAACCTACAGTGTGGAGGGTTGAAGTGAAATTTAAGCCACAGAAAAAACTATCTGAAGCCATTTCGAAAAGTCATTGCTTCTTTGAATCAAGATTCTGTTTTCGAGTGAAAAGGTCATGTGAAGTTGGCTAGCAAGTAGGTATTAATTTCGAATTGAAGTAACCTTAAAATCTAAAAGTGGTAAAGGTGAGAGACGTTTCATAGGCAGAATCATCAAAATTTTTCTTAGAATAATAATCTTAAAAAGCTTGGAGATCTAAAGATAATTTTCCCACTAGTCTGATAGCAGTGCCCCGTAGTTTTACAAGCAATCTCTGTTTCCAGTTTAAGTAGAGCGTTTATTACACTTTCTGCATTTTCACATCCGGCAGAGGAATGGTTGATGGATCTTCAAATCCGGCAGAGGAATCAGATGTACCTCCTTGAATTGAATATGTTTGCCATTGGTAATGAAATAAAAACTTACCCTATGTTCTGTTGTTGGTAGTGGCAACTGGACAGTCGACACACGGCAAGAAAATCAACTTTTCAAGTAAGAAAGTTACAATCTTGATTTCAAAAGACGATCAAAACTCTTTAATGAGGATCTGATTGCATGTAACAAAAGATAACAAATATATGAGTAAATCTCTATCACAAGCCAAGAGGAGCGAATTCCCCTTTTTCTTCGAAAAAAAATAGAGTTTAGAACAATATACTTAAAGCAATAAACTTAAATTGAAAGAAGTAATTAGTCATTATTTAGAATAAAGATTTTACTAAATTAAAAAAAAATCTATTCCACAAAAAACATGTCAAGAACTTCAAAATAAGTAAATTCCTTTATTTAAAAGAAAAAAGAATTCAAATGATTGGTGAAAATGTAGAAAGAAAGGAAAACAAGCAAATAGGGATCAATAATTGGCGACGACTGTCCCTATGTCATGGTGAAAAACTATCAGGATTTTTTTTTCATTTCTGCCGGAATGCAGAACAGATATTGTTCATATCTGGAAGTAAAGAAGCCAACGGGGGACTAAGTCAAAGCAGGTTGAGATAAAGCGCAAGTTAGGTATATTTTTGGTTGAGTGGCTTTAGGGGGAAAATGATTTCCGGGGAGGGCTTGTTATTTTGCTTTTTGAAAAACTGTGGCGCAACACACCATTCCTGCATTCAAGCATTTCTTACCTAGCTTCTATTTTACAACTAGATAAGATTCTTGCTTTGAATATTATTCGCAGGCCTTTTTTGAACATGTTCTTTTATACCTGACTCTCCCCCGGGAGATATCAGGTTACCTAACAGCACATGTACATTTAAGATAAGAGCTGAAAAAGGAAGTATAAATTAAAAAAAAAATTGTAAGAGGGGTTCCAAAATTATTTAGGAGAATAAAAACGGAGACGCATCAGCTTCACGGATAATATTTTTACCATGGATAACCAACTCTACAATATGAGAAATTGAAACAACAAGTAGTTTCAATGGCGAAACAGAGATTTCAACAAAAAAAGAATTAAAAAATACAGCGAAGAGTTAAGGAAAAATGTCAACATCATCATATATTCAGAAGGGTTTCCATGCTTAAGCGTTAAGCATTACTCGCAGTATCACTAAAGATACTCATAGGCCTGCTCATTCTTACTTTACCTGTACTTGTGGCGGGAACCAGGCATTTCCACCATCCCCGGTATCAGGGATCTTCGAGACCTGTTTGAACCATGGAGTGCAGTCTTCTGCTAGCTGCTTTGCAAATGGAAACCATTCAGTTGTCCATCTGTGACCAAAGTTTTGAGCCCTACAATAGGTTCAAGGTCTGATTTAACCAAGTTCCACTAACTTTTCCGCTGTCCTCCTTGGCGTTCCTTCCATGAGCTAAGTTGCTCAGCTGGAAGGATTCGGCGAGGCAAGTACTCTGTTGGTCTCCATAAGACATGGCCCAACCAATTCAGCCGATGCTCCCTGATCGTGATGGCAACGCATCTCTTGATACTACAGATGGGTCTTATATCAACGTTTATATGTGATCATTCAGATTTAACGTGAAGATGCTAGGCAGATAGGTGCGATCAAATACCGTCAGTGCATTTTCAGATAGTCGCTTTACTGACCAAGTTTCGCACCTATAAAGAAGGATTGTTCGAACCAAGCCTGGATAGACTCAAACTTTAGTTCTTACACAAATTTTTCGCCGGTTCCACAACGGTTTCCTAAGGGAAGCAAAGACCATCTATGCTTTCTGCAATCGCTGTTGAATATCGGCGTCAGAAGATCCATCAGTACAAAGCTGAGAGCCAAGGTATGTGAAGCTGTTGACCTCATCCAACTCACTTGATTTACAGTTAACGAAATACGATCAGTGTGAGTTATTGCCATAATTGTTTCTTCCCTGGACCGAATTCTAAGCCAATTCGATCGGAGAGGAATGCAACATCATTAGCGTATTCAAGGTCTCCAAGTGAAAATTTCTGTCCAATCTGAACACCTGGATGAGAAGGTAGTGTATTTTCAAGCACTCAATCAATACTACAGTAGTTAAACAGATTCGGAGACAGGACGCAGACTTGTTTTACTCCAACTAAACCAGAAAATTTTCAGTCTCCTCTCCGCAAACTCAAACTCGGTTCCCAAAATCTTTGTAGCATGATTTCAGCAGTTCGACAAATTTCAGGGGCATTCCATCATTTACAAGAATTTTCCAAAGTTTTTGGCGAGTGATCGAACCGAAGGCGGAAACGAAGTCCATAAAAATCATAAACAGGGGCAAATTAGTAAAAAGGGAGAGAATAACTGATGCCTTCCAATCCTACGGGAAAGTATTAGCCCTCCATACTTCCTCAAGGATACAATGGAGCTTCTCCGCCGTGATCTCGGGGCACAATTTGTGTATTTCCGGAGGGCGACCATATTGACCCGAGGCTTTGCTGTTCTTCACTGCCTTTATCACTTTGAGTATTTCCGCTCTTATTGGGGCGGCCAGCTCGATACTGTAAGGTTCTTTTTCAATTCAAGGGGGAAACAACCAGGAATTGATGACAGAGATTAGTTAAGTAGTGTTTGGAAGTGATCTTTCCATCTAACCCAACTTTCCTTTTGACAGCTAATGACTTTTTCTGCTCTCTCTTTGACAACTTCAGAAACAGCAGCTTTCTTACCGGTCGATTCGTTAAGAACCTGGTAGAGTTTGTGGTTGTTATGAGCACGTCCTGCTTTTTAAGCACAAAGCTGTTTCTTCCCACATTTCGCGGAGGTCGAGACGAGCAGAGCGCTTGACCTGTCTGCGCAACTCTTTCGTGATATGTTTAGTCCCGCTCATCTTTTTCCTATGTTCTTCGACAATTGACAGAGCTCTGCTGGTAATATCATGCTGTCGTTTCACTTTAGTTCGGCCTATAATCTCTTCAGTGGTTTCTCTCATCACTGTTTTGAAGGTTTCCAATCTTTGCTCAGGGTCAGAGTTTTCCTCTTCATCAAAGTTGAGGGCATTAAAACAGTTTGTTAGTTCCATATTTAGAGTTTACCGACCTTTTTTAACTTGCAGCTTACCAATTTGGATTCGGGCTTTTGGTTTATTTTTTCTCCAAGATGCAAGTCGAAGAAGAATTTTTGCAAGGACTAGCTTGTGACCAGACTCTGATTTTGAGCCTTGTCTATTACTATACTACTGATTTTGAGGTAGTCTATTACTAAACTCCTCGAACGTTGGCGGACGAGAATAAAGTCAATTTGGGCCTTAGTAACACCGTCGTTAGAATGCCAGGTCAGTAGATGGCTTGTGCTGAAATATGGTGTTGGTTAAAAGACGATTCATCAAAGAATAATCAACCAGCCTTTGCCCATTTTCACATCTATACCCCAGTCCGAATTTTCCAAGGACTTGTATGGGGGTATCAGACAGACCGTGGCAACTAAAGGATTCCACTCAAGAAGTGTGTTTCTGGTGCTCTGGTTCATGATGAAACCAACGCCACGGAGTCCCGAGTTATCGTTCACTCCAGATAGAAAATGTGAAACTGTTCTAACGTTTTGGGTGCTGTAACTGCTATAGAGCCAGAACTGTAGATTCTGGTCACAGAAACGCATAATATGTCAATACTGTACCTCTCCATCAGATGGACAAGGAGAGCTTGCGTAGCTTCTTGTTTAACATATCTAACGCTCCAACAACCAATAGTTATTCTTGATTTTGCTTGCTTTATGACTGTAGTTGGTTTAGTAGTTGAGATCTTAATGAAAATCAAGCTCTCATTTGCAAAAATGTGAAATTTTGTATTTTTTGTCAAAACAAAGACCGCGGATGTGTGTTTAGTTGTTGCCGTTTTTTCCTAGGGATAATCGCAAAGAACCAATAGTCCAGACTATCAGGAAGAGCTCATCTAAACGAGAATTTAAACTTCTAGTTTAAAAAACAAAAAAGAATGCACATTAACTAGCCCCCTTCGATCACCGATTCTTCCTGAATGTCATCCGATCAAAACTTTAAGATAGCGAGATACCCGAACGAAACGATGGTTCTTCAACTCTCCGCATGGTAACAAAAAACAAAAACCCAGTAAATTCAAAATAACCAAATAAAAATAAATATAATAAATGAGGAGCCTCCACCCCAGAATTTAAATTACATCAATAGTCACTAGTTAAACGAGTCTTAGAACTTTTTTATTATTAACCTGGGATTTAGTCAAATCTACAAAACTAAGAAATTTATTCCAACTATATATAATTCTATGCTGTGGTGAAAAATAGGACCTTTCAGGTTTTAACAATGACTGACGAACAACAGAACTGCCACGAGTCAAATAAGCATGTAAAATCTGATAATATCATAAAAAAACATATTATGCAAATAAAAATAACCAGGTAAAAGACGCTGAACAAGTTTTATCAAAAGCAGCGCAATAGAGCTGCCTAGGTGAAGACCGGTGTGAGCACAATGTATTATTTATTTATTTTTTCTTAGACCAGGGCACTTCATATCGAAACATTTGTCGTAGAAACTCCGAAAAGGGCTCATTCGATTGGAAATTGAAAGGGCTAGTCCTCTTTTTAATAGTCAATAGTGATTGGGGGGCAACTAAACCTCACCCCTCCAAACCTCGTATTTTCCCATAGTGCCTCTGATAGAAATTTTGAGATGGCTATTTGTTGTCGTCGTAACTTTGAAAAAAGTTCATTCGATTAGAAAAAGAAAGGGCTAGTGCCCAATTTATTAGTCAAAAGTGATTAAAGAGCAACAACAACCCCCCCCCCACACGCCTATTAATTCCCAAAACACATCTAATGAAAATTTCAAGATATCCATTTTGTTCAGTGTAGTTGAAAGGTCTAGAAATTATGTGTTTGACAACCCCCATTCCTTCTCCGGACCAGAACATAATTTGAATTTTGTTAAAAAAAATGGCTACGGATTCTCAGTTTAGTATACATATACTGATGTGTATTCCTTAAAGTTTTAAAAGTTTTTAATTTATTTAAGTAAAAAAGTTAAAACATTTTAAACGTATTTTGTTTATTTCAATCATACAATAAATAACCGAGTCAAATTCAAACCAACAAAAATCAATACGAGTAGGGCTGACAACCCCCATGCTTTCTCAAGACGAGACAATAATTTGCACTTTACTGAAAACAGAATATATTTAAAATGTTTTCACTTTGTTTCTACTTGCTTAAAATGTTTTTACTAGATGTATGAAGAGGGAAGTCCCCCCCCCCCTTGCACTCCAATTATAACACGAGTGCCTGGTGCCATTTTAAGAGTAACAAGAGATTGGAGGGCAGGCAGCCCTCGTCTGAAGCCCATTCATTTTCCAAACGCATCCAGTCAAGATTTTGACACAGCCATTTCGTTCAGCATAGTAAAACGGTCCAGCAACTATGTCTTTAGGGATATTAGGCATGTCAACCCCCCCCCACACAATTATGCAACTGGCCCATTATACTTCAAAACTAAATGCGGCTTTGAAAATAAATCAAAAGGCATTGTATTAAATGGTTGCCAATAAGACACCTCAGCAATATATCGGGAGCGAATGGGGGTATTAAGTTGAAACTTTTGAAGATACTACTATTACTAATTCTGTTCTTACAATTTAAATAAATAAAAAGAGTGTAAAAATATCCAGGCTATTAAAGGGCATAGATAGGATCTTTGGGGAATGATGTTCAGTTTTATTTTTCCGGTCAACTTCAGAAGCTATAAAATTAAACCAAAAACACTGTTTGTGTCAGGATTAAAAATTGTTGAGAAGGTTTCTCCAACATACAAATATCAACCCATACTATGGATTCAGATAGAAGAAAACTGAAAAGATATACAATTTTTTTCCATGAAAAAGACTGTCAGTAAAAAGCGAACAGAAATTAATTGAAAAACCTTTTCCAAAAGACCAGTTTTTCAGAGAAATTTGAAGAACTCCGTTAAGCCAAGAATTAGCAAAAATAAAGTCAAATAATCTTCATAGCGTAAAACTACCACAAATCGCTATCATTATATAAATGAAACTGAAAACAAATAGAAATTACAATAAATAGCCCATTCAAACTCAAAACGAGCAAAAAGTAGCATGAGTAGGGCTGATAACCCATACACCTTCTCATGACCAGAACGAAATTTGCACTTTACTGAAAAAAAAAACGTTTGAAATGTTTTCACCTTTTCATACTTTCATAAATGAAAAATTATCAAAACCTAAACGAAGAAATATCAGTATTTGTCAATTTAACTGACAATCCACAGTCATTTTTTTTTTTTTTTTTTTTTTTTTTTTAATAAAGCGCAAATTATGTTCTGGTGTTGAGAAGGCATAGGGGTTATCAGCCCTAAACATTTTAATTTTGTTCGTTTTGAGTTTGACTCGGCTATTTATTGTAAGTTCTTTTCGTTTTGAGTTTTATTTATTTATTGATAGTGATTTGTGGTAGTTTTAGGCTTGGAAGATTATTTGACTCATTCTTGACTTAATAGAGATATTTACTTTTCTTTAAAAAACTTGTCTTGTGGAAAGTTTTTTTAAATTAATCATATAAGAAACAAAATGGAAAAGAGAGAAAAAAGATCAAGATAAGGATGTTTAATTTTGATACATGCTTTTCGTTGATGATTTACGAGGGTAAGAAAACGGTCAAGGCAGTGAATCTTTCAATATAGACAGAGCTTTATCTTTGCTGCCTCTGAAGGGGAAAAATATGAGTTTTAAAAATCCTCAAAAAGATGATAGGACACTAATTTATATACGAATATACTAAAGAATGATATCAGGGCTAAAACCAGCAGAATAATTTTAGATGATTCATCATTTTTTCATCATTATTTCTCACTATCATTATCATCATCATTATTTCATCATTACATCATCATTTATTTCTTGGCACTTTAATTCGAAGACAAGCTGCATGGCTTTTAAATGATAGATTGGAATTCATTGTTAAACCAAGATATTTAAAATTATCAAAACTTTCAATTTCTAAGGGCAAGCCCCGAATATTAATCGCCATTGTTTATGGTGCTGATCTCCTAGTACGAGAGAAGACAATGAAATTTGTCTGAGCACAATTAATAGAATATTTATTTCTCGTAAATCACAAGATAAGCCTCTTCAGTGCTGATTCTAAACTGAGAAATATGTTTAGGCCAACATCTTTGACGCTGTTACCAATATCGTTCACACAAATAGGAATTAGAAGAGGACTCAAAATAGAGCCTTTTGGGACTCCAATTGACTGATACTGAGATATTGATGAGGAAAAAGTATCGCCTCCGAGGCCGAAAGAAATTGAAACGACAGCATGGGATTACCACCAGAACTCTGTCAATAGTCGAAGAACGCAGGAAAAAGATGAGCGGCCCTAAACATATCAAGAAAGAGTATCCAGCTGGTACAGTATCAACCTGGCCGCCCCAATAAGAGTGGAAATACTCAAAGCGATTAAGGCCCAGAAGACCAGCAAAGCCCTAGGTCAAGATAGTCTCCCCCCGGAAATATAAAAATTGTGCCCCGAGAACACGGTGGAGCAGCTCCATGGTATCCTTGAGTAAGTATGGAGGACCAACACTTTCCCAAGGGATTGGAAGACAATAATTATCATCACCTTTGTCAAGGGCATCATGAACAAACTGATTCACGGTCATAATAGCATGCTGAGTAGAGTGCAATATCTGGAACCCAAATTCCGAGCTGTTTAGCTGAATAACCAAGCAGCTAGGGTATTTAGTCTGTTTTTAAGATGTTTTGAGCTGTAGAACTGAGCAGCTATTTTAGCTGTATAACCGAGCGACTACGGCATTTAGTCTGAATGTAAGATGTCTTGAGCTATCTAATATAACTGAAAAGCTAGTTTAGCTGTATAGCCAAGCGCCTAGGGCACTGAGGCTGCATGTATAACTGAGCAGCTAGTTTAGCAGTATAACCGAGAAGCTAAGGCATTTAGTAAAGCTGTTCTGAGCTGTCTAGGTAAGATGTTTTGAGCTGTACAACTAACTGCTCAATTATATTGGACAACTTAAGAAGTTTTACATACAGACCAAATGGCCTAGCTGCTCGGTTATAAAGCTAAATTAGAATCTCAGTTATATTAGACAGCTCAAAACATCTTACGTACAAACTAGATGCCCTAGCTGCTCGGTTAGACAGTTAAAGTAGCTGCTCAATTATACAGCTCAAAACATCTTACATACAGATTAAATGCCCCAGCTGCTCAGTTATGCAGCTAAACTAGCTGCTCAGTTATACAGCTCCAAACATATTACATAGACAGCTCAAAACATCTCACATACAAACTAAATGCCCTAGCTGCTCGGTTATGCGGTTATACAGCGGTAATTTGATTCAGCCCATCAAAATCACCACAAATCGGGCAAGTATACCGCATTTCCAGGTAACACCTTTTTTCCAAACACTATAAAGAGGGAGACAGTTTGCTCGCTCCTGCATCCATGACCCCAGGGATTCTTTTGGAATCCTAAATTAAAATAATAATCTTCACCATATTTTTATTTCACCCTATAGTAAGAACTTAAGCTTTCCGACTGGCTAAGGTCGCTCCACCATTTCTGGGTTCCTTCCAGAAAAACTTTGGATTCATACGCTGCTCTTATAAGTCTTGAGGAGGGACATGCAGTATTGCAGTATTTTCAGCAAAAACTTAATTAATTGGGTCTGTCTATGTTGTCTCATGGAGAAAAGTCCCAAATCTCCCTTGATGAAAAGTGAGTGGATTGTGGCGTGCAAACCTAGCATTCGTTCATAATATTGTAGCTGTAGAGTTTCTAATGAATTTGCCACTTCTAGGCCCCATAATTCTTCTCCATAATGCAGAATTGGCCTTATTTTTGAGTAGAACACATTTTTGTGCATCTTTAAGTCACCTATTACCATCAAATTACTGTTTCTGAACAGCGTTGCCATTGCTGCTTTTCCTCGGTTAGTCATCTTCGAAATATGATTGCTCCATCTCCCAGTCGATGTTAGATGGAATCCTAAATGTCTTGCCTGAGACACAACCTTCACAGGATCATTATATGAGTCATTTTGATGGACTTCGTTTTAAGGAACATAGGAAAGGCAATGGGAGAACACGGAATTAAATGGAGATGAAAAACTCTCCTGGACTTAGATTACGCTTATGAAATAAGCATCCTAGGAACGTATACGCAAAACCAATGATCCTTTATATCTTTTGTGAGTTCAGGGTGTTAGAATAGGTTTGAAAATTAACGTTAAGAAGACTAAGTCGTTAAGGCTAGGAATAAGTGGAGATGAAAAGGTGATATTGGGTAACTAAAAGATTGATCAGGTGGAAAGCTTCACTTACCATAGAAGTATTATTAGTAAAGACGGTGGGAGCAGTGAAAATGTTGAAAGTAGTGTAAACAAGGTTCACTGTGTTTTTTCACGCTTGAAAAAAGTTTAGAAAAACAGGAAGATAAGTCTGCAAACCAAGATTAGAATATTGGAAGGTGCAGTGATGAAAGTGGTCAAATATGGCTCTAAAGCATGGGCACTCCGAAAAGCAAATGAAGATTTGCAAAATGTTTTCCAGAGAAATTGCCTACGGATTGTTCTGGGTACGTGACTGGCTGACCGCATTTCAAACAGTAGGATGTACGAAAAGTGCGGTTAAATCACGGTTTCTAGGGCTATAATTAGAGAAAGATTGAGATGGCTAGGGTATACTGTTTTCGGCCAACCGTACAGGGCTAAACGGAAAGCAGTTCGTCCGAGGTTGGGGTGGGAGGATGTCATAAAATAAGATTTAAGGGAAATAGAAACTTCCTGGGAGGGTTTAAAGAGGGTGGTTTTGAATATAATGGGACGGAGGAGGAGCGTGCGTAGCTGTGTTGACCTCAGGCGGCTTGGTGCTGTGGTGAGTTGTTATTAGTAGTAGTAGTTAGGAGATAACATTGGTTAGAGATTTCCCACGACCCCTGGGAAAAGGTCTTTAAATTATAAAATTGCCCCATTGTTTACGTATAGTATTTGTTATTGGGAAGCAAGTATACACTGTTCGGGTGGAGGGGGTGAAGTTTCTGCTGGGGGGATTTTCAAAAAGGAGAATTTTCCATGGGGAGCGAAGTTTCTGGGTGGTGAAGTTTCCAGGGGAAATTCTATGCTGGAAGAATTTGCAAGAATTCCTATGCAAATTTCTTTTTATTAGTCTTACTTTCTCTTTCCCGACTGAATCTTACATGTAGATATTAAGGGGCACTCTCCAAGGGGAAATTTTTACCGGGTTGGAGTTGTCTAGAGCATCTTTCTGTAGGAGGGGGAATTTTTCGCGATAGAAATTTGCCATGGGTGAGTTTTTCACAGGATAAATTCTCCACAGGGAATTTGTCCAGAAACAACTTTCTACTAAGGGGCAGATTATTTGCAGGAAAACTTTTCCCCGGAGGAGGGGATTTCTGGCATTATTTTTAAAGAAATATTTTCAAATGTATGTATTCTTCAACTGAGAGTGAGGTAAGAAACATTTTTCACCTGGACTGTCCGAAAGAAATTCTTCAGGAAGAATTTTCAGCAAGAATACAATTGTCTGAGAAGAATTTACCTCGCTGAGGAGGGGGATATTTTAGGGGTGAATAGCTTTCCATGGAGGAATAGTCCATCGGGAGAAGGAATTTCTTTTGGAGGGGGAGCCATATTTCCACGCATTATTTAAAAACGATCAGAATTAAATAAGAAAAACTAGTATTTTTCACGTGAAAGTAAGGAGCAATATTAAAACTTAAAATGAACAGAATTATTATTTATATGAGAGGGACTGTCCTGTCCTTAATACCTCGCTCTTTACGCTAGCGTTTTGACTTTTTGTCCCATTTCTTTAAGAACGAATCCTGTTTAATTAGTCCTGTTTAATTAATAAGAATAGTAAGCTTTTTTAAAGTTCTAACAAAACATTTTTTAATGTTCTAACAAAGGGCAGCCTCTCTATACTATTTCAATTATTAAACACAAGAGTCTAAAAGTTCACACTTCTTTTACATTTTATATATGTATAAGGGTCTAAATTTCCTAATACTACACTTCTATGAAAACATATCACATACCATCATTAGCAAAAAAAAAATAGAAAAATAAAATAAAATAAGGAAACTAACCCTATGACCTGAGTATAATAAATATTCTGTTCTGCCAATTCTCAGATTCTATTTGATATAATAATGGAATCAAACAGAACTTAAAGAGCTGCTTCTTACCGTTAACGATCACTCTAGTTGTTATAGATTGCTCAGATAAAGCTCCAGCGGGATGGAGAGCAAAATTATGTTCCATTTTGAAGTCCGGCATACTATCTATCACAGACAACTGAGGTCCACATGAAAAACCTGAATCTTTAACGTCTGGACCACTATCTTGGTCCATAAAGTCTGAAAGACAGTAAATTTAGGTAAGCTTGCTATATCTATATAATACAAAGGATAGTAGTTAGACGAAAACTTTATTTAACTATATTGAAATAATACAATTAAGACAGAATCTTTCAAAAAGTGCGTGATGATCAAGCTCTGTGATTCCAATTCATGAAACCATTAATAAATATAAATATTCCAAACTTAGCAAGACGAGGTCTATTAAGAATAACAAAAATTAGTTTTGCAGGGAGTCAAGCCCTAGGTCACCGCAACTAAGAAGGAAGTTACCATTGAACTACGATGATTCATTGGCAAATTTGATATGGCAAAGAGGGAAAGGCTCCATACTTGAGAAAGATGTAAAATATATTCAAGTCGCTAAAAGAAAAACAACAGAACATTGTGCAATACTATCTTTACACTGGATGGCACTTGCAGAAGTTTCAAATTCAACAAACCTCCTTTCTTATTAGACTGGAAAGATTTTTAACTTTAGCTTATATTTTAGAAATATTTTGGGGTATTCCATGAGGTGTTTAGGGAGATATAAGGTTTGAAACGACCTCTCCTCGTCCTACCTGCATTGATTTTGTTCCTCAACAGAATAAAATCAGGTTAAGCTTTAGTTACAAGCTTTTATAATATTAGATTATTTCAGAGACAATCACACAAACACAACTTTGAATTATTTGACAATAATATGTTAATATATAGAAGGCGATAATTTATTTGGCAATAACAATCCCAAGCTATTTAAAATAGAGCCATATTCACGTTTCAAGTAACGATTTTTAAAACTAGAACAAACAACACAAGCAATACTCAATAAGAAGGTTAGACTATTACCCATTCCATGGACTTACTATTGTTGTAACATTATTGCTATTTGCTTTTGATGGCTATAGTATAATAATCTTGTTCTAAGGGTGCTATTATCATTAAAATTTACTTATCTTGCCTGTGAGTATCACAATTTGTTATCCGGTTATCCGTCTATATAGCAAAATTTTGTCATATAGTGGCACATTATCATTGATCCCAGCTAAGTAATACGGAGAATAGAGTTCGAACTCAGCTGCCATAAAACACTGCAGGACTTGGAATTTGATACCAGTGCTGACAATATGCAAAATTATCTCCATAATAATCCAAAATAAGAGAAAGAAGATGAATTTCATATTCAAATTTGTATTAGGTAGCAGGAAACCCAAAGGAGTAGTTATTCTTGATTTTGGTGAAGATGGATTTTAGAAATCTGGAGAATTTTCTCATTTACTTCTCCAATTTTCGGTCCAGTGTTCGTTTTCTAGTCCACATAGAGCATAACTATGACTTGGTTCCCCCTGCTATCAGCAGCAATTACGATATCCAGTAGTGGAATTTGTTGAGTGTGCTCTATAACGAAGAAAAACTACAAAACCTTTGTGTTCTAGGTGAAGATGAATAGCAAAGAAGCTAGCTGTAAATCAAAACAAGTTAGATACTGCCATCAGGAGGGCTACTAAATACGAATTTTACCATATGAGAAACTACAGAACTTCAGTATTTGTCAAGATCACTGCTTGAAAACCAGCAGAGCAACTACCTAAAGAGTATGGAGAAACATCCAAGCAATGTACTCAAATTCGGGCTTAACAGAAAAATGAACATGCTTCTAGATGCAACTAGATAGTCTAAGCAAACCAGTCTGAAGCACTACAAAGTCGATATCTTCTTCTCCAAGCTACGTAGTCTTATGGTCAGATACACTTTTATCTTCAGAGTATTTGGAACATGGACGAAAGTGGCTTGACCATTGATTAAAAGCCACATAAGGTTACTGCTGGAATGGGATTTCCCAACTTCTATGGAAAAACGACCGACCTTGAAGAGCACGGTATCTCGCCTGTATTTCAGCATCTCAAAACAAAGATCCTCCAACGCTGTTCTTAAGAAAAAAAATATCAAGGATGACTTTGGGAGTTTGGGGCAACTGTACCTGCGTTGCACTTTCTGTATTCAATTAGTTTCTTTATAACTTTATTTTCATTGTACTCCAAAGTAAGGAAAAGCCCCAGGTAGATGGGGCTTCCCAGTTTTTAACTTTTTTGTGCTGTTTTTCTCAAGTTTCCTGCAGTGATGGTGTAAGTGACGAAGACTTAGTGTTCCTGACTTTGCTTAGTGATATTTCATACAAATTAAATACTAGATCTATTTATTTGAGCCTTATTCACCTTGCTAGGTGGTAGCGCCATCTATATACAACATCCATACATTACCCTAGATGGCGCTCGCGCCGTAGACCATCTGGAAAGTTCAGCTCTATTTATGTGTGAGATCAAATCAAACAACCTAAGAAATTCATATACTGCTGAATGCAGTTGCTCACAGACTAATAATCGGTGTGATGACCAACCAAGCAGGTATCAGCAGTTTGATGAAAACGCTCATTAAAATTAGACCCTATCCATTTTCACCATTAGCGCCATTCACCTTCATCCGTTTAAACGAACTTGGACTGCTGAAGGCTCCACCGGGACCCGTTACTCTGTACGGACAGAAAAGAAGAAGGCGACGCGGGAAAAGAGCTGGAATACGAATTAAAACTAGACAAAGAGAGCACCCCAGTAAAGCGATTGAGACAATTGTCTCTGCCAGAACACCAAATTACCGACAACAAAAAAACATGTTCTATATAGAAGTAAAAATTTTGAACCAGAAACCTCTCCCCTCCCTCTCAAGATACGAAGCAGACCCGTGCCCTGAAAGCTCTAGGCTACCCCTATCAACTCTGTCTCCCGTCGCATACAATGCAAAGAAGCATTTTCCCACATTCCTGCTTTGTAACGCACGTTCTCTTTGCAATAAAATAGATGAAATCGATGTTGTATTAAGGCAGAACAATGTTTCTGTCGCAGCCATAACAGAAACTTGGAACCTGACTGAAGTGACAGGAAGGCTCACCGGTTATGCCCTATACCTCAGAACAAGACAAGCTCTTGGTGACCAGAGACTAGGCGGTGGAGTAGCCCTTTACGTACGTGAAGATATCCCAATGAAGGAGCTATGTGAACTTGAAAGCACTGAACATGAGGCTGTGTGGATTTGGTGCAAACCATCGGCCATGCCGCGTGCTTACTCATGCATTATCTTTGCTTCAATCTACTACCCTGAAAGTGCTAAAAACCGCCGTGATCTTGTCACATACCTCCAAAAGACTGTCGACCACCTTCGTGCTTTCTATGGAAATCCTGCTATTGTTCTGGCTGGGGACTTTAACCAAACCAAGAAAAGCTGGCTAGCATCATGCCTTTCCCTCAAGCAGGTTGTAAATTTTCCAACACATGAATCTGGCAGCATACTTGATTTAATCCTGACCAACTGTGAGACATATTACCAAACCCCTGAATCCCTTGGGCCGCTTGCCTGTTCTGATCATAACGTTGTGCTCTGGTCAGCTGCCTCTTCAATATCCAAGCCTAAAATTAAGCGTGTCAAGTATCGTCCGCTTACTGATTCAGCAATTTGCACCTATGGTCGATGGATAGCTACTTACCCTTTTCCAGAAGTGTATGGAGACAAAAGCCTCGATAAAAAATGCCAACTGTTCAACGAAGTTCTCCATGCCAAATACCTCGAGTTTTTTCCTGAAAAGACTTTCACTAGATGTGAAAGTGATAAACCCTGGATAACCCCCCAAATCAAGAAACTAATCCGAAAAAAGTGCAAGCTTTTCCAAGAAGGAGATTTGACAAATGCGAAAAAATTGCGAAATCACATTACCTCTCTCACGAGAAGTGCGAAGAAAGATTACGGGCGTGAGAAATTTTCGGACAGTCTTAGGCACACTAATCCCAGGAAATGGCATAGAGCGGTCAAGCAAATCACTGGCAAGTCCATTCATAACAGCATAAAAATAAGCCACCCTGACGGAACTTACACAACTGCTGATTAGGTTAATCAATATTTCACCCGCATCTGAACCTCATTTCCTTCTCCCACACAAGCCCAGAAGTCTGAAATACTTGACTCCTGTGCAGATGAAGGTGAAGTTGTTATCGATGAGATGACAACCTATAAGACACTGATGAAGGTGAAAGTAAACTGTTCAGTTTATCCAGACAAACTTCCACCCAAACTGATTCGAGAATACGCCCCTTTCATTGCGAAACCACTCTCAGTACTAAACCTTTGCTTTCGTATAGGGATCTTTCCAGCTGTTTGGAAGAAAGCTTACGTTAGAGTAATTCCGAAGGTTACCAACCCTAAGAGCTGTGACGAACTTAGACCTATTTCGCAAACACCATGCCTGGCGAAAGTGGCCGAGACCTTTATCATGAGGGTCTTAGTTGATCAAATCTAGGGATCTATCGACCAGAGACAGTACGGCGGACTGAAAGACTGTAATACCTCAGTGTACCTAGTGAGGATGTATGATAGTCTCCTTAAGTGGGTCGAAAAAGGTCACAGTTTTGTAGACCTTGGTGCCATTGATTTCCGAAAGGCTTTTGATCTAATCAATCATATTGTAGCTGCCCTTAATCTCAAGCTAATGGGGGCTAAGAAAAAAGACTCTTACGCTCGTGTTGGACTTTCTCAGTCAGAGGATGCATCGTGTGTTTGCTCTCTACGAAGGTGACACCAATTCCGAATGGTCCTCATCCACCTGTGGAGCCCCTCAGGGCACTAAGCTTGCAGCTATTGTATTCTTGTCTGTAATTAACTTCCTCATAGCTGACTATGACGACCGTTACAAGTTCGTGGATGACCTGTCATTTATCCTGAAATATTTAGTACAAAACGGAGTTGTGACACCACAGTTCAGTTCAATTTTTTCAGTGTTTTCACAAAAGAGTGCGCGGAGCTAAATCTTGAGATTAATGTGAACAAGTCGAAGATAGTGCGCTTTAACCCGCTAAAAAGTGAGATTATGGAGCCAAATGTTCCATTCCCTCTAGCAAACAGTATCAAGATCCTTGGAGTTACTTTTTCCAATGACTTCAGCTTTGCCACACATGTTGAAAACGTGGTTAAAAGTGCAAACGCTAGTCTACAGACTTTAAACGGTATGCGTAGGTTCAGTGCAAACATAGAGAGTATTAAGTATGCATACATAGCGTATGTTCGTCCCAGTCTGGAATATGCGTGTCCTGTTTGGGTGCCTTCAGCACTGAGAACAGTGTATCTTTGTCAGGAGCTTGAATCGGTTCAGAAGCGAGCGGTATCGATCATCTTGGGCCGCCGTGACATCCCCTATGAAAAGGCTCTGGAAGTGCTAGGACTGCCGTCACTCCAAAACCGGTACGAAACTCTGATAATGAGCTTCGGAAAGTACTTGCTTTCTAAATCTCAGCACTGTGACATTCTACCTGATCAACCTCTACCATCAAGAACGAGAAAGCAAGATAAGTTAGTGCCCGTTAAAGCAAGAACAAACCGATATGGTAATTCTTTCGTCCCGGTTTTCGTCAAAATGTATAATAAGAGTTAATATTTATAGTTTTATTTATATTTACAAGTGTAGCTTGATTTTGTATATGTTGTAAAAAAACACAAATCAGCGACAGCTGTCAAATTTTTGCTATTAAACCTGTCTACTACTACTACTACTACTACATGCATCACAAATCCCACTTAATAGTTGAAGCAATCCAAGCAAGTAGCCAAAGATAAAAATGTGATCACGTTGACCTTGCCTCCCATAAGTTGTCCAGACTGTAACCACTTGATCATCAAATGCTGTGCTTTCTGAAATACCGTTACCACCAGGCTATTTCTGGATGCACTTACACCCTTTTGATTTAGTTCCACAGTAAGAGAAGAAGTAGCAATAGTAGTAGCCTTGAAGTTTAATCTAAATGCCCTGGGTCTTTCTTGAGATATTAATGAAACGTGTTATTGACAACAAGTAGACATACAGTGGCTTCGGTTTGAGTTTTAAAGTAACATAAACTTTTCCTGAAAGTTTCTGCTATATGACTATTCCATCCCGAAGATACCTTGCGTGGCCTTAACCATTCCCTGATAGTTTTACTAGTAACCTTAGCATTAGCAAAAATAATAGTGAATTTGCAGAATTGATAATAGGAGCATTGGGAGTAGGATTAGTGATGGCAGTAGTAGTGTTAGTAGTAGTAATAGTCCTCCCATTGTGCTGTTTTGGTCTAGTTCAATATCGTCTCATGATACCCTGTTGTTTTCAACTTAATACTTTAAGGGGTTTCTGATATATCGCTGATACACCCTTGCAATAGCCTGCATACGTATAGTAGGCATATGTTTAGATTTAGCCCAACACCCACCTCAAAAGTCCTGTTAATTTCCATACTAAAAAATTGCTGCTAATGGTATTAGCAGTAGCTGTTCTAATACTGCAAGCAATACTGTTACTATTAGTAGTCATAGTATACATATAGGGTATATTTATTAGTTCAACATACGACTCATTATACCATGACAATTTTAACATATTATTCTAAGCCGTTCCTAGTGATGCTGCTGATACGCTATTTTGACAGCCTGCATGCCTGTAGTGTATTTCAATTTAATTCAACATCCCCTACAACATTTTTTGTAAATTTCTCCTGAACAGCCTGAATAAGCAGTATTAGTAGTAGGAGTAGACGTATTAGTAGTACTATACATATAGTAACTTTATGTTGGTTTAACATTTGCCTCAAATGCACAAGAAGTTTTCTTTTTCTTTTTCCTACTGAACTCTTTTACTTAGGCAGCACTATTGCGCTGCCTATGATTGACAAATCCTACTAATATATTGAAGTGTTTTATCCAACAAATACACACCATGGTTCTAAAAACCGAAAACATTTAAATTAATCTTTTTTTAAGCAATGAAAAGGACTATGTCAATTAAAAACGAAAACAAAAATAATTAGATTTTTTTCCAAAACGGAAGTTTTTCAGAGAAAAGTAAAGACCTGCAATAAACTAAAGTTGAGCAAAAGCGAAGTCAAATAGTATTTTAAACCGTAAAACTACCATGTATCACAATCAAATAAACTGTGGGAATCCAAAACGAAGAGAAATTGCAATAAATAACCGAGTCAAACTCAAAACGCACAGAAACCAGAAGGCGTTCAGGTGACACCCCATTGCCTTCTACCGACCAAAATATAAGTTGCATTTTATTGAAAACAAGAAACTTTCTTAAAATTTTCCCAGTTTTTTAAATTAATAAATCTAAAATTATTAAGACTTTCAGGAATGAATATCAGCATAGAGGAAACTATTATGAGATTCATGGAGGAAGTTCTTAAATTATAAAAAAAAGGAAAAACCTTGAGAGCATCCATCCACGTTGGAATTGGCTACCGGTTCTCGCTTCAGATTGTTTCTGCTGCATAAATTATCAGGAAACTTGAATCCATTAATTTCCGTCAAAACATGACTCTTCACAATTACATGTTCCTTTATATTATTAACATTCGGACATAAACAAATGGGGCACTCCTTTTTTGTATTAACTTCATGTTCTATATGATGAACGGCAAAGTCGGCGAAGTTCTTTATTTCTATGTCACATATTTCACAGTTAAATGACAAACCTGTTTCACAGTTCGTAGATATATGCAATTGCAATAAATAATAGGAATTTTCAATTTTTCCACAATAATCACACCGCCATCTGCCAAGGCAAGTGTCATCAATATTGCGTTTCGTTAGTTTTTTAATTGGAACACTTGTTCTCAAGTAAATTTTTTCAGGTGGCTCAGCTTGTTTGGAAGGACAAGTCAGCCAAATAGTTTCTGATGCGTTAGATACATCGATGTTAAATCCGCTACGTTTGATTTGAGAGCGAAGACTGCGGACCGGCCCTAGAAATAAAGAGAAAAATGTCGCCAGATCACTAATTAGTCATAAATTTTTATAACTCATATAAAATCCAGCTAAAATGATACAGAGAACAAACATGCACTCCAATGAATAATTGGGCTAAAAAAAAAAGTTCTAAAAATATGGAACCTTTTGCTCAAGCCTCTCCCCCCCCCCAAAAAAAAATTAAAGTTTTTATTCTATCTATGTTAATAGTCTATTTGTTATTTTTTTATTAATCAGCACAGACATTCGAATTTTTATATAGGTATACACATGTGACTTGTGATTGGAGCAGAGGAACCAGAAAGTCCCCTCTCCTACACCTTCCCACGTGATCAACCATCAAATAAAGAATTAACACCAGTTTTTATATCTAAGAGCCTTTTCATTTGTTTTAACTAGCTTTTGTGAGCATTTCACCAAACCTGGACAGAAAATAGTGAATTCAGACAATCAGCACAAAAGTTGCCTAAAACCACTTAAAAATTTTTTCGTCAGCAAGGTAATTTGCAAGCCAGAACAAATGAAAATACAAATTTTCTGTGAAGTCAACTGAACTAGTCATTAACGTTTTCAAAAACATCTTCATTGGCAAAATTTTTGTAAACACTTAATGCCTCAGCCCAATTCGTCAAGTTGTTTAACAATTTTTGTCAAGGGCTGAAAACCTGAAAAGGTGGATCTTTTTTTAGTTTTCAGTGTTAAAATTATTTCGACTTTCCTGAAAAAAACGAAACAAGAATATTTTTCCCCATTTCAACAGAAGAGATAAGCTCTTAGCTGTTCGTACAACTTGTTCATGTACCAAACTGCACAATAAGAGAAACAGAAGTACCTAAAGACTTCCGATGGTTTTGGAACTGAAAACTATTGTATTCAACGTACTTCGCAAATTGGCAAACTGTAATTTTTTGTGAATGATAAGAGCATGGGTCGTCTGAGCGAACATGATGGTGATCAAAGGGTGAAAGATAAAGATTTGAAGCTGCTCTAGCGTGATGAAATATTTTGTGGTCTCCACTTTGCCAACAAATCTTTCCTCCATTTTAATCCCAAGAAATAGGACAGTGCTTGAGAGACTTCAGAGTACTGTCAGCATGGAGCTTTTAGACGGTTGCCTAACCAGGACTAAGATCGCAAACAGCGCAGCAACATGACCTTGAGCGGTTGCATCGCTCAAGAATATCATACCCTATTACGCTGTACACCATTATACTGGATTTTGATGAATGTCTCTTCTGAATTTTGCTTGTCTTGATGGGCTGATAAACCCTTTCCTCGCTACGTTATATATTACGGGATACCTCACTACTAAGTATACAATTTGCAGAAATGAATATATATTCAGTCAGGGATAGTGGGCATGAAATTGCTTGTACAGGACGTCGAATTTTGTTGTGCAGAAAACCATGTGGTAACCAAAATCAACCCAGCATTACACAAAGTCTCCATTCAGCTGGAGGTAACAGGAACTTCTTATAGTCTGGTCCTTAGCCAGCTTATGCACTTTGATTTCACTTGAAAAAAAAAATTTTAGCAGTTACCTACACTAATAGCACCTATTGCATTCCGTCATGTCACAACAGTTTCAATTATTCAAAATTAAAACGCAGACAAATTACCTAAGGTAAATGGCAGGATGAAACCCCTAAAAAATTTCTTTTGTATTTCTAAAAGAAATGCAGAAAATATATTAAATCTGCATTTAGACCTTAAAGCTTTACCGCTAACACAAGTATTATTGTGTTAATACCACATTAGTGCTAATAAAAACTAAAGCGGCGAAAATAAGATAAAAAACACAATAAAAAAGCAAACACCAACGCAAAATTGTAAACATAGTACTTTCAATAGAATATAATTACTGAACTTACGTCTATAGCCTAATAGCTCCGATTAACTTACCAACCTAAGACGTTATGAGAACTAACTCAGTCCAGTTAACTTTCATTTTTCACAGTTTTCGTTTACGAATAGCAGAGTAAGCTGCAATTTTTTGAATACTATTTTGAATAAATTTTTTGAATAATTTTTTGAATCTTTTGAATACCAACTGCTAATTAATACTGGAAAGTGGTGATCATAATATAATACTTTTGTTTTCAAATCATTGCTACTCCTACAATAACAAAGCAATACGCACTAAGACAAAGCTCAAATAACCAGAGTAAATTGACTGTTTTTTAAGCAGGACTCTAATGGGACTCCCTCTCCCAAAACAGATGTTTGTCTTCTTAAATTTAATAAACTTACAACATTCAACAATTATAAATTCTAGCAACAAAAAGAAAACTAAAATTAATTTCAGTAATTCAGTAAGTTCAGTACAAGAAAGTTCAAAGTAATTGAAATTCCAAGAGTCTAAAGAATATAATTGTGACTACAATAATTATATCAACAGAATCTCCTAGTTCTGGTAATTCCAAATAGATAAATATCCATTTCGACCAAACTTTGACAAAAATAAAAAGATAGCTAATTGGCTAAGGGCTTCTGAAAAGCTATATGAATATCGTCCTAGTTTTAGAGAGATATTGCCAAATGGTGCCGCATTTGGCTCGAAACTTTAAGTCACACAGTACACAAGAAATGGAGGGACGGTTACCAACAACTGTATCATTGCACGTAAGTATTACAAAAGTTAAGAAAGTCAGTGGATCTCTTTTCTTTAGGAAAGGTGTTCCAAAAACTCTCAAAGGTTTAACTGTTAGGGCCAAATTCTCTTGAGCGGCTCTTCCTATAAATATGGAGAGGATTTAACTTCTAGTATCACTTTAGCCGGAGAAATACGTTTGAACTAAGCCTATAATTAGTCTGTAAAATAGAGTTTTGGTTCCCAATTATTTTAAAGCATTTAATAGTGAAGTAAAAGATTAAATTTACATTATACTATTAAGTGGCTATTATTAAATCTGTTCATGTTGATAAGACAATATTTAATTCCCAATGTTAAATTCGTTTTACTGCCAGGAATTCGTCTTTAGTTATATTTTTCCAGTGAATCCTTCTCTAAAAATATAAAATTTAACAACTTGAGGCTGAAGAGAAGACTTTAATCTCAAACGCTGTCAGTGGATCAGCTACCCCAATCGGTTGTGTGAATGTGGCTTTCAAACAGTTCGTGGTAACGAACTGTAGTAAGGAGCGACCCAGCTCAATAGTAACCGAAACTCTAAAAAATGAAATTTTGATACCAACAGTTACATCAAAAGAATTGCATTTTAATGCTGATTTTAAATATATAAATTTCATCAAGTTTAGTCTTGCCCATCAAAAGTTACGACCCTGAGAAAATTTACCTTATTTTTGAAAATATTTTTAAAATTCATAGAATCTTAACGAAAATCACATCACCGCATTCAACTTATGAGACAACCCCACTGTAGAAGTTTCAAGCACCTATCTACGACAATATGGATCTTCGTATTTTTTGCCCGAAAACCGATCACGGGTGCGTGTTTATTTGTTTGTTTCTTTTTTTTCTGTTTTTTTTCCCTGGGCGATACAATCACCCAGGGGCGATTGTATCGACCCAGTGGCCTGGAATGTTGCAAAAGGGCTAATTCTAGCGGGAATTAAAAGTTCTAGTGCCCTTTTAATGTGAGCAAAAAATTGGAGGGCACCTAGGCTCCCTCCCACGCTCATTTTTTCCCCAAAGTCATCGGATTAAAATTCTGAGATAGCCATTTTATTCACCATAGTCGAAAAGCCTAATAACTATGTCACTGGAGATGACTTACTTCCCCACAGTCCTCGTGGGAGGAACTGCAAGTTATAAACTTTGACCAGTGTTTACATATAGTAATGGTTATTGGGAAGTGTACAGACGTTTTCAGGGGTATTTTTTTTGTTTGGGGGAGAAGTTGAGGAGGGGAGTGCAGGATGTTCTAGCATTAGTAAGGAGTAAGAATTAAAGATCAAAGTAAGGAGCAGAATTAAAACTTAAACGAACAGAAATTATTACGCACATGAGGGGGTCACCTCCTCGTAATACCTTGCTCTTTACGCTAAAGTATTTTTAGTAATTTCAACTATTTATTCTACGGCCTTTATGATTCAGGGGTCATTCTTAAGGAATTGGAACAAAATTTAAGCTTTAGTGTAAAGAGCGAGGTATTGACAAGGGGAGAACCCCGTCAAAAAAAAGTAATAAAAACATACGAATATAGAAGTTCGTTAAGTAAGTTAATTCGTAAGTTACAAATTAATTAAAACTTTCGTAAAAAAATAAAGGTTCTAGTTGCCTTTTTAAGAAATCAAAGAATTGGAGGGCAACTAGGCTTCTTCCCCCGCTCCTTTTTTTCTCAAAATCTTCCGATTAAAACTATGAGAAAGCCATTTAGCCAAACAAAATTAATATGCAAATTTCGCTTTAATTATTTATGTGCGGAGAGCTAAAATCAAAACATGCATTAATTCAAAAACATTCAAGAATTAAATAAAAAACAAGTTTTTTTTAACTGAAAGTAAGGAGCGACATTAAAACTTAAAACGAACAGGAATTACTCCGTATATGAAAGGGGCTTTTCCTCCTCAACACTCCGCCCTTTACGCTAAAGTTTTTTACTGTTTTAAAAAATAGAGTTAAGAGAAAAAGTCAAACTTGAAAAAGTCAAAGTTATAACACTTGCCCCCGGGCTCTGGGGGATTGTATCGGCCCTGAGTTTTGTTATTTGATCTTTAAACTATTTTGAAAATAATGGCAATCTCAAAATTTTGATCGGATATATTTGGGGGAAAAGGGTCTTGGGAGGGGGGAGGCTATTTGCACTGCGATAATTTTTGACTCTTAAAAAGGGCACTAGAAATTCCAATTTATAATGAAATGAGCCCTCTCCGAAGTTTATACAACCATCTCTTCCATAAGAACCTCATATGCCTCTGGAGCATATTTTACAACACTTGCCCCCGGGTTCTGGTGGGATGTTTTATCCCTCGAATTTTCCTTAAATGATCTTTGGTATTGTTTTGAACAAAAAGCTATATTAAAAGTTTGATCGGACGTATTTGGAGAAGAGCTTTGGGGGGGGGGGGTGGTTGCCATCGGGTCACTTTTGACTTTTAAAAAGATGATTAAAACTTTCAGTTTCTAATCATTTGAGTCCCCTCCGAAGTTTATACAACCATCTCTTCCATAACATCTTTATATGCCAAGTAGGACATACGTTACAACCCTTTCTCCAGGCTCTGGGGGTTGGTTATGTTGACTCCGAAGTTTATGTTAACTGACCGTTGGACTATTTCAAAACAAACTAGCTATCACAAAATTATTATTGAGTACATTTGGGGAAAATAGGGTGTGTGGGGGAGGGAGGGGTGGGTAGATGCCCTCCTATCACTTTTGACTCAAAAAAGGTAACTAGAACATTAAATTTTCAATCAAATAAGCCACTTCTGAAGTTTATACAACCATTCCTTACTAAAAAATCTTGTATGCCCCTGGGGTATGACTTAAAATACTTGCCCCAGGGCTTTGGAGGTTTGTGTTGACCCTGGATTTTTTGTTATCTGATATTTGAACTATTTTTAACAAAATGACCATCTCAAAATTTGGTTGGTTCCGTGAAAAAAGGCAGGGGGGCTACTTACCCTGTGATCTCTTTTGACTCTTATAAAGTGAACTAGAATTTTCTATTTCCAATCAAATGAGCCCCCTCTGAAGTTTATACGAGCACCGAACCATATATGCTCCCGAAGGCATAGCTTTCAACGCCGGCCGCTGGGCCCAGGGGGATTGTCGACCCCGAAGTTTTGGTTATCTGATCTTTGAACTATTTTCAAAAAATGGTTATATCAAAATTTTTATCAGAAGGGTTGGGGAAAAAGCCGTGGAGGGGGGGGGCTAGTTACCCTCTAATCACTTTTGACTCTTAAAAAGGACACTAGAACTTCTGATTTTTAATCGAATGATTCCCCTCCAAAGTTTATACAGCCACCCCTTCAATGTGGAGCGCCTCAGAAGAAAAAACAAAACAATTAATATAAAACATTGAAGCCTTGTGGCCTTTACTATAGGAAATGCTATAGCATTTTCTCTGATTTTCCCAATGAAAATGTAAAAAAAAATTCAAGCTAGGAGGCTGGAGGGCGGAAGAACAGCCAGAATGGGACGCAAGCCCCACTTCTACCCAGTTAACGCTATTCCTTAAGAAACTGTTAAGGGGAAAAGGCAAGCAATAGAAGGCATAGGAGGGGGCTGGATGTCCTCTGATCGTTCTCAAATTGCATGAAGGCCCTAGGATTTTCAATTATCAAATATATGAGTCTACTTTGAAGTTTCTATGGCCACCCCTATCCATTAAAAGTTACCTGGTACAAAAAAAAAAAAAAAAAAAAAAAAAAAAAAAAAAAAAAAAAAAAAAAAAAACTTAATAGGCTGATTATGAAAGATAATAACTTAGTGGTGTCTGATTCTGTACAAGGGCAGTATTATTAGCACATGTAATTGATTCAATAAGATAGAAATGATAGAAAGTCCAAGGCTCAGGTTGTTTTTCATAGTTGAAAAAAGTGAAAAAGAATTGGAATATAAGACTTAAAAACAGGATTAGAATACTAAAACTAAATTAATGACACTAACCAAGAATTGTCCGGGAACGCGGGGATTTGGTAAGCTGAGAAGCATTTGTTCTATATTTTCTGGAGAAATTGATTGCTAGTTAAAAATGCCTGATAAAGCTTACTACTGGTGGAGTCAACTGTGGATTCTTTCTAAATTGCATTGTAAAACATTATTTACTTATTTCCAGATCCTATGTGCCTACAAGCAAGACCCTTAGGTGATTTCACCAAAGAAAAGCATGCAATATCAGAAGTCAAAATCAAGTGAAAATCTTTTCGGCAAAAAAGCCAGTCAACAGCACTGATTATTATTATAATTAGACAATTAAGACATATTATTATATTAGGAACATTTAATAAAGAATGCCCCATTATTGCTTTTTATCTAATTTTATCAGACAATATACCAAAATATACTTTGGGCTAGTTCACACCAGGTCAACAGAAGCAGCAATATTTTATGAATAGGGTATTAGCCTACATTATAAAGCATATTCATATTCATGATCAATGCCTAAAAATGAACAGAATAATGCAGAAAATTAACCTTTAATATGCATTACTTTCGAAAACATTTCTTTTCCTATATTTACCCGGCATTTCTTCACAGCTTATCAGAAGTTGCAAAAAAAAAACAATTGACTAACAAGAGTTTTCTACAAAGTCTTATGTTGTTTTCTTTTTATTTTGTTTTTCTTTTTATGTTGTTTTCATGCTTTCTTTTCTTCATAACTTTATTCAGTTTGTTTGTTAAGTCTACTTTAAAACTATTTTTAAAATAGTCGATTATTTTAAGACAATTCTAAAATTTGTTCAACTCCAATTTCTTTTCCTTACTACAATTTTTAAAGTCTACTTTGAAACCTGATTTTCAGGTTTCTGCAACTGTAAAACCCTCGTTCGCCCCCTCGTCAGTACCTCGCTCTTTACACTAAAGCTTAAATTTTGTCCCAATTCATTAAGAATGACCCTTGAATCACAAAAGCCGTAGAATAAATAGTTGAAATTACTAAAAATACTTTAGCGTAAAGAGCGAGGTATTAGGAGGAGGTGAGCCCCTCATATGGGTAATAATTTCTGTTTATTTTAAGTTTTAATGCTGCTCCTTACCTCCCGCTGAAAAAACTTTTTTATATTTATTTTTTCATTGTCTTTGAAACCTGATTTTCAAAACACTCCGCAAGAAAAGAAACCTTCTCCAATATTTTCAGTAGGATTAATAAACAATGAACATACCTTTCCTGACTTTTGCTTTTATCTTGGGTTTGAGAGAGCCAGTTTTGCAATTCTTAGTTGACTTGGAACATAGCTGATACTTTGGAGGCATAATTTCAGGCTTTTCTTTTGAGTGTGATCAAGTCAAATATAGAACTTTTGACAGGAAAAAATGTCTGTTGAAGGTTGATGACACTTATTTCTCTGAAATTGGTAGATAGATGAGAAAATGGAAGATAAAACTTATGCACATTCTCTGTTACTAGGGTGCCTCTTGCAAGGATCTTTTTATAGTAAGGTCTACATTTTAGACTATATTTTACCTCCCAATCTGCCCCCTGATACCATAGAGCCATTAAGATGATGGAAGAGGAAGAAGTCTAGTACTCAATGGTAGGGATGAAAGAGAAAATAGCCAGGCATTGACGTTGCTGGTTTGGTTAATGGAAGTGAGGTTGCTCCATTTTGGGTTGAGAAGAAGTTTATAATTACCCTAACAGAGGTACTAACCTATAAATATTTACCACTATTAAATCTTAACATTCACCATTTTAGGGAAAGGGGCTAAAGTGGAAGCCCTGTCTGGCAGTCATATCTGTAGTGTTTAATACAAGGTAAAAACTTGAAATTGAGAATGTGTCTACTAAGCATATATTAGAAAGTTTTCTTAACTGAAGTAACTCTAATAGGTCTTTTTTAAATTTAATTTCAATAACATGGAGTCAAACTCTAAATCAAAATCAAGAAAACTTAAAAAGGACAGAACTTCTTATTTCGAATAAGAAATCAATCTAGTTTGTTTACACTTTATGTTACTAAGCTATGAAAGCCCATCTCAAAACCCAGTACCTAAAAACATGAAAATAATTTAAAAAAAATAAAAGCAAATGCTGTTTTACAGTCTGCACAATATTCCAGAATCCCTTCTTTTCTCCATTATTTCTATTTGTCTTACTTTCCCTTTTGTCTAATAAATTTTGTATGTCGAGAAAAATTTCTGGGGGGAGGGGGATTATAAGCAGACCTTAGGACTTAAATTGGTTTATTTGTCTTCAACAGATAGGGCTTACAAGCAGAAACCTTCATAATGAAAGATTTCTACATAGGCTAATTAAAAAGGGTGCAGGAATATATAAAAGAGTGTAATGCTGACAGTTGTAAAAAAAAGAATTACCACCAGGTGTTGAATATTGGTTAAGCAATGATTTGGGTGGAAGTGCTGTAGTGTAGTTTATAGAGATAGAAAACCTGAATTAATAATAGCTGATGTGTACAATCCAGAAGGAAATATAATGGCTGTGCATGCTGTGCTTTATTAAAAATAAGTTTATTCGTAAATGGAAAGGACAAATACAGCACTCCATGTAATTGACTTACAAATAAAGTGAATATACCACTTGATTGCATTTTTATGCTGTTTCCAAATATAACAATTGTTTTTGCTACAAATTCAACTTTAAGACTTTTTTTACCCTTGAAAATGATAAGTATTTTCTGTAGTTTTGGGTATAAAAAGGGTTTCAAACTTACTATTTCACTATAAATCCAATTCGTAGGCCTAAAAGTTATATAATTCACAACCATTGATTTGTCTTGATTAAGTTGGATAAAAAAATTTTTAAACCATTTCTCCATTTTTCTATCTGCCATGTTTCTTCTGTTGGCTTTGGTATTTTTCAACATGTTGGCAAATTGGCGGTTTTTAAGTGGCCTATCGGAATAAGAAGAAAACATAGAAGAATTGTTTTGATTTTTTTATTCAATTCATTCATGACAAATTAGTAGTTTTGAATCATATAACTTTTACAAAATGGCATTATAAAAAAGTAGTAAGTTTAACACCAATATTTTAACTGTTTTTCATCCTCCGAAACTATGAAAGAAATTATGACTTTCAAGGGTCCAAAATGGACTTAAAATTAATTTTGCAGCAAAATAGATTATCATATTGAGAAAGACCATAAAAATCATAATGAGCAGAATGTTCACTTTTTTGCAGGTCGATTATATGGACTGTGCCATATGGATGGAAACAGAATAATCTAATTAACAGAAAAATCCTGTATATTCCTTGGGCTATATTTGGTACTAGACTATTAGGGGAGGAGGAATGTTTTGGAAAATGAACTATTGTATTTTGGAAGCATAAAAAAAGGTTCAATACTATGTTCACCTTCTCCAAGTCTGTTAATGAATATCAATTATGCTTCTTTCTGGAGAAAGAAAATTATAAACTGATACTCAGACTGGCTAATGCATTTCTGAACTTCATTTACCAAAATCATCAATGCCAGCTTACTTTCCAAGACAGCAAAAAAAGCCACTAAACCTGAATTCCACCCTGTAAACTTCAGATCAAGCTCATTCACTTACTCTCCTTAGCCTATAACAGTTCAGAAAATGCCTTCGTCTTGTTGTTGTTTGGGACTTGATGCATGCAACCTAAAGGTTATACGCATTTGTATCACTAGAATTTTCTGTGTGTTCTGTAATCACTAGCCTGCTTGTGTGTCACCTCAGTCAGTAGTCACTGAACCAGACCATATGTATTACTTAACATGCTATTGGTAGGAGGTTATACCCCTGCAGCAACTGCCTACACTGAAAAACAGGAATCAAAATAATGCAACTATGCTTTGTCATACAACAATGAAAATACATATACAACAGAATTATAATAAATAACAACCCACAAATTTACAGGAGCCCTATAACCTGTCACCTATACTTCCAGTTTCTTCTTCTCTTTCAGCAAGCATGAGCTTTTGAGTTGAGACTATTCAGCCCTTTTCCCTTTGATTCACTATGTGAGATGAACAGAGCTACTGAAATGGTTTCTTCTAATTTATCCAATTTCAAATCAAATGAGCCCAATCTGAAGTTTACATGACCGCCAATTCCATAAAAACCTAATAGACCTCATGGTATAACTTACAACCGTATCCCCGGGGTGCTGGGGGTTGTGTCAATCCTAGAATTATTGTTTTATGTTCTTTGGACTATTTTGAACAAAATTGCAATCTCATAATTTCAATCAGATATGTTTTGTGAAAAAAAAGGTTGTTGAGGGGGACTAAATGCCCTCCATCACTTTTACTCTTAAAAGGAAACTAGAACTTCTAACTTTCAACCAAATGGGCCACTTCTAAAGTTTATGCAACCATCCCCTCCATAAAAATCTTAAATGCCCCAGGGTCTACCTTACGACCCTTGCCTCCAGGTTCTGGCTGTTTGCTTGAACTCCAAAAGCCTTGTTATATGACATTTAGACTATTTTAAATAAAATGGCTATCTCAAAATTTCTATTAGATGCATTTCAGAACAATATGACATGTGTGTGTGAGGGGGCAGGGGTGGCTGCCTCTGACCACTTTGACTCTTAAAAAGAAACAAGAGCTTCTGATTACCAATCAAATTAGTCCCCTCCGAAATTTATAAAACCAAACTTTCTATAAAAAAAACTTATATACCCCAGGGTATAACTTAAAACCCTTGCCCTGAGGCCTGGGAAGGGGGATTTGTCATCCTCAAAGACATAAAATCCAATGTTTTCAACTACGTTGAACAAAATTACTATCTCAAAATTTTCACTGGAGGTATTTTAGGAAATGAGGGCCTTTGCCCTCTGATCACTTTTGACTAACAAAAAAGGCAGAAGTCCTCTCAATTTCGATTGAATGAGCCCTTTTTAAAGTTTCTACAGCAATGCTTTCTAAAAAAAAACCTTATATCCTGCAACAGCATAAAATACAACCCTTGTCCTGAGGGCTGTGGGGGGGCGTCATCTTCAAAGACATAGTTTCCAGACTTTTTAACTCTGTTGAACAAAATGGCAATATCAAAATTATGATCAGAGGTGTTTGGAAAAATGATGGGCATGGGAGTGGGGCATTCAACCTCTGATTACTTTTGACTATAAAAAGGGGCACTAGCCCTCTCAATTTCCCATCAAATGAGCCCTTTTTGAAATTTCTATTACAACACTTTGTATAAAAATTTTATATCGTTCCAAGGCATAACTTACAACCTTTGCTCTGAGGGCTGTGGGGGGTTGTCATCCTCAAAGACATGATTTCCAGACCTTTCAACTATGTTGAACAAAATGGCTATCTCAAAATTCTCATTGAATGTATTTGGGGAAAGGGTGGGCGTGGGAAGGGGGTTAGTTACCCTCCAATCACTTTTGATAATTAAAAAGGGCACTAGCCATTTCAATTTCCAATCAAATGAGCCCTTTTAGAAGCTTCTCTAAGAGAAAAGCTTACTGCTGCCCAGTTACACCCCAACCTGGTTGATTGGCTTATGGACTTCCTGTCAGGACGAACCCAGAGAGTCAGGCTATTTGGTACTGGAGGTGAAATGGTCTTTTCCGAGCCCTGTGATGTCATCAGTGGAGTACTGCAGGGAACTGTTCTTGGTCCTACACTGTTCAACATCTACATCAACGATATATTCAGCGAGGTGGAAAACAACTTGTCTCTCTATGCTGACAACTCAAAGCTATTTGGAGCAGTGAATGTAAAATCCTTGCAAACAGATGTCCAGAAAATCTAGCTGTGGGCAGACAAATGGCTCTTATCGTTTAATATAAGCAAGTGCAGCACGCTACACTTTGGATCCTCAAACCCATGCGCCCAATACCATATGCATGAACAGCTGATCCCAGATTTGCCTCTTACTCAATTCAACTATCTGTCATGGCTTTTTCTGCAATTAGCCATGGCTTGATGCCCACAACTATGTGATTTTAATTTGAAATCAACAATTTCAATTCAAATTCAAAGTCCAGGTAACATTTCTTAGGTTTATATGTAGAAAAATTGCTTTTTTTTTTCAAAATGGATGTCTGAAATCAGGCACTGTTCAAGTGATGAGGTATTACTCTAAGTACAACATTATCAAAGAGATAATCTAGACCCAGGATTGCACAAAGCCTCCACTCATACTGGAGGACCCAGGTACTTTTTGATGTCTGGTTCTAAATGGGCTTAAATGCTTTGGTGTATACTTGAGAAGATATTTGATCCCTTTCTTGCACTGGTATCTGGTATCATTGCTTTTCCTGAGGTCAAAATAACTTCAATGATTTAAAGACCATGAAAATTGGAACTTGGAATGTTACAATGTTAAAAAATGACTATTGTATCAACATCTTGACTGACAAATTTAGATTAAACAAATTGGACTGTCAGGAGTTTCAGAAACCCATATCCCAGGGGTAGGAAGCATAAAATTAGGTGGTATAGAATTTGTTTACTCAAGCAGGAATGATGGGGTACATTAAAAGAGAGTAGGGCTCATGATGAATAAAGAAGCTGCTAAGTCTTGTTTAGGATGGGGAGGTATTAATAATAGAATACAAATTACTCATTTTATGACTAAAAGCACAGGTTATCAGTTATAGTAGCATAAGCCCCTGTAGAACCAATTGACAGAGATACCAGTGACTCAGATGAATTTTTCTTACAGTTACAGGAGCAAATAGAGTGGGTTCCAGGTAGAAATATGATGTTTTTACTAAGATATTTTAATGTCCAGGTCAGTAGAAATAGGGATAGATGGTATCCTATCCTAGATAAATATGGTGGAGGAAAAGAAAACAGCAATGGATACAGACTTTTGCAATTTTGTAGGTATAACAATCTAGTCATAACCAATACAATGTTTGGTCATAAAATAACCCATAAGCTGATGTGGTATTTATGTGATGGTAAGACAGCAAATCTTATTGATTATGTTATAGTGAACCAAAGACTAGCAGGATCAATACAAGATACTAGGATATATAGGAGTAGTGTTATTGATGTTAAAAGTAAAAATCACCATCTAGTAGTTTCTAGGGTTAATCTAAAGCTGAAATTTTGGAAGTGTACCTCCCAGGCAGGTACTTATGATATTAGTAGACTCTAGAATGAGAGCTAAAAGAAAAACTTTCCAGGAACAGTTGTCCCATACTAAACATGAGTTGTCCCAGTTAAAGATAGGAACAGACCCACAATCAGTGATAAGGATTGAGTTAAAGAGAGGTGGGCAAAAACATTTTGAGAATGTACTAAACCAAAACGTATGCATGTGCTAAAAAAAAAGTTGTAGGAAAAGATATAGAGGAATTTCAAAAATTTGTGACACCTTGGATGTGAAGGAAAATTTGTTTTGTGAGGAAGAATTAGCAACATTACTGAAAGGAATAAAAAATAATAAGGATCTAGGTGCTGATAGTTTTGTAAATGAGTTTCTTAAATATTATGGCTCTGAGGTTAGAAATAAGTTATTGAAGATGATAAATATGATTTTTTTTTAGACAAAAGTATATAACAATTTTAAGAAAACCTTAGTTTAATGACTGAATAAGAAAGGTGATAAGATTGAGGGTGGTAATTATTGAGGCATTAGTCTAGTCTCTGAAGGTAGCAAACTACTTAGTAATATGATGCTTACTAGACTGAGAGAGGTTGTAGACAAATTTTTAAGGGAAGAAAAGTGTGGTTTTAGAAAAGGTAGAGGATGTGTTGACTGAATTTTCACTCTTAGGTTATTAATTGAGAAGTGCTTGAGTTGTCAAACACCTTTTGTCCTCAGTTTTATAGATTATAACCAAGTGTTTGATTCTGTTGTAGGGTTGATATGGGTGGTACAATTGTATCAAATTCAGTACATTTTCCTCTGACCTGTATATCTTTAGAACTTTTCTTTAAGTAAAAAATTTGGTACAATTTTGCCAAGTTGGTAAAAATTCAGTACATTTACAAAAAAAAAATCAGCATTTTTTTTTATAGCTGGAAATAGGACTCTCACATTTCATTGTTGTAAAAATATAGAAGTTTTGTAACTTGTCTTTCTCCTCATGACTTTGAAGGGAATGAACAAACAGGAATACAAATGAAAGCTTAAAAATACTAAGAATTGTGTCCAGAAATGATCTCTCTGGTCTCAAAACAAACATAATTCAACAGTTATCCTAGAAGTGTAAAAAAAATGAAATTAATAAACTAAAAAACTCTAGAAATAAAAAATAGTAGCTTTCACAACCAGATAATATTGGCCAGCCCCATGTAGATCTTTGTTACATCAATGCTAATTAGGCCAACAAGTCATAAATTCTAACTTATAAATATATCAGCATAAATTTCATTGAACAGATTAATGGGTAAATTTATAGCAAACAGTATAATTGGCTTTTGTATAAAGTGAATATACCACTCAATGCCTTTTTTTATGCTCTGTTCAAATACAATAATTGCTTCTACCTTAAATTTGAGCACTTTTTAATCTAACCTAAACTAACCTTGTTATAAATAATTTTAGCACTGAGAAAATGTAGCATAATTTTTTTTATGGAAAAGATGGTGCAGAGAAAACATAATATTATTTTGCAGAAAATGAGTGATAAGTCATACTCTAATTGAAAATTTGTCATTTTGAAGAGCTCAAAAAGTGCTTAAATTTTAATTTGCAATTGAAGTGATTATTATATTCATAAAGAACATGAAAAAAGGCATCAAGAGGTATGTTCACTTTATTGGTAAGTCAGTTATATGAACTGTCATAATTTTTTGAAAATTTGTCATTTTTGAGAGCTACAAAATTGCTTAAATTTGAATTTCCAGTAAAAGCAATTATTATATTTGCAAAGAGCACAAAAAAGTCATCAAGTGGTATATTCACTTTATACAAAAGCCATTTATACTCTTTTGCTATAAATTTACTGATTAATGTTGCATAGCCATAGTTAAAAATTTTTCTCACAGGCCTATATTACACATGTCATTTTTCCAGTCTGTGGCACAAATTTTAGAATGCACCTCATTTAAAGGAGGCACAGCCATTAGCAGTGGCAAAACCTCAGGGGTGCAAGCTCTAAAGGAGACGCAACAGCAGTGTGCATTCCTGGGCATTGTAATCAGACGAGGTACATCAATTTTTTATTATTAGTAACACCATAGCCTCCTCTAAATGAGAATCCTTCTAAATTTAGTGCTATTGACTGCTTATTCCTGACCTGATCAACAATATGTACATAATTTGCTGAGAAAACCACTACTTATTTAAGGTTCAAAGTACGTGCAAAGACCCAATCAATAGACCAGGATATAGCCTAAAGTAAAGAGTGATTTTTACACCCTGCTTCCACTGGATAGTACTTGTGCAAATGGGTCGAATCTAGAAGTATCGAACAGGCTTAACCTTAGGATAGAACTAAATCCAGTTCCAAAAATTGTAGGGAGGTCTTTAGAATTAAAGGGGTTGTCTAAATAGGCCTTGTCTTTAGAATTTTAAATCTGACGCCAATATTTTGGAACCAACAACTGAAAAGGTACGTTCACACATAACCTCAAAGTCAGGAAGAGAAAGACAAGTCGCGAAACATCAGCATTTTTATAAAATGAAATGTGAAAGTCCTAATTCTGGCTATCGAAAAGAAAAAATCGCTGAATTTGTCCCAAATGCACTGAATTTTTACCTTATTGACAAAACTGTGCCAAATCTTCGACTTAAAGAAAAGTTGTAAAGCTGTACAGGTCCAAGGAAAATATACTGAATATGGTACAATTTTTTTTCAAACATATAGCACTGGTGATTCTTATATAAGAACCTAATGAGAAGAGTTGAAATGTCCCTGAATCTTCTCAACTGACAAAAACTCCTCATCAAACACATTACACATAAAGAGTTTTATCTTTTTTTGAATTTTCATATTTTCATCAACTTCGATAGAATTGTCTTGACATTTTGAATTTTTACGTGATCTGTCTTTTTTATCAGTAATTAGACAGCTAATGTGAACATCAGCTTTTTTTAACGCAATCATATGTCTTACCACATAGCTCACATTTAAACGGATGGCAGTTGGGATGCGCACGCTTCACATGGGCCACCATATTTTTCTTACAGTTGATTTTTTTTTTGCCGCGAAACGCATAACTGAAAGGATTACGGTTTGCTTATACAACATGTTGATCACGATAAGCAGACACTGCGAATGTTTCACTGTTAATATTACAACTGCATTTTTTTTTCTGATTTTCTTTTCTGTTGGATTTCTTTAATGGACCTTGTTATGGGTTCTAAAATTATCGCAGGAGCCAAAACGCCTGTAAAATTGCTTACATTCCAATGGTTTTGCACCCGTGTGAATAACGAATGGGCCATCAAGGACCCTTTACATCTTAAAAATTTTGTTACAATGTTAATAGCTATAAGGTTTTTGGTCTCTATGCAATTTTCTATGTTTTGTTAAACCATATCTGTTTGTAAAAGCTTGGTTGTATAATTTACATTCAAATGGTTTTCTTCCGAATAGACTATCATGCTCAGTCAACTGGTACTTTATGTAACCCTTTCTTTGACAGATTCCACACTCATATGTTTTCTTCCCGCTGGGTATTTTCAAATGATTTGAGGTAACCGGCTTTGTTCAAAATTTTGTGTCACAGACTTCATTGCTCAAAACAATTTTTCTAGACTTTGTTCACTCTCTTCTGTAGCATATTTATTCAAATTCTGATTCAGACTAGACATTGTGGAAATTTTTCACACTTTTTTGACAAGCAAGCCTTTTTTTCATTTACATGTTTCACGTTATTTTAAGGGTGTTGACTCCCAAAATATTAAAATACATGTGTTACTTAAGGTTTTTTGACCCTTAGCCTCCTTTCACAGGTGACGTAAGAGGGATTTATGTATGACGCCCGTCTTCTTGCAGATACCAAATAAATACTCGTGAATTAATTATTGGCTTAGCAACTGTATTTTCTGAGGCTTAAAAAGATCATGGAGTCTGCTTGTACATTTTAAATGTGCCATTAACTCAAAAGACCGGAAAAAGGCATTCCGTGCATTTATTGCATCTAAATTCATCTACATCTTTGAGAGTAACAAAAAGGACATTTCATCTTCATTATTTTCCTCAATTTGATTGTGTTATAATCGCATGTATTGTAGAAAATACTTACAGAGTTTGATTTTCAAATTTAGTAACTTCATTTTAAATTATGGTTGGTTAAACTTTCATAATTTGTCGGAACTTGATTACTTGTACTAACGTTATTTACACTTTCTTCCCTCTCCAATACGGAGGCAACTCCCACGACCTTTTGCAGTTTCAGACTTTCAATTAATTGAGAATGGTGAGAAAATAGAACTGTGCATTCCAAACACACAAATTTTCTCATACTATTTTGAGCATCTAAATGAATTTAAGTTTTCATCATCACGCAAGTTCTTGGTATCAGATTTAGCAGGCGATATTGCTCTGTATGCTCCCTGGTTGTAAATCTTCATTTCTGAAAATAAAAAGATGCTTTGAAGGCCTTCTTGTAAGACAAGAAACAACCGTTAACTAAAAAAAACAGTGTGTTAATTTTCTATGGGCATTTCTTTGAATTAACTTTTTTTAAAAATTCCACAAATTAAACAGCCCTTGTAAAATATAAGAAGGGCATAAGAAAAATAACTGGAATAGAAACTGAAATGAATGGTCACATTAAATTTACAGATGAATAATTATACAAATGAATAAATGAATTTTAAAATTAACAGAAATTAAGTGAATTGTCAACTTACACTTAAAACCAACAGAAACTAAAACACATTTTGTATTTCATTGAAAAAGATTCATAGTTTTAGTCAGCCGTGTTTTTACTTGTCATAAAATCAACAGAAGCATCAAAAAAGATATATGATAATATCCGGAATGAGTAGTGCTGTATCACCCTTCCCTCTCACATTTTTTGGATAGCTTAAGTGTCATTTGTTCAGTATGGTGTTTGTTTGCCAGACATGGGCAGAAAAAAACAGAAAACCAAAAATAAGAAATTCACAATGAGGGTTAAGTTTAATATAAAGAGCCAGTGATTTTATAAGAATGTTTAATTAAGAAATGATATTAAATCCTGGAAACCCCTAATTTGCATTTTTCAGTACTAAAATTAAAAAAAGGACATAATTTCCGGACCTTTTAACTACGTGGAACAAAATGGCTATCTCAAAATTTTGACCAGAGACTTTTATTGAAATTGGAATGGGATAAATGCCCTCCATTCCCTTTAGACTATTAAAAAGGGTACTTGCCCCTTAATTTCCAACCGAATGAGTCCTTTTTGAAGTTTCTATGACAACTCCTTCGATACGAAGTCCCTGGTCAAAGGAAACCAATAAATAAATAATACATTTTGCCAACATCGTTCTTTATTTAGGCAGTGCTATTGCGCTACCTTCATTTGTGTCGTGCTTTTCCTTATATTTTAGCAAGGGCTTTTTTCTTAAATTTTATCTAGATTTTACAAAAATCTTATTTGAACAGCTTCTTTTAACAATCTTTTATTTAAAAAATTGACTGTTTTAATTATACATTAATATTGACTGTTGCAGCCTTAAGAGACCAAAAAGGGTTCACTTCCTTGTTGTTGCTTGTGCCAATTATTGTCTTACTGTAAACAGAGAAGACTACAGAGTCAAATGTGACTGAAGGTAAGTATGTGGTTAGGACAAAGTCCTCTCCTTGCATTTTAGAAACTTTAAATTATGTAAATAGAAATAAGTTGACCTGAAATATCATCCGAAATCATTCTTACCAACCTGTTGCATCTACAGTAAATCTTTACTGATTATCCAATCAATTTTCTGATTGTATGTTTAAGGTTTTTATTTTACTTTGAACATGATACTTTTTTTCGTCGAATCATCAAATTATAAAGAACACACACACAAAAAAATAAATTGTTTTGATACTTTAAAAGCATACATTTTTTTGAAAAAGAAAACGTTTGTGACATTTTGGGACATATTCTGCTACTTTTTTCAAGCCTTTATAAAACTTTTACTCCCACAGATTGAAAATCTAACCGATTTGTTCCTTATATGGCTGAACCACGCCCCCTTACTGTGGACACCCTTGTTCATATGCATATCATAATTTGATTATTTATCAGTGGAACCCTTTCATTTTCTTTTAAAATAAATTTGTTTAAATTAATGTGAAAGTCACTTATAAACTGTGTTGAAGAAATGTTAAGCTCATCAGAAAAAAAATGTTTTTAGTTGGTCAGGTTTTTAGTTTAGTCAATGTCAGGTTTAACTATCATTATTAGGTTTTTACCGGAGTTTTTCTTGACCATTAAGCTTAATGATACAAGTCTAATTTTGAAAGGATATCCAAGGATAAGACAATATCGTAGGGGGTCCAAGGTCTAACATAAACTTTTTTAAACATTGAGGGTCCATAGTCTCCTAGACGTCATGATGCATAATTAATACTCATAGCATTAATAGAATTAATCTTCTATATATATAAAAATAAGTTGTCTGTGTGTGTGTGTATCTGTCGAGTGACGTCATGTTTGTGTGTCGACTGACGTCATGTTTGTCGACTGACTTCATTTTAAGGATTGAGCTGTATGCGTCATGAAGTTGTTTGTCAACTGACGTCATGTTTGTCAACTAATGAAATTACATACCAGGACACCGGGACACAAATGACGACCGGGACACTGGGAATATAAATGACGACCGGGAACCTCAAAGATAAATTACAGACTGGGACACCGGGACACAAATGACGACCGGGACACAGGGAATATAAATGACGACAGGGACACAGGGACACATCATTAGAATAATGAGGTATAGATCTGAATACGGATTGTTTTTCCCATGGACAATTATATGTTGCATGTTCAAGAGTCAGTAAACCTGACAATCTATTTATATGCATAGACAATGGGACAGCGAAGAATGTTGTATATTCGCATGTTTTACGTAGTTAAAAATATATATATATACACACATATATATATATATATATATATATATATATATATATATATATATATATATATATATATATATATATATATATATATATATATATATATCTATTCACAGGTGGACACAGGGACACAACTACAATGGCGCGTAACTAATATGGCGCGTAACGACTTACGCGCGCGGGGGGGCTTGGGGGGTGCGAAGCGCCTCCCCAACAGCTAGTACTGTATAATATTGATCACACCAGGGCATATCTTTTGGAAATTTTGTCAAAAGGTTAGAAACATTGCACTTTTCAAAACATTAGACCTCCTCTTTAATGGAAAGATCTGATGACTCTTGCCCGCCATTAAAGTTTGGTGTTAAATTCATTTAAATTATTTAATTTAAACACATATTTAGTTAAATTAAAGTTTGGCTGGATATAAAGATTGAAGTATCAAACGAACCAGGCCCTTCCAATAAGCTTTCAAGTCGTTATTTGTAATAAAACTAATTTAAATTTTTTTACGCAAAATAAGTTTTTCAAAGAAAAGTAAAGAGCTCCATTCGACCATGAATGAGCAAAAATAAATTAAAATAATCTTCTGAGCGTAAAACTACCACAAATTAGGCTACTATCAATAAATAAAAGAAACTGAAAACGAACAGAAATTACAATAAATAACCGAGTCAAACTCAAAATGAGCAAAAACTAACAAGAGTAGGGCTGATTACCCCTATGCCGTCTCTAGACCAGAACACAATTTGCGCTTTACTGAAAAAAAAACGACCATGGATTGTCAGTTTAATTCACATATAGTGACATTTCTTCCTTAACGTTTTGATACTTTTTCATTTACGAAAGTAAGAAAGGTGACAACATTTCAAACGCATTTTGTTTTCAGTAAAACGCAAATTGTGTTCTCGTCTTGAAAAGGTGTAGGGGTTAAAACCGTACTCATGTTAATTTCTCCATTGATTTGAGTTTGACTCGGCTATTTGCTGTAGTTCGTTTTGAGCTTCATTTATTTATTGATAGCGACAAGCGTGGTATTACGCTTGGAAGATTATTTGACTTTATTTTTGCTCGTTCTTGACTTAATGGACCTTTTTACTTTTCTCTGAAAAACTTGTCTTGTGGATAAAGTTTTTTTAATTAGTTTCTGTTCATTTTTTATTCACGTGGTCTTTCATAAAAAAAAAAAAAATCTTTTCAGTTTTCTTCAATAAGAATCCATAGTTTGGGTTGCTATTTGAATGCTGGAGAAACTTTTTCAATAATTTTTAATCCTGACAGTGTCTTTTAGTTTAATTTTACAGCTTCTAAAGCTGACCTGAAAAATAAAGCTGAATATCATTCCCAAAAGATTCTATTTATGCTCTTTGACAACCTGGACACACTTGCACTCTTTTTATTTATTTAAATTGTAAGGGCAGAAGTATTAATAGTACTACCCCCAAAAGCTTCAATTTAATACAACCAACCGTTCTCGATATATTGCTGAGGTATTTTATTGCCAACCATAAACACACTGCCTTTTGATTTATTTTAAAGCAATATTTAGTTTTAAAGCATAATGGGCCAGTATCATAATTGTTGGGGGTTGACACGCCTCATATCCTTAAAGGCAGAGTTGCTGAATCATTCTACTATGCTGAACAAAATGGCTGTCTCAACATTTTGACCGGATGTGTTTGGAAAATGAATGGGCTTGAGCGACAGGCTGCTTGCCCTCCAATCTTTTGTTACTCTTAAAAAGGGCACCAGAAACTCGCGCAGGATTTTCCCCTTCATAAATCTAGTAAAAACAGTTTAAACAAGTAAAAAAAAAGTGAAAACATTTGAAATTTATTTTGTTTTCAGTAAAGTGCAAATTATGTTCTGGTCTTGAGAAGGCATGAGTTTTGTCCCCCATTCGTTGCGTTACCTCCAGATATAAAAAAAACCTTTGTCCCCTTCATCACAGAAAAAATAAATAAAATAGCCAACTAGTTTCGCCTCCCCCGTTTTTTTTTCTCTTTCATGTGAGGTGCTTTAGGTCGTTGTTCGTTTGATTCGTTTGTTCCCACCGATTGTTTATATGTTCTCTTTTAAACCTTTTCAACGCTAATTTTATCTCACTCTTTTAGTTTTGTTTTACGACTTACCTTTTCAACTTTCTGACATATTGCCGTTTAATTTTTTCTTTTTTTTTGACAAATGAATGGCTTTGCCTTTCTGATTTAGTTGTTTTTGACATTGTTTAACCAGTTTTTTAGTTGTTGTGCTATTTTTATGATGTGTTTTTATTTTTATGGTTTTATGACTCTGGAATGCGAATTCCGGAATGTGTCCCTCGGGGCTTGTGATAGTTATTTTTTGAAATTAAATATCTTATCTTATCTAAGAACATTAATCCCTCACATAGTTGAAATTTTAAATTAATACCCCCCCCCCTTTTTTTTTCTCACTGCACTCTTATCTTATAGTTTGAGTGTTTATTTTGCAATTGCAAACTTTGTAATTCTTGCTAGCTACATTTTTGTTTAAATTTGTTTTCCCTGTTTTAACTTTACGAGTTTTTATCGTTTGACTTTTTATTGATTGCAATTTATGATGTTGTACTGACGCTGAAGTGCGAATTCGGCCCTTTTGGGCTAGTGATAGTCGCTTTGTTGAAATAAATATTATCTTATCTTATCTTATCTCCTACTCATGTTAATTTTTGCTTGTTTTGAGTTTGACTCGGTTTTTATTGTATGATTTAAATAAATAAAATACGTTTAAAATGTTTCAACTTTTCAAACTTTAATAAATTAAAAATTAGTGAAACTTTAAGGAATATATATCAGTATATGCGTACTAAACTGACAATCCAAAGCCATTTTTTTCAAATGCAAATTATGTTCTGGTATTGAGAGGGCATGGTGGTTATCAAAGACACAATTTCTATACCTTCCAACTGCACAAAATAAAATTTCTATCTCATAACTTTGATTAGATGTTTTGGGAATTGAGGAGCACGAGGGGGGATAAAAAAAGACACTAACCCTTTCAATTTCCAATAGAAAGAGCCTTTTTTTAAGTTTCTACGACATGAAATGGCCATTTTAAAATTTCTATTACACATTTTGGGATACGAGATTGGGGGTGGGGGGTATCCAGCCTCCGAAAGCTCTGAATCTTAAAAAGGGCACTAGAACTTCTGATTACCAATCCAACGAGCCCCTCGAAAATTTATACGATCACCTTTTCTATAAGTACCTTATATACCCCAAGGACTAACATTGCCCTGAGGGCTAGGAGAGGTGTCATCCTCAAATAAATAATTTCCAGTTCTTTTAATTACATTGAATAAAATGGCTATCTAAAATTTTGATTCGATGTGTTAGGGGAAATGGTGGGCGTGGGAGGTGGATTAGTTCCTGATAAATCACTTTCGACTATTAAAAAGGGCAATGACACTTTTAATTTCCAATCGAAAGAGCAATCGAAAAACGACAACAAATGACCACCACAAAATTTTTATCAGATGTATTTCGGGAAAATACCAGGTGCGTGTATGCATGTGAGGGGGGGGGGGGGGGGTACCCACGCTCCGGTCACTCTGAATCTTAAAAAAAGGCAGTAGAACTTCTGATTACCAATTCAATGAGCCCCCTCCAAGGTTTATACGATCACGCTTTCTATATATATCTTGTATACCCCAAGGGCATAACTTGCACCCCTTGCCCTAAGGACTGTGTGGGGATTGTCGTCCTTAAAGACATATTTTCTGGACCTTTAAACTAAGTTGAACAAAATGGCTACCTGAAAATTTTGACTGGATGTGCTTGGGGAAATGTTGGGAGTGGGACGGAGTTAGTTGCCCTTCAATAACTTTAGACTATAAAAAAGAGCACTAACCCATTCAGTCTCAAATCGAATGAGCTCTTTTCCAAGTTTTTTCGACAACAAATGGTCATTTCAAAAATTTTACCAGAAACATTTCGGGAAAATACGAGGTGTCGGGGCGGAGGGGGGGTATCGTCCATCCATCACTCTGAACCTTAAAAAGGGCACTAGAACATCTCATTTCCAATCAAATGTGTCCATTCCAGAATTTTTACTATCACACTTTCTATACATACCTTATATGCCCCCCAGGGCATAACTTATAGCCCTTGCCCTGAGGGCTCTGGGGGATTGTCATCTTCAAAGACATACTTTCCAGAACTTTAAACAAAATGGTTCTCTCGAAATTTTGACTGGATCTGTTTGGGGAGATGATGGGCGAGCGAGGGAGGTTAATTGCCCATCAATCACTTTTGACAATTTAAGAGGGGACAGCCCTTTCCATTTTCAATAGAATGAGCTCTTTTCGAAGTTTATACGACAACAAATGCCCATCTCAGAATTTCTATCAGATGCATTTCAGGGAAATACGAGGTGTGTGTGTGTGAGTGAGAGTGTGTGGGGCGGGGTATCCACCATCCGATCACTCCAAAACTCAAAAAGGGCCCTAAAACTTCTGATTAGCAATCCAATAATCTTCCTCCAAAGTTTATTCGATCACTCTTTCTAGAAAAACCTTAAATACCCCCTGGCTAAAACTTAAAACCCTTGCCCTGAGGGCTGTGGGGAGGAGGGGTTGTCATCTTCAAAGAAATAATTTCCAGATCTTTCAAATATGTTGAACAAAATGGCTATCTCAAAGTTTGATTAAATGTGTTTGGGGAAATGAGGGGCATGGGAGGGGGATTTAATGCCCTGAAATCGTTTTCGGCTATTAAAAAGGGCACTAGCCCTTTCAGTGTTGAAATCCTCGTAATCTACATCAGTCTGATAATGTTTCATTTGCAAAAAATCTAAGCAATTAGCTCAAATATTCACTAATGTCAGATAATGCCTTTATGAGTTAATTAGTGTGTACAGTTATTGTCAATTATGATTATAGAGTTACTTGTTCAATTAAATCTTCCACATCAGGTTTTGGCGGGAGATAACCTTTTAGTCACTTATTGGAATAATTAATTTCTCATTAATAAACTTAGGTAAAACTCAATTTTTGAAATAGGGTTATTATAGCACTTCCTTACACTTTTAATCTTTCGCCTCCAGTCTTTGTAGTTTCAATATACACATATTTTAATAAAAACTTGAAATTAAAACCAAGAAAAATAAATTCTAAATTTGACATCAATAGATTTGACAATGGCGATCCTTAGGCACAATAAAAATAACTCCTTATTGGGACTTCCTATGCAGAAAATCGTAATGGTTGGCAATTTCTAAAACTGATTCGTACTCCTGATCACACATATTGCATATAAACAATTTCTCTTTTTTCAATCCTAATGTGTCACTATTGCCAGATAAGGTACTAGCACTACGAATACCTTCAGACAAATGACATGCATCACTGCAGCCATCTGCATTACTAAGCTCTTTATGGTAAGTGCTTTGACTTTTTATGTTATCAAGCGACATGGCTTTTTTACCACAGATGCGGTTAATAATGTGAGTTTCAATTTTATTACTAGTGTCGAAAGTTTTACCACACAGCTTGCATTTGAAAGGGTTGTGAGAGGAATGCATACGCTGCACATGCAACACCAAATTTTTCTTGTAGTTGAATTTCTTGCTGCAGAACTCGCAGCCGAAAGGGTTCGGATTTTCATGTAAAGCCATGTGCAAGTTCCGATAATTAGCATAAGCAAACACTTCATTACATATGTCACAGCTATATTTCTTTCCACCAGAATGTGACCTCTTGTGAGCAACTAGTCTTTTTCTTGCGGTAAAAGTTTTGTCACATTGCTTGCATTTATATGGCTTTTTACCAGTGTGCATATTTACATGATCTTTAAAAGCTGGCTTATCTTTAAATGATTTGCTACAAAATTCACAGCTGTAAGGCTTTTCCTCACTATGAGATCTCATGTGTATTTTTAAATTAGTCCTTTGAGCAAAAGTACTGTTACATATCTTGCACTCATACGGTTTTTCTCCCGTATGGATCCTCATATGTGCGGCCAACTGGTACTTTGTGTAGCACTTTCTTTGACAGATTCCGCACTCTTGAGTTTTCCCCTCAGTGTGTCTTTTCATATGTTGTGAGTAAATCTGCTTTGTTTCAAATTTCTTGTGACAGATTTCACACTCAAACAGTTTTTCTAGAATCTGCTTACTTTCTTCTGCAGCATGCTTTTTCAAATGCTGATTCAGAAGAGACATACTATAGAAATTCTTTCCGCATTTGTCGCACGTAAAATTTTTATCGCCTGTATGTCTTTGTATATGCAGGTTAAGAGCATTGGCCCTAAAAAAACTTAAACCACATATGTTACATAAATATGTTCTACCCTTAACATGCCTTCCCAGGTGACGTAAGAGTGATCTACGGTTGACGTATGTCTTTTTGCAAATACCACACTCATTAAAATTACTTTCTTTAGCGATGTTATTAGTAACTGGTTCTGAATTACTTGTAGGTTCAGCGTCAGAGTTGTCTAAAGGTTGCATAGAACCAGCAATTTCTGTCTTCTTGTGCATTTTCAAATGGGTCACTAGCTCAAAAGGCCAGGAAAAAGATTCAGAGCACTTGTTACATTTTAATTCACTTCCATCTCTGTGCGTCATCAAATGACGACAAAGATGATACTTCTTTTCGAACTTTGTTTGACAAAAGGGACACTCATGCATTTCATCTTCTTTGTCATTCTCAGTTTGCTTGTGTTGTGTTCGCAAGTGTCGTAAAAAATACTTACGGTCTTTAAACGTTTTTCCACATGACTCACATTCGTATAGATCACTCTCTGTTTGCTTGTGTTGTGTTCGCAAGTGTCGTACAAAATACTTACGGTCTTTGAATGTTTTTCCACACAACCCGCATTCGTATAGATGAATTGCTTCAATTAGTGGAGAAGTGGATAACTTTTCGCGGAATTCTGAATTTTTCCCGACTGTAGTACGTTCGTTTGAATTATGATTGGTAGAATCTCCATGATATGAAGACATTAGATTACTTGCAGATTCATCATTTAGATTTTTGGACGGCTCGGTTACGGCAGCAATTCCTACTTTCTTGTGCAGTTTGAGATGTCTTATTAATTGAGAATGAGTAGAAAATAAATCCGAGCATTCCGAACATGCAAATTCCCGCAGACTATTGTCAACATCTAAATGAACTTGACCTTCATCATAAGGCACATTCTTGGTACCAGCTTCATCTAACGATATTACTTTATGAACTCCTTGGTTGTGAATTTGCAGGCCTGAAAAAAATAATTCAAGTTTTTCAGTTATAGACATAACAACAAACTGCACAAATGACTGAGACAAAAAACTCCACAATTTGAACAATAACATAGGCAATATGATAACAAACAAGTAGTTCGGCTATTTTGAAGCCGCTCTCGCAAAAAAAATTATGGTGATATGGTCGGCATAAAATACCGATTTTGACTATATCCTTTTGGTCCGTTTCTTTTGAAATAGCTTTTCATAAAAATCCACTCAGAAATTTCAAGGAAAAGTAAAGTCATATTAAAATTTAAGAGGAGCAGATATGAAGCCTTGCAATAATTAAAAAGGAAACCAAATAATTAAGAGGAAAACCAAAACCAAATACTATCAATAAATAGAGGAAACAAAATATAAACAGTGATTAAATGTATAACCCCGTCAAATGCAAACATTAAAGATAATGTTATAGATGAGTAATTGAATTCTAAAACCAACAAAATTATATTGATAACCAAGTCAAACTTAAAACGGAAAGAAATCACCGCAAACGTTAAGGACTATCACCCTATAAACCCCCCAAAAAGCAAAAGCATTATTGTAACTTTACTCAAAAAGACTTCTATTTTTCATTATAAAATAAACAGCCCTAAAAAAGAAAAAAAAGAAGAAAAAAAATGTGATACATCATGACTCCCTCTCATGCTCTAGAGTTTGAGTGTCACTTGTATTTTATTAAAACGATTTTGAGCAACGTAGTGTTTCTTGGTCAAAAATTGACAAAAGAAACCAAAAAATAAGAAAATTAACTGACTAGTTATCATCAAGATTAATGGAAAGAAGTGATAATTCGTTTTATTACGTAATGAAACTAATTCCTGGAAGACTCAGGGTAAAAATTGCAGAAGAAACTAAATTAAAATTTTATTTTGTTCCCATTTAAACCCAAATAACACTCCTACCCTTCTTCAACTACCAATAAGCAATGAATCACCTATACACAATTGATGCCAGTCCTTTAAATGAGTATCTGACTTCTTGAAGACTGAAATAACTTTCCTTGAAGTATTTGAAGATTTGATGCTTCTAATTTATGTTAGCAAATTATCAACACATTTGAATCAGATAAAGATAGTTCACGTGAGGGGTGGTGCTGTATTTGTCGTCAACATAAACGTTGTAGCTATCATTCGAATGCAGTTGTTCAAATTTTCGTCAGTCAACCACTGACAGGACTTATTTTTAACAAATTTCATACAAAAAAGTGATACATCGCATAGATATGTTAAGCTAGTTATTGCCTTTACTCGTAAACCAACCTCAAGCAAAATTGGACATTTGTTACTTGGGAAGAAAAGAAAAAAAATGTTCATAGTTTGAAGTGAGTCGTTTTAGTGGAAAGGCAAGGCAGTATCATGATTTCTTCGTTTTTTTTTTTTTGGGGGGGGGGGGGGGTACAAAATAAAAAAACAGTAAAAATTTTACAAGAGTGTTTGAACCTGGTTAAACCTACCCCTGGAAAGTTGATCTTTGTTGAAGTAAATCAGTGTTTTCCGATGACATCATGGCGCATTTGAATCAGTCGATCCCTCTCCAAATTCCCTGCAACTTTCAAATAAATATTCGTAGCCATTCCTAGATTGTTGTAGATAGGCCGTTTAGACTCCTTGGATGTGTATACTGCCTTTTTCATTTAATTCAACATAACCCTAAACGTTCCATAAAGGTTGCAACCGGATACCCGTAGCCATTTTGTATATCACAGATAGACCCGTTTTGACATCTTGGAAATCCAACATATTTTTGACTTGGTATTACATGCAAGTCAACATTCCTTGTTTCAAATTGATACCCACTTCTGTTCCTGAGATCCTGCAGGTTTACTCTTAAGAGAAACTTGATATACCGAGCATCTTCTGATTCAGTGTAACATCCCCTCTATTATGCAGATAGGTCTTTAGACAACTTGGATGCGAATAATGTATATTCCTATACTTAAAAAAATCCCCCTTATCAACTTTGAACTAAATACCCTATGCAGTTCCTGAGATACTGCAAATATTCTTTTTGATAAACTGGATGCACATATTGCCTTTTGATTAAGTTAAAAATTCCCAGAACCATGCACTGAAACTTTCAAAGCAAACACCCTAGATGGATTTGAGATATTCCATACGCCTATTTTTGACATCATGGGGGATAAACATCCCCCGCAGCCTGCTTTGAAAGTTTCAAGTTTATACCTTTAGCCGTTCCTGATATATTCCAGAAGTGCCCTTTTGACAATCTGGATGGACATAGTTTATTTTGATTTTGCTTAATATTCCCCTAAACGTTCCCTGAAACCTTAATCTTAATACATTTACCCTTTTCTGATACCCAGGATCAAACATACCCCCTTCTTAGTAATACGACCTATTTCTAAAATAACGGACAACTTGCGCACTTTAAACCCTGGCACAAAGGGCTGAGAGGATCATATCATCCCTTGACTCATATTTGACCTTCCAATAATTGTGAACATTACTGTTACCTAAAAACTTTGATCCATTGTCTTGAGGATCGAGGGTGACGGGTATCTAAAAAGGGTATGGAAAAGAAGGCATACCCTGCAATTACTTTCAACTCTTAAAATGAACATACTAAAGCATGCAATTTTCAATCAGATAAGGCACCTCTTTCCACACGAACTGACCTAAGAAAGAGAATAATGCCTTGCAACCATAAAAGCACTGCCTATGTCACTTTAAGCCATACTAAAATAAAAAAAAATCGACAGCAACACTCCTCAAAGACACTTGATTTCCAACAGCCCCCCCCCATATTTTTGGAAAGAGTGGTGTCGAAAAAATCACTTCTCAATGCCATACAACAGCATTCACTTTTCTGTAAATCTCTATATATGTATTTAAAAGAAAACAAAAAAAACCGTCGGGCCATAGAAAAAACAGAAACAAAACAGAACATAAATATAACAAAACGAACAACAAAAACACAAATAAATTAAAAAGAAAAAACGTACTTATACAGGAGCCTTCAAGAAATTATATATAAAGAGATATATCTTTTCGCAATGTATCAGCCCTTCATAAACATACTTAGCCAGATTCCTTAATGTCATTTTAACTTATGATCATACAATCCCTCGGACCCACCTTCCACCTTCTATCTGTCAGTACTAACGAAAAACACTCATTTCTCAGGTCCGCCAATTCCTTACAATTCCCCTCCAAAAAGAGAAAAATATCCTCGTCATTTTCCCCACACACCGGGCAAGGGACTGGGTTAACACTATAACCCCTAAATTTCCTCTTTCTTTCCCAAATATCAATCGAACCCTCCCCGTAAGTTCAAAATCCATTTTATTTCTTCCCCTTTCAACCCCAACTTAAAATAAACTTCTTCCCCCATATGTCCTTCACCGTACTATACAGACTCAGAAATCCCGAGGCCTCCTTCCGAGCCTGCCACTGCTGTATTCCTTACTTGTTTAACCTTTCTTTTACCTTATCAACCACTGTATCCGAATTTGACCCCTTACCTTCATTCTAAAAATATGATTATACTACTTCATCTAAACTTTCTTTATTTCCCGCGGCCACCCTACCTCTATCTTATCCTCCAACAAACTAAAGCACGCTTCTTTGGCTAGCCTATTTTTACTTCTTAAAATTTGTATCCAAAACTTCACCATTCTTATTAACCTATCTTTCCTTAACCTACTTAGTCCAAAATTCCCCCTTACTATGAGTGGATTTATGAAAACTAAGATGTAAATGGATTAATGAAAATCAAGATGTTCTTGTTTTAGTGACATACCTTCATCACTGATATCATCTATATCAGAATTGGAAGATTCAATGTAAACCGTATTTTCCTTTCTTTGTCTGAGATTTGGTTTTTCTTGAACATCTGGTGTTGATTCAACGATTGATAGATGCTCTTTTTTTGCTTTCTTTTCACTCTTTTTTGATAGAGAATTAACTTGGAAATCTGGAACTGAAAAAACATCATTCTAAGTTAAAGTTATGTAACCTTGCTTAAAACACGGTCTGTAAACTGACTTTGCAGAGTATATTAATAGTGTTATTCTTGTCTTTTCTTGCTGTTTCTAGTAAGCATGTCCCTTAATAACGAACTGAATTCAAGATCAGGATCGATCCTTTCTTCAAAATTGATTACTTCTCTAACGTTCGACGCAGATTTGTCAATAAGAAAGCCAAAGTTTAATAGTAACATGGTTTTTTTTTCTTTTTTTAATTTTGACGTCAAACTTTTTTAAATTTTGAAGTCACACTTTTATTTCAGAAATAGAAAATAAAAATAGCAGGAAATCAGTTTGAAAAGCTTGTACAGCCACAAATTTCTCCCGAACTACAGTCTACTATTACTGCTTTTTCATGTCTTTTATCAGATTTATGTTACAGACACAAAACTACTGTTTCAAGCTATCTTTTACAGCTATGAAAAAATAATGCACTAACTCATGAATCTGATCCACTGTAGAGAGATATAAACAGTATGATCATCTCCAATTTCAACCATTAAACAAAGTTGGACCGGGATGCTGCTAATCTGGAGAATGCATAAACCATGAGACATATAAGCGACATTAGATTTTTTCATGGGCAGGCACGCGTGTGACGTCGACATTCATCGCCTGGAGAACAGGAAAAGAAATAAGACGAATCGAGCGACTGGGGATAAGGAAGAATGTAATACGTTGATGAGGTAAAAAAGAAAAATAATGAGTATGGCTGTAATAATGCAAAAGGTAAAGATAATGTTGGTTTTGAGAATGGAAAGAAAAACAAAGAATGAATTTATAAGTATAATCAAGGCAAAAATAAGTTTTATTTGAACAATGCCATGACGTGATGACATTTGAACAGGAAATTTGGCGCTTCACACTGATATTTCAGTTTCATAGTTTTATCAGTTTTTCTCAAAGGGAAATTATGTGGTCAGCATGAATGTAAACTCGCAGCTAAATTAAATTTAGTCGCTTCCTTTTTTTCACATATGTTTATTGATATTGGTTTGATCTCTACTGTCTGTGGTACTGAGAAGCTCATTAATGAGATAAGCAAATATAAATTATTAGAAATTTTGCCCCTTTGCTGAAAAAGGAGATGAGGGGCCACACACCCTCCCTTTGGCTCCAAAAATGCCCTGGAACAAACAAAGTCTGATTAGCAAATGTCAATTAACTTGGTAACTAGAATGATTGAATAATTTTAAATAGTCTTAGCATAATTCTGAAACATTCCAAGCTTTCTACAAAACTTGCACATAACCTGGAACTGGAAAAATAATGAAAAAAATCACTTTGATAAAAAATACTTTCTGATACAAAGTTTTACGTAATTTACAAGTTCGTGGCAGAATATTTAAAACAATAATAACAACAAGCGTTACCTATGTTCTTCTTATAGTACAAATACAATTCTTTTGATGTCCTTTAACTTTCTGAAAACTCACTAAGAATTTCACGACAAACAGCCCTTAACACACGTTTGGTATTTTCTTGGACAGGGGTATTCTACCAGTTATGACACATAAAACAAAGGTTCTACGTCAAATTTCTAAGGACATTTTAATGGCCCCAAAAAAGAGTATAAAAGAGGAAAATCCAGAAAATATTTTTCCTTGCCAGGGAGAAAATTTTTTGACGCTCTATGGCGCAATATTACTAGGCCTATCTAAAACCACATATTTTTGTGAAACATAATAGATAACCTGTTCTAAAACTATTAGGCTGTCCCTTTGTGGTAAAACGTTTTGTGACAAATTTCAAATTGTCCCACTACTTCGTGGATCCCTCTTCCACTATTCATGTCTTTTTTCTTGTTGCAGCGTTTATCATAAGTTAACCCTTGAAATTATGTTATTTCCTAAATTTTTAATCCAAACAAGCCTTTTAAAAATCCTGGATGCGCCACTTAGTCAAGTCAGAAGTCATAGCTGTGAGATGGACTAGTAGCAAATCACTTCGACGACTCACCCACTTTGTTTCTGCTTTCGCAATTATAAATAATAGAGGTTCGCACCATTGTCCAAAGTTGATCGAGGAACTAAGAAATTTACAATAGTCGGCTTAAACAAAGGAAATGGGAAGAGCTTGTATACGTGCCGATACGCTGCAGTAGACAGACATTTTTTAGGATGATCGTACTGTTTATATTTCTCTACTGTGCTCTGATCGGCCAATCAAGCATTTTACGATTGAAAGTTGAACAGTGGTCAACTCGAGGAACTCGCGTAACTTTGATTTTACCACCAATTGTGACTATAATTTAGCCAAAGCACAGAATTTTTTATAATCCATTTTGTATAAAAACCAGCCATGGATTATTGAAAATAAAACAAAAAACATATGGAAGTTTATGGCAGACAATGTATTTTTATGCTTACAAAGTAAAGTAGTAATAAAAGAAACAGTCGCATGTGGTCGTTGTCACAGTCACAAGCAATCACAGTTTCAGTTAAAGTAGTTGCAGTCACAAGTAGTTAACTTTTGACAGTAGCAGTACTGGCGCTGAAAGTTTCTACTTATTACCCCCAGCCACTCCTCAGATATTGTTGATACGACCTTTCAACAAACTGAAAGCTCATAGTGTTTTGATTTAGTTTAATATTCACCTCAGCAATTCCCCAACATTTCGACGTAATACTGGTCATTCCAGGTACGACTTTTTGACAATCTTAATGCACATGGTTTCTTTTGATTTAGTTCAAAATCCTCACCAACATGCCCAGATAATTTCAACTTACCACCCCTAGCCATCCCTGAGATATCGCAGATACGCCCATTTAACAATTTTCGATGGACACAGTGTCTTCTTGTTTAGTTTAACATCCCCATAACGCGGCCTGACAATTTCAACTTAATAACCTTAGCTGTTCCAGGTATATTGGACAGACGCAAAACTGACAATCTTGTTATAAACGGTGCGTTTTGACCAAGATTTACGTCCCCATCAACTTTAATTGAAAGTTTCAACTTAGAAACGCTTCTGTCATACCTTTTCAGTGTCGCTTTTATACCTTTTTGACGACTCAGATGCGCTGAAACTTTTGGTTTAGTTCTTTAGTAGCAGTAGTAGTAGCAATGATAGTAGTAGTACCCTGAAAGTATCAACGTAATACCCACAGCCACTCCTGAGATACTGCTGTTACGTCAGTCTGACAACCTGCATGTACACATTACTTTCAATTTAGTTTTAAATCTCAATCAAGTCTGTGACGCCAGGATTGGACTGGGGAAGAAACAAAAACGCTTGAAAATCGATTTTGCTCAAAAAATTTTTTGAATAAATTAAAGGGTTTAAGTAACAGTTCTTTGGACCCCAATATAGTTGCAGTCTCACTACGTAATTTCCTCATAAGAGGTTGGTCGGGTCCTGAAACTAATACCGCCAAAAATGGCATTTTTGATGAAGAGTGTAAACTCAGCAAGGTACACCTAACTAGTTTATTGAAGACGATAAACATGCAACAGGGTCAGATGAACGACATGAAGCCCTATTAGAACTTAGTTTAGCTAAAAACCATCACAAGGCTTCAGTGAAAAAGAAGAAACTTTTATATCAAATTAAAGAACAAGACGATTGTTTTCAAGCCTACAAATCAACCGATATGCAAGAACTCTAGAAGTCCTTGCGTGTGCCACATGACCAGTCAAGGGTGGTCCCAGGAGTTAATTCCTGGCCGACATATTTCAAAAACTTGGAGGGTCAAAAGGACTTAGCTACCCCACCCATTTATCGGTAAGTGTGTGTAGAGTCGATTGATTCAGTTATTAATAAAATTCCCTCTCTCAGCTCATACAGGAGATACCTGAGAAAGAGTTGAAGAAAAGGCAACAAAGTCACTGTAGAGGATGTGGAGTTGAAGAAAAGTATTAAGAGTCACAGTGGAGGATCTTCTCAAGGTAACGAAGAAATCCCCTCTGTTACGTATAAAAAACTTATAAGACCCCTATTGCCAGTTCTCTAAAGTTTGTTCAATACGGTCCTAGTTTCGTGCAGATGGTCACAGCATGGAATATAACGATTTTAGAGCCGTTATTTAAAAAAGGGTGACCACATGATGCATAGTAATTATCACCCAATGAGCCAAGCACTAACTATTAGTAAGTTCTTGGAAAAGGTTTTGGATGCTAGATTAGGGTACTAGCTAGATAGGGGTAACATTAAAATGGAGACTCATGATGGATGTCGAAAGGGGTATTAAATAAGTGGCTGGGTTTTTATACTTCAAGCTCTCATGGGGAAATACTGCAGGGAAAACGGTAAGCTACATGTCACTGGCCTCAACATTGAGGAAGCATATAATAGCATTGATAGGCCTAATTTATTTTGTCACTTAGTTAAGATAGTGCTACCTAGGCCCTTTATTAAATTGTTAATTAGTATGTATGAGATTACGTTATCTGTGGTTATAGTTGCTAAACAAGGTGGATATAGGCTATTCATAACCTTCAAAGGAGTCCGTCAAGGAGGAACGCTGTCACCAAAGCTCTTCCCTTTATATAGGAATGACTTGGCAGAGTACCTTGAATAGATATGGGACCCGGCTGTCTCACTAGCAAACATTTTATTTTCTTGTTTACTGTTCGTTGATGAAACGGCTTTTGTGGCTAAGTCAGCAAAGCTTTAAATTCTCGTGAATTTAGCTGAAGCTTACTGAGAATAGAAAAAAAAAAAAAACAACTGTAGCTAAGCACATCCAAGACAGAGACTGTCATCTTTAATAGCTGAGTAAAAAAAAAGTTTGTTTAACTTAAAGTAAGGAGCGATAATAAAACTTAAAACGCACAGAAATTATTCCGTATATGAAACAGGCTGTCCCTTCCTCACCGCCCCGATCTTTACGCTTAAGTTTTTTATTGTTTTAAAAAGTAGAACTGTGACAAAGTCAAACTTTAGCGTAAAGAGCGGGGCGTTGAGGATGAGACAGTCCCTTTCATACACGGAATAATTTTTGTTCGTTTTCAGTTTCAATGTCTCTCCTTACTTTTAGTTAAAAAGAAACTTTTTTTTAATTTAATTTCTGAACGTTTTTGAATTAATGCAGGATTTGATTTTGGCTCATCGTACATGAATAATTAAAACTAAATTTGCACATTAATTTTTGCTTTTTTTTTGGCTAAATGACTTTCTCAAAGTTTTGATAGGACTATTTTGAGAAAAAAGTGGGCGGGGGAGGGGGCCTAGGTGCAATTCAATTTTTTTTGGTTACTCAAAAAGGCCAATAGAACTTTTAATTTTATTTACAAACGTTTTTATTAGTAATAAATATATGAAAGTTACGAATTAACTTACGTAACCAATTTCTATATTTGTATTTTTTTATATCGTATATGAAAGGGTTCACCCCCTCATCAATATCTCGCTCTTTACACTAAAGTTCAAATTTGGTTCCAAATCTTTAATATTGAGGAGGGGACGAACCCCCTCATATACGTAATTATTTCTGTTCGTTTTAAGTTCTAACGTTGCTCCTTGCTTTCAGTTGAAAAAACTTGTTTTTATATTTAATTTCTCCTTTTTTAAATAATGCTGGAAAATCCAGCACCCCCTTCATGGAAATTCTCTTCCCCAATGATAAATTACTCCATGGAAAGATCCTCCAACGTAACCACCCTCCCCAGCCCCTCAGACAACAGAAGAAATCCTTCTGAAAACGTCTGTATACTTCCCAATAACCAATACTATATGTAAACAATGGGCAAAGTTCATAACTTGCACCCCTTCCCCCGGGGACTGTGTGGGATTAAGTCGTCCTCAAAGACAAAGTTATTAGATTTTTTGACTATGCTGAACAAAATGTCGAAATTTTGATCCAATGACTTTGGGAAAAAAATAAACGTGGGAGGGAGCCTAGTTGCCCTCCAATTTTTTTGGTCACTTAAAAAAGGTAATAGAACATTTAATTCCCGTTAGATTGAGCACTCACGCGACATTTTACGACCACTGGGGCAATACGATCACCCTGGAAAAAAAAATAATAAAACAAACAAGAGCCAAGAGCTCATATGGCACTTGTGACGATGTCAGAAGCTAAAATTAGACTCGGTACTAGAGTTATCGATTTTGCTGCTTTGTTTATTGGCAATTATTACAAAGATAAACTTGCAAATACAGTGTTCCTGTTGTCCCTTCTTGTTCGGTATTGTAAATTGCTCAGACAGACAGAAATTGCGATCACTATATGTCACTTGGTAAATACCAAGTGCCATAAAAGAAAAAAGAAAATAAACAATTACCCGTAAACTCTTAGTTAAATAAGGAGCAACATTAAAACTTAAAACGGACAAAAATTAAATTTTAAAAATTTACTGTTAATAAGAATCACTGTTACCAGAAGTCTAGTGGGGAGCACAGTGTGGGCAGCAGTGCGTGGCAAAAGAAAACAAATGACAGAGTACTGAAGGTACCAACTGTAAAACAAGAACCTGCCAAATATATAGTTTTTCATACAAAATTGACTTTAAAATGAGGGCAACCAACTCAAAGAAGCACCCGAATACGCCCATCCAGCATATAAGACGTAAAGAGGGGGGCGTGGGCTCGGACCCATTAGAAATTTTTGAATTTTCAGGTGCATTCTTATCCCAATTCTCACATAAAATTAGCTATTTTTTATTATCGGCCCCTGAATAAAGATTACTGTCTACATGCCTGTTTGGCAACACAGATGAGAATCAATCCATGCAATTTTGCAGAACTGAAATCGGTCAGTTGGAGTTGCATAAGTAGCGACGAAAGTGACGAACAGATGAAGTGACAAGGGCTTATTCTGTATGGAAGTATTAGATAGAAGCCAATCCGGCTTCTTAAAAAAAGTCACTAAGGATAAAATCACTTACAGTCTCTAGACATTCCAACAGCAAGGCATTTCTTGAATCGACAAAACTGGCATTCGCTTCGGTTCAGCCGCATTACTAAGCATTTTCCTTCCCTTAGGCAATCTGCTTCAGTATATTTAATCTGCTTTAGTATACTCCTTAGGAAAAACACCTGAAATTGAAATATGATTAAAATATCATTTGACGCTTAATTCAGGGGAGCAAGAAAATTCACGAAACAAAGGTTCATTTTACTAATTTTTTAGCCAAACGCATTCGTGGCATAATGGATGACCCCTCCCCTAACCTTTCAAAAATATTGTGTACATGCCTGTCTGGAAAATAGGATTTGAACCACAATAATAAAAGATAGTTTGACTTCAGTCAATTAAACTATTACACTCAGTCATTCCTGAGTTACACCCTTTATACAACCATACACACATAACATGTTTTGATTTAGATTAACACTCACCTTAGCATTCCCTGAAAGACAAATCTTAATGCCCTTAGTATTTTGGGAAAGTAGAAGTCAAACATGCATACGTTTTCTCAATAACATAAACTATATGAAAACAATGAACAAATTGCGTAACTTACAGCCCTTGGCCTGAAACATCGGGGGGTAGGGGGGTCTCAAAACTTTAGTTGGATGTTTGTTTTGGGAAATGATGAACGTAAGGGGTGGGGGGGGGTGGTTCTCAAATCAATTTGACTCTTAAAAAGGGCACTAGAACTTCCAGTTTAAAATCAAATGAGACCCAACTGAATTTAACACGACCACCCACTCTATAAAAACCTTATATGCTCCAAGGACATAGCTTAATGCTCTTGCCCCAGGACTTTGGGGGTTGTGCCAAGCCTGGAGGCAATGTTATGTGTTCTATGGACTATTTTAAACAAAATAGCCATAGCACAATTTCAATCAGATGCGTTTGGTGAAAAGACGGGTAGTTGGGGGGAGGGAGGGAGCGTGCAAGTTAACTTCCATCACTTTTGACTCTTAAAGGGAACTAGAATTTCCAATTTCAACCAAATGAGCCACATCTAAAGTTTGTACAAGTATGCCTTCCATAAGGACCTTAAATGTACCACGGGCATAACCTAAAACCCTCACCCTCATGCTCTGGTTGTTTCTATCAGCCCTAAGCCTTGTTATATGATCTTTAAACTCTTTGGAATAAAAGAACTATCAAAAAATTTCTATTGGATTTATCTCGGGAAAACACGACGTGTGTTTGGGTGTACGTGTGTGTGTGGGGGAGGTAGCTGTGCTGTGTTCACTTCAACTCTTAAAAAGGGCACTAGAACTTCTGGTTACAAATCCATTGAGCTCCCTAAAAGCACATACGATCACCCTTTCTATAAGAAACTTATATGCCTCCAGGGCATAACATACAACCCTTGCCCTGAGAGCTCTGGGTATCTGAGCGCGGGGGGTATCTTCCTCAGAGGCAAAAGTTTTGGACCCTTCAACTACGAAGAACAAAATTACTATCTTCAAATTTTGATTGAAGGTGTTAAGAGAAATATTTAGCGTGGAGGGGGTTGGGGGCTGGTTGCTCCAAAATCCACTTTGACTCTTACAAAGGACATTATAACTTCCAAATTCAAATCAAATAAGCCCCATCTGAAGTTTATACAACGGCCCACTCCATAAAAACCGTATATGCCCCCATGGCACAATTTACAATCCTATCCCTAGGGCGCTAGGAGTTGTGTTAACCCTAGAGGCACTATTATATGTTCTTTGGACTATTTTCAACATAATCGCTATATAATAATTTTAATTAAACGCATTCGGTGAAAAGAGAGGTTGTTGTGGAGGCGGTTTGAATGGCCTCCATTACTTTTGACTCTTAAAGAGAGCTAGAACTCCCAATTTTCAACCAAATGAGCCTCTTCTAAAGTTAAAGAACCATCACTTCCATAAAAAGTTAAAATACCCCGCAGCATAACTTACAACCCTCGCCACCAGGCTCTGGTGGCTTTCATCAACTTAAAAAGCCTTGTTATGTGATCTTTGCACTATTTCAAATAAAATTTTTGTCTCAAAATTTCTATTGGATGCATTTCAAAAAAACACGACGTGTGGGGGGAGGGGGATAGCTGCCCTTTGATCTCTTTGACTCTTAAAAAGACATTAGAAATTCTATTTACTATTCAAATGAGTCCTCTCCGAAGTATGTACGACCGCCCTTTTTATAAAAAACCTTATATGCCCCAAGGACATAACTTCCGACCCTTGCCTTGAGGGCTGCGGGGGTAGGGGTGTGTTCTTAGACATAATTTCCGGACCCTTCAACCACAATGGACAAAAATACTATCTAAATTTTGATGGGATGTCTTTGGGGAAGTGATGAGACGGAGGGGGGGGGGGCTGGCTGCTCTCAAATCACTTTCGACTCTTAAAAGGGGCACTGTAACTTTCAATTTTAAGTCAAATTAGCCCCATCTAAAATTTATACAAACAACCATTCCATAAAATTTTTTATTTACCCCAAGGACATGACTTACCCTCTCCTCAGGCCACTTATAAAAAAGCCTTGTTATAAGATATTTGGACTATTTTCAAGAAAATGGCTATCTCAAAATTTTTATTTGATACATTTCGGGAAGATACAACGTGTGTTTGCGGGGGGAGGAGGAGGAGGAGGAGCTGCCCACCGATAACTTTGACTCCTAACAAATTCCACTAGAGCTTCTGATTATCAATCCAAATAGACCCCTTCGAAGCTTATATGACCACGCTTTCTATATAACTTTACATGCCCCCAGGGCATAGCTTACAACCCTTGCTGTGAGGACCGTGGGGTTTGTCATCCTCAAAGACATAATTTCCGGACCTTTCAACAATGTTGAACAAAATGGCTATCTAAAAACTTTGATCAAAAATGTTTGGGGAAATGATGGGCGTAGGGAGGGGGGGGGTATTTCCTCTCTATTTACTTTCACCTATTAAAAGGGCACTAGTCCTCTCAATTTCCAAACGAATGAGCCCTTTTTGAAATTTCAAAGACAACACTTTGTCTCAACTTGTTTCAACAACATGACCTTGAATCTGTTTGTCTTCTTTGAAAAGTTGGTAAATAAATAAAAATACAATATTTTACTAAGTTTATTTACCTTGCAAGCTTCACATGTTGTGACGCCATAATGGAGACCCGATGCTTTATCTCCACACACCTTGCACATAACAAGATTTTTACTAGAACTTGTGGATCCGTTGAGGCTTTGAATTCGTTCTAGAATATAAAAATAGAGATTAACAATACAATAGCCACACATTCAACTCATAACAATCATCCGATGACACCATAATGCCACACTGATGAATGATAGCAACCCACCTTAGACGGCACAAAATATTTGCTCGAACTTGTTTTCGTGCACTTTTTTAGTATACAAATTAAAATTGGAATACAATACTAAATCAATGTATTCTCAGCAGCAAGTGTAGTAAAGTTTATTCACAAGCACTAGCAGCATATTCGAATATTTGACGCCTTAAATCGTAGACAAAAGGCTAGGCTCACCGATCAAGGATTCTGTTACACGAACTACATTAAACCCTAAATATTGATTTCGTTTTTAGCAACCAGTTGTCTGCAACCATTTGCACACTTCCAGCGATAACCCAGACCCATTAATTTATTATTCCATTATAGGCAGTGCACGAGCAGCGTTTAAACTTTCTCGGCTAAAAGTGTTTTGTTGGTATAAAATTTTACAATTTTTTCATAATCAAACAATCTTTTACTGTCTCTTTTTTATGTTAGGCACCTGGCGAAATAAGAAAACGGTCAATTTGCCGAATTTCCACTGGGATGAACTGACAATGAAGCAAGGTTCAAATTGTGGTTAAACCTAGAAACTTGCGGAAGATTTCAGTTATCAAGCGGAAGAAGTGTGTATCCATAGAACAAGTTTTGCGCAAATAATGACTAGCATTTTGCAGTCAGAAGATTCAAAATATTATGCACCTTGTAATCTTAGAGGGAAAAATTAGAACTTTAATTTGGAACATTAGCAAAGACACCTTAAGCGTGGTGGACGATACAAGGGATTTGTGCACGAAGTTTCTGAGTGATACATCTTACGGGGAGTAAATAAAAAAACAGAATTTTCTCCAAACGAAAGAGAGGAACAACATTAAAACTTAAAGAGAACAGAAATTATTCCGTATGTGAGAGAGGCTGCTCTCCTCAGCCTTTGCCTTTTGCGCAGAAGCATAACCTTGTGTCACAATTCTCTAAAATCATTGTTGTTTTATACTTTCATTTAGATTTTTTTTTACACTCATTGCGGATGGGTCCAATTTGGCTTTAGACGCTTGTTTGCCTGTCATTCCACGCAAATTAACGGTCCTGTGTCAATTCTAAATTCTTTGTCAACCTGCCTGAGACTCTAGGCGGACATGCCTTTCTAGAAGCTAAGAAACCAGTATTGGTCCAATAAGAGAGTCAAACTTGCTCCCGCTGTTTACCCGTGCCATTTAACCAAACATTTAGAAAACTATAGGTTCTGTGACTATCTTAGTTCTGCCCAAGGAATGACGCATGGACGGATGATAGATAGACTTATCTATTAACAAATAAACTGACATCATTTTTATACAATCCTAATAAGGGCTTATGCCATATTTGCCTCTCACTCAATCGGACTATCTGTCTTGGCTTTTTCTACAATTAGCTATGGCCTGATGCCCACAACTACTTGATTTTAATTCTTTTTTTTTTACAGCTAACAGCATAAAATGGTGAATCGTAACAAACAATTTCGCTGCCAAAAAAGAAGTAACTTGATTTTTAGTAGTGTTGATTCTTATGAGCGTATCAGTGAAAACAAGACAAGCGTTTGGACATCACTGTCACGTGATATTGTAACGTGAAGCGGTCACATTTGGTTCCAGGAAGGCTCATTTTCCCCGGTTTATCTAGCATCACTAACTCAAAAATCCCTTTTTTTTCCATTGTGTTATTTTTGAATAAGTTTCGAAAACTCCAAAACTAAGAAGATCGAAATAACATAAGCCAACAAAGCCAAAATTCTAGGAGATGAATTCAGAAAAATTAGAGACAAGCACGAGGTGGGAAGGGTTAAAAAGCCCCAAAAAGTTCATTACTGGGACTCTAGCTTTAATTATCTTGAGAAAACAGTCCTTTGGAGCAGACTCAATCGCAAAAGAGATCCCTGCCTCTCCTCTCTGCAAATACGTTTTAAAATAAATTTCATACCTTCGTCACTGATACCCTTTATTCGGCATGGTTTACTTAGTCTGGGATCCGTCCTTTCTTGATCAGGTCGCTTTTGATTGCCCAGCATTATGTAATTCAAGACAGGAGAAATTTTTACAGTATCCACAGCTACAGATGCAGAAGAAACATCCATGTTCTGAGCTTCAACTGATGTGACCATATCAGCTGCGGTATCTGCAATCATAAAATAAATGATGCTTAGTTAATATCATTCGATCAAGGCACGTAGGTTTTCATTTTTTCTTTTTTGAACGCATGCAAAACAAACAGCTAAAAGGGAGGTAAGCTTGAAGCGAATATATCTGTTACGAATTTTTTCTTATTATTCACTAAAAGATAAAAATATTACAACTAGGGTGACTGATCTTCAACATCAAGGTCAAAACTGAATTGATAGAACTTTGTTAAGAGTTGCATAATGACTCAAGAAGTATAAACGCATATACTATTTCAACCAAATGTAAAATTCAGAATGGATACTTATTTGTAATAGATTTCCTCTACAAGTCGTGAAGTTTTAGCAAGAATCAGTGCTAAGCATTTGTAGTTGAACGTTTTATTCGTTTTTTTTTTAAAATCTTATAATATCCTATTTGCAGCTAAATTGATTAACATTTCATAAGATCAAGGAACTACATTCCAGAACAATTCCAAATTTCCATAATCCTCAATCTGTCAATCCATTCCGTAAATTTAACAGCACGTTAGAAACAATTTGACGTTATCTTTGACGCTTTAAGCGTGGTAGAAGATATAAGGGATTTGTATAATAAATCCTGAGTTACAGATCTTAGAGGTGTAAATAAAAATAAGTTTCTTCTCATCCCTTGCCCTTTGCTCTGAAGCTAACTTTTTGTTATAACTATCTAAAAACGACTGCTAAAATCTAAGGGCTGTTGACTTGAAATAAGAAATTTTCTCAAAGCACTACAAACTTTAACGTAAAGAGCAGCGGGTTGAAAAGGAAACAACCCCTTTCATAAGCGAAATAATTTCTATTCGTTTTAATATTTTTATGCTTATATTTGGATAACTGTTTTTATTTAAATATTTGTCAAGGCCAATTATCCTGCTTTGTCAATTTAATGTTTAAACTTTATTCACTTGCATTTTGATGTGCTTGATATACTAAAAACTACACAGAACTGCTCATGTTGATATACTAAATGTTGTATTTACATGTTGTAAATACAATAAATACTGTAAGTACATAAATACTTCATGTTGATATACTAAAAACTACAGAAGAACTGCTCATGTCAACGATAAATGCAGCAATGAGCAGGATATGTACATGGCTTAAAATAAACCACCTTGACCTGAATATAGATAAGTCAAATTTTGTTATTTCCTCTCGATCTCCGAATTTTTACCCTTGGTTTACGGAAATAATTTCGGAGCGGGGAATTATTAAACGAACAAGATTCACCAAATACCTCGGAATCAATGTTGATGAAACACTATCATTTAAAGATCATGTGAAGTCAGTTTCGAAAATATTGTCACGTAACTTAGGTATGATGCGCAAATTAAAACATATTTTCCCCCCAAATGTTCTACGATTGTTATATTTTTCCCTGATTCACCCGTACATTTTGTATTGCTCGTCGATTTGGCTTGGTACTTTCCCTTCGATAGTTCATCCAATCCGTGTGATCCAGAATAATGCTGTCCGAGTTTTTTGTGGTGTTGGGAATCAGGAGTCTTTGAGGTCTATGTATAGAGATTTAAATATAATGCCTGCAGCTGGATTACGTGATTTTTATACGTTGATTTTTATATATAGGTATTACAGAGGTAGCCTTCCCGATTGTTTTACAGGAATATTTTGTGAGAGGTCTGATGTTCACCACCACAATACTCGGATACGAGGTAATACTGAGGTTCCTCGATTAGTTTCAAGTAGGTCTTCTTTTTCACTTATTTACAGAGCTTCAAAACTTTGGAATAAACTGAGTATAGATATCAAGGAAATAGGTAGCCTTGACCAGTTTAAGTCTGATTTACGTGTGGAGTTGCTCGGTAGGTATGCTTTTGAAACTGATTAACTAATATAAATTTTACATAGCTTATTCATTTGTAATATTTATGTATTTTTTTTTGTTTTTTTTGCTGTTGTCTTGGGGTCACGCAAGGGAGTGTATTGTTTATGTTTTTTTTGTTTTTTGTTGATCTTGGTATATGGTCTCATTCTCCATAACTTCTTATTCTCCATATTGTCTCTTTTTTTTCTTTAAATTTAGCACAGCCTCGCAAGCTTCGCTTATGTTGTGCTATTGATTAAGAAATGTTTTTTTCTAATAAAATTGTTCTACTACTACTACTACTACACATGAACGCATGGGGCAAATGTCCCATAGATGGTATTCTTGAATAGTTAGACAATATTTTATGAAAACTTCGCGCTTTCAGCTTTAGCTTTATAATATTATTAAATAAAAAAAAAAGTTTTTTAAATGAAAGTATGGAGCAACATTAAAATTTAAAACGAACAGAAATTATCCCGTATATGAAAGGGGCTGCTCCCTCTTAAACGCCTTGCTCTTTGCGCTAAAGTTTGACTCTTTCTCTCAACTCTACTTTTTAAAACAGTAAAAACTATAGCGTAAGGAGCAGGGCGTTGAAGAGGGAGCAGCCCCTTTCATATACGGGGTAATTTCTGTTCGTCTTAAGTTTTAATGTCGCTCCTTACTTTCAGTTAAAAAAACGTGTTTTTTTATTTAATTACTGAACGTTTTTTAGTTAACCCATGTTTTGATTTCGACTCTCCGCAGATGAATAATTAAAGCGAAATTTGCATATTTATTTATTTGGCTAAATGGCTTTCCCATAGTTTTGATCGAACTATTTTGAGAAAAAAGGAGGGGGAGGAGGCCCAGTTGCCCTTCAATTTTTTGGGTACATAAAAAGGCAACTAGAACTTTTAGTTCTTTACGAACGTTTTCATTAGTAAAAGATAAACGTAACTTACGAATTAGCTTACGTAACAAACTTCAATATTCGTATGTTTTTATTACGTATATGAGAGGCTTCGCTCACTCGTCAATACCTCGCTCTTTAGACTAAAGCATAAATTTTGTCCCCTGAATCACAAAGGCCGTATAATATATAAATGAAATTACTAAAAATACTTTAGCGTAAAGAGTGAGGCATTAGGAGGAGGTGAACCCCTTATATGCCTAATATTCTCTGTTTGTTTTAAGTTTTAATGCTACTCCTTACTTCCAGTTGAAAAAAACTTTTTCATATTTATTTTTTCATTGTTTTTTAAATAATGCTAGAAAATGCTGCACCCCCTTTATGGAAATCTTCTTCCCCCATGACATATTCCTCCATGGAAAGTTTCCCCCACATAGCCCCCTCTTCTCAACTCCCCTTCCAACCAAAACACCCCCTGAAAGCGTCTGTACACTTCCCAATAACCATTAATATATGCAAACACTGGTCAAAATTTGTAACTTGCAGCCCCTCCCACGGGGACTGTGGGGGAGTAAGTCGTCCCCAAAGACATAATTATAAGGTTTTTCGACTATGTTATATAAAATGGCTATCTCAGAATTTTGATCCGATGACTTTGGGAAAAAAAGCGTGGGAGGGGGCCTAGGTACCCTCCAACTTTTTCGGTCACTTAAAAAGGGCACTAGAACTTTTCATTTCCGTTCGAATGAGCCCTCTCGCAAAATTCTAGGACCACTGGGTCGTTACGATCACCCCTGAAAAAAAACAAAAACGCATCCGTGATTTGTCTTCTGGCAAAAAATACAAAATTCCAAATTTTTGTAGATATGAGCATGGATACGCTGAATCTGTTGGTGTGATTTTCGTTAAGATTCTATGAATTTTAGGGGGTGTTTTCCCCTATTTTCTAAAATAGGGCAAATTTCCTCAGGCTCGTAACTTTTGATGGGTAGAAACTTATATATTTAAAATCAGCATTAAAATGCGATTCGTTTGATGTAGCTATTGGTATCAAAGTTCCGTTTTTTAGAGTTTTGGTTACTATTGAGCCGGGTCGCTCCTTACTTACAGTTCGTTACCACGAACTGTTTGAAAATTGTTCTAGTTGCAGGCTTTTTTTTTATATTTAAGTGAATTTGGACAATAAAATGTTAAAACCATTTTTCCTTAATATTCAATCCGGTTAATCTTTGGTAAATCTTATAATCAATTTTCATGCCCAATAGTTGCAATATTTTATACATTTTTAGTATTTATTCAAGAAATTTTCGATGCCATTAACGGTTCATGTTTTTTGCATTTTGTTCCCTTTTGCCAAGGGACTTCAGGGCCAATTCTGGTCACTAAAGACTGAGCCAACCATTTTATTCATAGTCAGTTTCTTAGCTCGGGCATGGGTGAACCAGAGAATTAGAGGCAGAAGCCTCAGGTTTGTGGCTCATTTGAACGTCTAGTGTCTCTAGCTTATTGTTGTCGTAGACGGTTCATTTCACTCAAAAACTAGCGTCTGTACGTTATGAGACAATAAGCAACAAAAAGCTTTTGGCTATTGTTCCGTCACCTATGAAAATATAATTTTTTCGATTTACATCCCTAAAGTCCTCTTGATTCTTGGAGAAATCCCTGAAACTTTTAAGGCAATCGACATTTTCATTTTCAGTCTTATATTTTTTTCATACAATTCTGAGAGATTTTTAAATAGCATATCTGTTTCCTGTTGACAAGCTTAAAAGGAAATGTATCTTCATCCTCTGTAATGTCTGCTATTTTTTCGTTGTTTTGCTGCAAAATTTAGTGAGTTCAAATAGATGCAAATCTAGGTCATTTATAGAAATGACCCTGGTGGTTTTAAGTCGGAAATACAGTTTTTTTAGCCCATTTTCAAGTGGCTCATGTTACCTATTTAAAGCAAATTTTCTCTGATTAAAGTAAACGTTTGTCAACTTGTTTCAGGACTCTTACCAACGTCCACGTGACAAAGGTTGATCGGCTGAATTTACTGATCGTAAGATATTGTTTCCTGGTCTATTTATGGCTATATCCTCATTTTCCACAAAACACAAATTACAAACTCTTCCCCCCCCCATTAGGGTGCCTTTGACATAAAGACTTTGCGTACCTGAAACCCTAAAAGTGGAACTCAAATCCTCTCCACGAAAATGTGATGGTGTAAGTTTTAAACTCTTTAGAAATTATTTTGAATCATTCTTTTGCGCTATTTTGAATATTTTTTTTTGCTTGTAAATTATGAGAACTTCGGAATAAAAACTTCAAACCAATAAAAAAAGAAAAAAAATCTTATCAAAAATAAGAAGAAAACTGGTGTCAATTTGAACTCGTAACTGTAGCTACGATAGGAAATTAGGCTGTTTTCGTATTCGTATAATCAATAGTTCAGCAGGGTTACGTTATATCCCTATGTATCGATCATGGACTTTGTCCGAAGGACCATGGCAAAGACTATGGAAGGGAATGGAATCAAATAGGAAAGTAAAACTATTCTAGACTTAGCCAAGACCTGGGGTCTTTTTTCACAGTTGAATAAGGTTTGGAAGAATGGAAAGATGATTATGCGAACAAAGATTAGGATACTGGAAGCTATAGTGATAACGGTGGTCAAGCATGGTTCAGAAACGCGAGAGCTCCAAAAGATGGAGGAGGATTTGTTAGATGTTTTCTAGAAGAATTGTTTACAGATTTTTTCGAGTACCTGTCCGCCTGAACACGTTCCCACCAATACCCTATTCAAAAAATGTGGTTCTAAGCCGTTTTCTTGAGCTATAATGAAAGAAATGTTGAGATGGGTAGGACATGTTCTGCTAATAAAGGATGACAGATTACCATTTTGTTCAGCATATTTGAAAGGTCCAGTAATTATATCGTTCGGTATGACAACTCAACCCCTCTGGCCCTCAGGGTAAGGGCTACAAGTTATACTACTTGCCCATTGGAAAAATTTAAGGTTTTTATAGAAGGGGTGGTTAAACAAATTTTAAAGGAGGCTAAATTAATTGGAAATTTAAAGTTTTATTTCCCTTTTAAGAGTCAACTAGATGAGATAAATTATTTTTATTATCAATACAAATGATTGTGCATTGTCGGTCTTATATACTTACGCTGATATTTTTCAGTACAGAGCAAATTATGTTCTGGTCTTGAAAAGGCATACAGGTTGTCAGCCCTACTAATTTTTTTCATGCAAAGTTTCTCATTTTATGTATGTTTCTGAAATGTCTTCTGGCATTTCAGCTGTCAAACAATAATAAAAATGCAGTAGATACATTAAGCAACACATTCATTTAAAAAAAAAAAAAATCCTAAGAAATAATGGCTCATAAGATTTTTTCTGTTTTTCAAAATTCATAGAAAAATTTAATACTGAGAATTCTGATCTACTGAATTTGCTGTCTTAAGACGAAAAACAGGTTTGTTGAAAATGACCGAAAAAAGCAGGCGATGGTGAATGGCATCAGCCTAATGTCGACCCTTGCTTAAATTTTCGTTTTAATAATGAAGGAACTGATGCTAGAGCAATGGCCTGAAAAGATTTAAATAAGGGTTGGGTTGCTATGAGATTGAGGTAAATCAACGTTGAGTTATGAGACAAATGATTTGGCTTTCAATATAAGTGTTATTTGCGATTCTACAGCACTGATTCTTACTTTTATTAACTTGTCAGGATATTTACGCCAGTCAAGTGTACGGATACAACTGTCACGTTCATTTATAACATGAATTAATCCTATATGTTTCCTGAACGACTCATTTTCTTGTTCTTCTAGCATTAGTAAAACCAAAATACCTTTGTATTTCTAATATGTCACTTTCGAAAACGTTTCGAAAATTGACAAACTGAGAAGGCTAAAACAATACTGGCACAACTTATATATGGCCTCTAGTTTTAATTATCTTGAGAGAACAATCCTTGAAACGGACTCTCAGGTAAAAGGCCCCCTGCATCCCCTCTCTGCTCAAGTTTGTCAAGATGGAAGTCAAACCTTCGTCACTGACATCGTTTATATCAGAATCAGAGAAATCATAGTAGAGGACATTGCTCTTCCTTTGTCTGAGAATTGGTTTTCCTTGATCAGCTTGTTGTTGATTGTCTGGTTTAGGTTGATCGAAAGCAGGAGAATTATTTGCAGTATCTATATATGAAGATATAGAAGAAAACTGCACTGTCCTTTGACAGATGGCAATATATCAGCACAATATATTTCTGGGGTGCGATCAGAAAAACTGAATAGAATGAAGAGGAAGGAAGGGTTAAAATAGCATAAATTTCTTTTTATTTGAAATATTTTTTTCAATTATCTTGAGAAAACAGTGCATCGGAACAGAACCTATGGGAAAGGGGATCTCTGCCTCAACTCTTTATTCCGAATGTTAAAATGAATGTCATACCTTCATCACTGATATCGTTTATGTCAGAATCAGAAAATTCATAGTAGACGGTATTGTTCTTCTTTCGTCTGAGATTTGGTTTTCCTTGATCAGGTTGCTCCTGATTATCCAGTTCAAGTTGATTGGAAACAGGAGAAATTTTTGCAGTATCCCCATCTGCAGATATAAAAGAAACTTCAACATTTTGCGTTTTGACAGATGGCAGTATCTCAGCTGTGGGATCTGTAATCATAAAACACTTGATGCTTATTTAAAAGTATTCAACTCTGACACGAAGCTTTTCTTTATTTTTTCTTTGAATATGTGAAAAATAAACATCTCATAGAGAGCAAAGTTGAGGCGAAGTCTATCTGTAATCAAATAAACCATTACACATTAAGAGAAAAAAAAAATGGCACAACAAGGTTGACTCATCTTCAGCATGAAAGTCTAAACTTTATAGATGATACCTCGTGAAGATTAATGCAAAAACTTAAGAAGGATACACAAAACTTTTATTTACACCATATGTAAAAATTGGGATCAGAATCTGTCATCTATTAAGAAATTTAGATTGACGAAGATAAAATCCTTAGTGACGGTTTACATCTATAGTTCAACTAGACGCCATCTTCAAGAGTAAGATAGGTGGCGCTGTTTTCACTAGAGAGAGAGAGAGAGAGAGAGAGAGAGAGAGAGAGAGAGAGAGAGAGAGAGAGAGAGAGAGAGAGAGAGAGAGAGAGAGAGAGAGAGAGAGAGAGAGAGAGAGATCGGTATATTTAAAAACTATCGTAGCATAGAGCTAAATTCAGTTTTTTCACAAAAATCAAAGCGTCAATTGATTTGGATTCGGGTATTTGGGTATTCATTCATTATTGAAACTAACCTCGGAGTATGGGTGGTTTCGACAGACCATTACCGGGATTTAGCACGGGTACAAATCAACTCTTATTTGGCAGAAGATAAAAGCAAGTATTGAAAAGGCTTCTGTCATTTTCAATGCGTCAAGGAAATATAATGAAGATGTAAATGATGAAGTAAATGAAGATATAGATGTAAATGAATATGAAGCATGTAGATATTCGGAAACCCTGTTTATTTTTAATATATCTCCTCTTCTAGTCCCAGTCTTTGTAGGGATCAGTATGTATTTGTTTTTGTTGTTGAATATTGGTGTTTTGTTTTAATACTTCTAATAACATCGTACTCACTGCTGGAATTAATAAATAGTTCATAAAATAATAGCTTAATGGTGTTGTCTGCAGCCAGAAAATACGACCCTATTTACCCATAATTTAATCAGAGATGTAATATTGTATGTGATTTTTAATTTTCTGAAATTTCTGAAAAACTCTTCTGAAATTTCTGTTATTGAAAAAAAAAACAAACTAGTAATACATTGAAACATTAAAAACACAGGATTACATAGATAGAGATACCATAAATTTGCAGAGGGTACAGAGACATTAAGCAACAAAACAATTTTTCAAAAAAAGCTCAAATAGAAGAAAACCACGAGAAATGATTTCTCATAGAAAAATCTTCTTGCAAAATTTCTGTAAAAATTTTATGAGCTTGTCAGGAAATTTAGGCCAGTAAAGTGTTTGGACATCACTTTCACATTCAACAGTAATGTGATTTCAGCTATTCAATAATAAAACAAAATAATAGTATTACATTGAAACATTAAAAACCCAGGATTGCACAAATAGGAATACCGAAAACACGCATAGGGTACACAGGTATTAAGCAACAAACACAGTTTTTAAAATAAAGCGGAAAAAGAATGAAACTTAAGAAATGATTGCATATAAAACAAATTTTGAAGTGTTTTTCTTTGTGCAAAATTCATTGAAAAATTTTATATTCGTCGTTCAGATCCACTGAATTGGTTTATTTTAAGGTGAAAAACAGGTTTGTTGAAAATCGACTGCCTAAAAAGGCAGTCGATGCTGAATGGCGTAATGGTGAATCCTCCTTAAATTTTCGTTTTAGTAATGAAGAAATTTAAACTGGTGCTAGTGCAATGGCATAAAAAGAGTCAAAAAACGGTTGGGTTGCTATCCGGTTTAGCTGAATCACCGTTGAGTTCATAACAAATGATTTGGCTTTTAATATTTAAGTGTTAATTACGATTTTATAGCATTGATTCTTATTTTTATGAGCTTGTCAGGAAATTTAGGCCAGTAAAGTGTTTGGACATCACTGTCACATTCAACAGTAACGTAAAGCAATCCTACTCGTTTCACGAATTACTCATTTTTTCGTTCTTCTAACATCAGTAAAACCAAAATGCTTTTGCATTTTTATTGTGTCACTTTCGAATACGTTTCAAAAACTGCCCAACTGAGAAGTCACAAGTAACAAAGGTACAATAATCTAGGGGGCGAGTCAGACAACCGGACAAGAAAGACGAAGAGGGAAGGGTTAAGACGGCATAAACGTCCTTTATTGGCCCCCTCTAGTTTTAATTATCTTGAAAAAACAATTCTTTGAAACATACTCTCAGGATAAAGTGTCTCTGACTCTCCTCTCTATTCCAATATTAAAATGAATGTCAAACCTTCGTTACTGATAACCTTTACATCAGAATCAGAGAAACCATAGCAGACGGCATTTTCATTTCTTCGTTTGAGATTTAGTTTTCTTTGATCAGCTTGCTTTTGATTGTCCGGTATAAGTTGATTGAAAGCAGGAGAAATTTTTGAAGACTCCACATCTGAAGATGTAGAAAAAACTTCCATATTCGGCATCTTGACAGCCGGCAGTATCTCAGCTATGCTATCTGCAATTATAAAATACATAGAGCTTAGTTAAAAATATTCAACCCTGACGTGTAGCTTTTCTTTATTTCTATCTTTGAACACATTCTTTATTCAGGAGCCGTACTGTGAGCAGCTACCTATTAAATAGCTTTCATAATTGGATTATTTTGCAAGGAAAAAAGGATAATCTATTGTGAAAACAAAGCTTTACTGAATAGGGATATTGAGTGCTCATGTGGAATTACTATGCAACTGAGTAAGACTTCACTCAGGGTGTCTAATACTCATGCTAATCTGTTAACAGCCATCGTTATGCTCTCGATTTTCATGATCATGTATTTTGAGAATTTTGATGTTAGCTGGAGAAAGTGCAATTTAGCAATAACCATGTTTTATTCCAGGTGATTTCAACATCAACAGGCTAGATATCAAGCCTTCGGCGAATTCTCAACAGTTAAATCTAATTCTATCTTATAGTTTAGTCCCTACGATTAATATTCCGACAAGAGTTGCTATGACATTAACAAAACTTTTCAACAATGTATTTTGATGCATACCTTTTAGATATCCGAGAATTGTTGTAGATGTTGAATCTGGTCGCTGTGGCTTTTTTGCTGAATTTGAGGTGTCTACTCACAAGCAAGTAATTTCTGACTTGAGTGAAAGAGCTTTAGTTTTTTTATTATGAAAATGCCAGCCTAAAACTGTATAGTAACACGGTTCAAATTAATTGGATATCCTCGCTTCGACAGGAAAATGATACAAATAGTAAATCGGCGCTTTTTTATGAAAAAGTTATAGGAAAAAGCGAAGGAAGCGGGAGTTGTTAAAAGTATGAAAGGACGAAAACATAATGGGAGGAAGCCACGGATAGATCTTCTATAAAAATAAATATAAGAGACATATTGTTTAAGCTACAAGCTTTAAAACCTACGGATGAGAATAAAGTACAAATACCGTATTTTTCCTGATGATTTGAATGATCTTCTCCGTGAGGCTAAGAAAATGTATTTTAGCATGAAATTTAACGAAATTGAAGGTAAAACTTTGAATACCAGGCAAATAGTCCGTAGTTTTATCCGTCAATTCTGAAATAAAATTTTTTCATCTGTATCAAATATTTTATCATCATTAATTAAGGATTGTTACCGATAAATTAAGTCTCCAGATTGTTTGAAACATGCAAAAGTGGCAGTGGTTTCTAAAGGCGGAGAAGAAATAATCTCAATAATTATCACCCAGTTTCAGTTTTACCAGTAATTTTTTGTCTTATTTAGAAATGCTTTGGTTCTCGGTTGACCCCATTTCTTGAGAAGTCTATTTTTTTTAATATTAATCAATTTGGATTCCCGAAGCATAAGAAGACGGAGAATGCACTGATATTTTTGATGAGTGTTATTAATGTGGCTTTAGACCATTTGGTTCCCAACCGATTTTGGTCCCCTCCCCCTCTTGATGTTTAAATTTAGTTATTTAAAATTGTGTATTTGTTATTTTCAAAACGTGTATTCACCTGAAGAAAGCTTAAAAGGCCACTAAGTATTTGTATTTCGGATCGTCCTCTAGGTATAAACAAATAATTGGATAACTTATTATAGCCTCTTAGGGTATGATTTCCATTGTAAAGTTGAATATGTTTTGCTGCAAGGTTTGTGGTACCGCATATGACGTACGCTTTGTATTAGCTGTTTGATTATTTAGTTAGTCCTCTACTATTCTCTAATGTATTTTTTGCCAGCCCCTTTGACAAGTTTTTTACTTCTTGGGGTGGCTGTTAATACAAATATTGTTTTCACATTTAATAAATATATCTTTCTATCACTCTCTCTCACATGGAAAATAGATAGCTATAGAGAGCGAAGTTGAGACGAAGTTTATCTGTTTCAATTAAATTTCATTATGCCATACCTTCGTCACTGATGCTGTTTATATTGGAATCAGAGAATTCATCGTAGAAGGAATTCTTCTTCCTTCGACTGAGATCTGGTTTTGCTTGATCAGTTTCTTCTTGATAGTCCAGTATAAATTGATTGGAGACAGGAGACGTTTCTGCAGCCTCCACGTCTTTAGATGCTGGAAAAACCTCCATATTCTGCGTTTTGACAAATGGCAGTATATCAGGTTTGGTATCTGCAATCATAGAATACACAGTGTTAGTTAAAAGTATTCAACCCTGACTGGTTGGTTATCTTTCTTTCTTTTGTAAAAGATTGAAAGCAAACAGCTACGTCTATTTGTTATCAAATAAATTTCATTTATTCTGCAAAGAGTGGGGCGTTGAGGAGGGGACAGCCCATTTCATATAAGGACTAATTTCTGTTCGTTTTAAGTTTTAATGTCGCTCCTTACTTTCATTAAAAAAAAACTTTTTTTATTTAATTAATAATAGAAGTGCAAAGAGAAGAATTCGGTTTTCAGATCCGCTTAATTTATTAGACGCCTTCTTGAAGCAAATTTTTTACTCTGGGTGGGAGCAAGGAGAAAGCGAAGCCTGGAAATGTCAGCGATGATGGTAGAGTTCTAGGAATCGAAGTATGACCCTCTGTTCCTCGGTAGCATAGAAAATCCGTCAGCTCACCTCAACGTGGTAAAAGGGAGTAAATATCGCTAAGCTTCATGCCAAGCAAGGTGATGGCTAACATACTGCAGGGTGACCTTGAAGAGACATCTTCAAGAAAATGATATCCTAGTAAACGGCACAACATTTGTACTGAATTCTGATTGATGGATAAATCTTCTGGGTTTTGTCTGTTTGGTGGGCGTTGTCGGGCTGAAACCTCTCCCAATCTAATTTATCTGCAATGGGTTGCCTCCTCATAGTAGCATAATATTCGTTGGCAAGAATATATAATGAGTCAGAGGTACTAGCTGGAGATTGTCTGTGCAAGATTTCGACTCTTGTTGATAGAAGAGCATCGCCAAATGCTGAAAACCTTATTGTAACCAGGATGGACCCAGGATTGCAAAGAACCTCCATTCAACTGAATATTCCAGGGACGTCTCGCTGTACAGCTTCTAAGTCCTTCAGTGTAGATTTGAGAAGATGCGTTAGTCTCCGTCCTGTACTGGATCTGGGACTAGTGCTTTTCCCGAGGCAAAAATAATTTTAATGATTTAAACAATATGAAAATTGCAACATGGAATGTTAAAACATTAAAAAATAACAATTATATTGGCATTTTGACTAACGAATTCAGGCGATTCGAAATGGACATATTAGGAGTCTTAGAAACTCTCATATCCCAGGGGTAGGAAACATGAAATTTAAATAAGAATTTTTTTAAAGTTGAAAAAACATTAGCGTGAAGAGCGAGGAATCGAAGAGGTAGCACACCCCCTCATATACGGAATAATTTCTGTTCGTTTTAAATTTAAAATTCTGCTCCTTACTTTTATCTAAAAAATTTCTTTTTCTTTAAATTTAATAAAAGATAGGAACGGGGCCACAATTAGTAATAAGGAAAAAGTTAAAGATAGATGGGCATAAAATTTTGAGAATGTATTAAACCGTGATAAAGTTATAGAAAAAGATATAAAGGAGAATCAAAAAGTTTGAGACATTTTGGATGTGTAGTAAGATTTATTTCGTGAGAAAAAAATGGTGACAGTACTAAAAGGATAAAGAAAATAATAAGACCACAGGTGCTGATGGTGTGGCAAACGAGTTTCTTAAATATGGTGGTTGAGGTTAAAAATAAGTTACTGATAATTATGAATACGATTTTTGAAAAAGAGGAAGTGCCTAGCGATTTCAGAAAAACAAACCTTGTATAAAAAAGATGAGCAGAGTGAGTGTGGTAGGTACAGAGGCATTAGCCTGGTTTCTGTAGGTAATAAATTACTTACTATGATGATACTTTTTAGACTTAGAGATGCTTTAGACAAAGTTTTAAGATAAGAACAGTGCAGTTTTAGGAATGATACAGAATATGTCTATTAAATTTTCACTCTTAAGTTAATAATTGAGAATTGCCTGAATCATCTTTTAGTCCTCAGTTTTACAGACTATGAGCAAGCGTTGATTGAAGCATATCCTTGTATGGCATCCCAGTGTATTTTATTTGTTATGCGTATTATATTAATAAATTGAACTTGAACTTGAAGTGATTAATGCTAAGTACAAGAATAACACTGCTGCGGTTAAAGTAAGGAAGGAGTAAAGTAGTTGGTTTCGTATTAAATCAGGAGTTTAGCAGGGCTGTGTTCTATCCCCCTTTGTATGGATCATTTTGATGGACTTTGTATTAAGAAGCACAGGAAAGGCAATGGAAAAACACGGAATCAAACGGGAAAGTGAAACCTTCCTAGACTTGGATTATATAAATGATTTAAGCATCCCAGATAAAAGCGTGAACAAAATGAAAAACTTTTAGAGGTTTTGCAAGTTCAGGTGCTATAATAGGTTTGAAAATTAATATTAAGAAGACTAAGTTTCTAAGCATAGAAATAAGTGAAGATGAAAAGGTGACCTTGGGTAACAATATATCTATCAAGTAGAGAGCTTCATTTACCTTGGTAGGATCATGGGCAGCGCAGTAGCGCTGCCTAAGTAAAGAGGAATATGGGCACAATGTATTATTTCTATAATTTTTTTTTTTAAGACCAGGCACTTCGTATCGAAGGAGTTGTCGTGGAAACTTCAGAAAACGCTCACTCGATCGGCAACTGAAGGGGCTAGTGTCCTTTTTAATAGTCAAAAGTTATCGAAGGGCATCTAACCCCCCTCCCGCGCCCACCGCTTCCCAAGCAAATCCAATCAAAATTTTAAGTAGCCATTTCGTTCAACGTAGTTGAAAGGTCCAGAAATTATGTATTTGAGGATGTCAACCCCCCCACAGCCCTCAGGGCAAGGGTTGTAAGTTATGCCCTGGAGGCATATATATATATATATATATATATATATATATATATATATATATATATATATATATATATATATATATATATATAAGAGAGAGAGAGAGAGAGAGAGATAATTTATTAGCCAGAATAACGCTTACATAATCTTTCAACAATCATCGTGGAAACCCATTGGGTTGTATGTGATGGTGGTTCCCATCCTTATAATCTACTAATATATATTTGCACTTTACCTATAAATCAAAAAAAAAAATTGAATCATTAACAACTTCCCAGATGGTAACGTTTCAACCCACTCTTGAACTGGCTAACATTATCTTCCCCCTTTATACCCTCAGAAAGTAAATTCCACAGCTGTGGTCCTGCAAAACACGGAAATAATATCCACGTTGAGTACTCTCAGCCTCTACAACTATCCCTGAAGAATGCCTAGTTTCGTAACAATGATAAAACGAGTTAGACTTAAAAAATTACCTAAATCCCTCCGGTGAAAATAGATTCAAGCACTGATAAACAAAAATAGCTAGTTGATAATCTCTTTACTTATAAATATTTGGAATTTTCATTTTAGTAAAGCAACTGAAAGTACTATTTTCAAATCTCACCTAGTATCCTAAGACACAAACAACTTTAATTTGTAAAATTTGAACTTTTTTTAAAACTTGACACAAAAGAACAAGTCCACAGCAAACAACCATAAGAAAGATACGGACTGATAAGAGAATGACAGAGGATCATTATAATTCTTGGTAGGAGCTCATTCCTTAGCGTTCTTATAAGGCCCAATCCTCTTGCCACTTTTGCTGCTACTGCATCACAGTGTAATTTCCAACTCAAATTGCAATCGAGATAAAAACCTAAATATTTTACACTAGAAGCTTATTTTAAGAATTCACTATTCAGACATATTTTATTTTTTAAAATAACGCGAGTACCAATCCTACAAAAAGTCATGAAGTTCGTCTTAAAAACATTAATAGATAGACAGCTACATCTCATAAAACTTGCCAGTTCATTTAAGGCCTTATTAGCCTTTTCAATGAAAAGATTTTCGCAATATGATGTTACAGCAAACATAGTGTCATCAGCAAAGGACGTGATCAATGTCACAGGAATACAGAATGGTATCTACATAAATTAGGTAAAGTAGGGGCCCAAGCACCGAACCTTGTGGAACTCTATAATGGACACTATAACTTCTTGATTTGTAGCCATCAACATTCACTCTAAGTGTTCTCCCTTATCTTGAGTCCAAGATAAGACTCAAAAAAATTCAAAGATACATCCTGAATAACTAAACAACGTAGCCTGCTCACTTAAAAACAACAATATCGAAAGCTTTGCAAAAATCTATGAAAATTGAAAGCACTGGCTTCCCAAGCTCAAGCGCAGAGTTAAAAAAATCTGTGAGATGGTGGACATTCAGTATGTATTGTAGAATGACTTTTCCTCAATCAAAAATACAGAGGGGGCTCATTAGATTGCTAATCAGATATTTTAGTGCTCTTTTTGAAATTCAAAGTGATCAAAGGGTGGACCCCCCCCCCCTGCCCACACACCTCGTATTTTCCGAAAATGCATCTGATAAAAATTTTCATTTCAGTTACATTTTCCGAAAATGCATCTGATAGAAATTTGGAGATTGCCATTTGCTATCTTAGAAACTTTGAAAAGAGCTCATTCGATTTGACACTGAAAAAGCTAGTGCCCTTTTTAATAGTCAAAAGTGATTGGAGGGCAACCAACCCCACTCCCACGCCCACCATTTCCACAAAGACGCCCAATCAAAAATTTTGTGATGGCAATTTTGTTTAACGTAGCTAAAAGGTCCAGGAACTATGTCTTTGAGAATGACAACTCACCCAAAGCCCTCAGGCAAGGGTTGTAAGTTATGCCCAGGGGGAATATAATATGTATATAGAAAGGGTGATCGTTAAAACTCCGGAATGGGCTTATTTGATTGGAAATAAGATTTTCTAGTGCCCTTTTTAAGATTCGGAGTGATCAGAGGATGGATAACACCCCCCACCTACACCTCATATTATCCCAAAATGCATCTGATAGAAACTTTGAGATGGCCATTTGTTGTCGTAGAAAATTCAAAAAAAGGTCACTCGATTGGAAACCAATCAAAACTTAGAAATAAACATTTTGTTCAACGTAGTTGAAAGGTTCGGAAATTATGTCTTTGAAGACGAAGCCCCCCACTCCCTCAACAGCCCTCAAGGCAAGAGTGATCAGAGGGTGGATAGCCCCCCACACCTCACGTTTTCTCGAAACGCATCTAATAGAAATTTTGAGACGGCCATTTGTTGTCCTAAAAACTCTGAAAAAACTCATTTGATTGGAAATTGAAAGGGTCAGTGCCCTTTTTAATAGTCAGAAGTGATTGGAGGGCAACAAACTCCCCTCCCACACCCAACACTTACCCAAACACATCTAAACAAAATTTTGAAATAGCCATCTTGTTAAGCATAAAAGAAAGGTCCAGAAATATGTTTTTGAGGATGACACCCCCCCCCACGGCCCTAGAAAGGGTTTTAAGTTATGCCCTGGAGGTATATGAGGTATATATAGAAAGGATGATCGTATAAACTTCGGAGAAGGCTCATTGGATTGATATTATAAATTCTAGTGCCCTTTTTTTACGATTCAGAGTGATCAGATCGTGGATACCCCCCCCCCCCCTCCCCACAAACCTCGGGTTTTTCAGAAATGCATCTGATAGAAATTGTGAGATGGCCATTTGTTGTCATAGAAACTTCAAAAACAGCTCATTCGCTTGGAAATTCACACACACAGATCACATATTTTCCCGAAATACGTCTGATAGAAATTTTGAGATGGCCATTTGCTGTCGTTGAAATTTCGAAAACAGCTCATTTGATTGGGAATTGAAAGTGCCATTTTGTCCAACGTAGTTGAAAGGTCCGAAAATTATATCTTTCAGGATGACAACACCCCCCCCCCAAAGCCCCCTCACCTCATATTTTCCCGGAATGCATCTGATAAAAATTTTGATATGGTCTTTTGGTGTCGTAGAAACTTCGAAAAAAGCTCGTTCGATTGGAAATTAAATGGACTAGTGCCCTTTTTATTAGTCAAAAGTGATTGTAGGGCAACAAGCCCCCCCATCACGCCCATCAATTTCCACAATACATCGATACCTTTCACAACAAGTGACACAAATCCGGAAATTTTCATTGACCTCAATCCACCCTTGATACAGCCTAAATATAATGGTAACCTTGATTACCACATTACAGATGCCCAAAAACGTGTGGACATTAACAAGGTGAATAGCCTGCATAATAAGACTTTCTCTTCTGATAATAAACTAAAATATGCTAATATAATCTTGGCAGGTTTTTGCCAATTAGGAGACAATTGTGTATTTGAACACGTTTTTTCTTCAACCAAGCTCCAGCCAAAAAATGTTTTCGAAAATAGAGTTAAGGTAAATTACACTAAAAAAAATGAGCTCAGTGATTTTCAACCAAGTTCCAGCAAAAAAGTTCCAACAAAAAAAATGTGATATGCAAACATTTTAATCATAATCGTTGTAAATTTAGTAAGCAGTGCAAATTTTTACATATATGTCGTAATTTTATTTCAGGTAGTTGTGGTTCCGTTAAGTGCAGTTTTGACCATGTGAAGCTTTGTCCAGTTTTAGCTTGTAATAGCAAATATTGCAGTTTTGCCCATGCACCAAAAGTAGGTGATGTTAATTCTCCTCCACGGGGCCCTGTTCCAGTGTCCCTGTCCAAAGATAAAAATTGTAAGAGCCACTCATCTCCCTTCCGCTGTCCTTTTTTAGTGCACCGCACTCAAGCAAAAATTTCTCATCAAAGTTCATTAGACACAGCTCAAAAATTGACAAACCCTTCCCCATCCCGAACTCTCCTCCCTTTGTTACCACCTCCCCCTCCCCGAATACAGAAGTCCTATTTCCTCCCCCCTCACAGTATGCTGCCCTATTCCCTCCCTACTCTGCCACACACCAGCAATTTCTTACCGTAAATGAATCCCTATTCCCAACCGGCCCCCCTTTCCCAGTACCTTACGACCCCCCCAGCCCATTCGTTTTATCCCTCGTGCCTACCCTGTCAACGTGACTCAGGTCTGAAACTTTTTGCATTCAATAATTGTCTTGTAATGAATCCTAATTGTTCTCCTCGTGCTTCATCCATATCATTACCCGTCCCCCCACCCCCAAATCCTTCTCTTACACTAATAATTCATCTATCGATGTTGACTCTAATAGTCATCCCATAAAAGTCAAATGTGCTCCCTCGGAACCTTGTTCTGACAACATTAATCTGGCCCCCGCTAAGAATCCCACCACACCCCCTGTACCCATTTGTAATTTAAATAAAGTTAAGTGTAAAAATAGTACCTTTGCAGGTCGTTTTAAATTTCCCACACTTTTTTAAGCAACGCTGAAAGTCTTAATTTTGGAAGACTTAATGAATTAGACTCCTTTTCTAAAACATATAGATCAGACATAATCGCTATTACTGAAGTACACGCTCAAAATACACACATGTTAAAAATGAATAATTTCTCCCAGTTTACTAAACTCAGACCCGAAACCCACCCTCTGGGTAAGAAAGGGAGTGGAATTCTTTTCTTTGTCCGTAATGATTTTATCCTTCAGAAATATTAGTTCCTTGTCTCACTCCCTTTGATGAAATTTTGTGGGTTTGTGTTCGACCAAAGGTCTTACCACGTCCTTTCAATTTGATTTTCCTGTGTTGTTTTTACTACTCTCCTGGGCAGAGAGCGGCTGAAAAAATTAATTTTATTGAAAAATTGCATGACAGTGCTGACTATGTACTATCTAAATACCCAAATGCTGGAATTTTCCTCTTAGGTGATGCAAATGAATTAAAACTTGAGTCTACATGTAATACTTTTAGTCTAAAACAAATTGTAAAAGTCCCTACTACCAAAGGCAATTCTACTCTTGATTTAATATGCACCAATATGTCAAATTTCTACAGACCCGTCACCATTCTTCCCCCTCTCGGAGGTAGTTACCACTTTAGCCTACTCCTATCTCCACTAGCTACAGTTAAACATTCCTTTACTATTACTGAAACCGTCTTTAGACCTCTAATTGACTCAGGACTCTACAATTTTGGCTCTTGGATCAGCAGTGAAAATTGGTCCCCTGTGTACCAAGCAAATGATGTCGACTTTAAGGCTTTGTCCCTCCAAAATTTATTGAGGAGTAATTATGAAGCCCATTTTCCGGCGAAAAAAATTAAAATATGCTCTACTGATAAACCTTACATTACTGCGACTTTTAAAAGACTAATAAGGAAAAAAAAAATCAATTTGTTCAAGCAAGAACATATCACACAGGCTATGATCTAAGAAAGTTCCTGAAGAGAAAATTGAGAAAGGCAGCTTCTGAGTATTACAATAGTAAGGTTAAAGATCTGTATTCTAACAAGCCCAAACAATGGTACAGGAAAATTAAAGAGATTAGCTGAAAAAACCCTGTTGAAGTTAATTTTCATCTCCCTGAGCCCCCTTACAAGATAGCCAACGATTTGAACCTGCATCTTGCGTCCATAGTACAAAGTCTCCTTTCACTGGCTCAGGTCAAACTACTCCTCCCCCCACCTCTTTCCCCTAAATTTCTCCCTCTGATGTTATAAATAAAATCCGAAAGCTCAAAAAATCAAGTACTTGCCCATTAGACATCCCGATTGACTTGATTAAAGCCTTTTCAGACACAATTGCTGGACCTTTATCTGATATTTTTAATCAAATTACAAAATCTGGTAAATTCCCAAGTTGCTGGAAACTAGGTTTTATAACACCCATCCCGAAGAAATCTTCCAGTCTGACTATAACCAACATGCGTCCTATTACACTCACTCCAGTTTTTTCTAAGCTTTACGAAGGGTTCCTTTGTGACTGGCTTAAAATTAAAATTATACCAAGCATTGACATCCGATAGTTTGGTAATTTAAGAAAAACATCCACCACCCATTACCTTGTACACTTGATTAACACCATCCTAAGTGAACTAGAAAAACCAAATGTTTGGCTAAACCTGGTTTTAGTCGATTTCCAAAAAGCGTTTGACTTAGTTGACCACAATATCCTAATTCGTTTACTACATGATAACTTTGAAATTGACCCACTCTTAGTAAATATTGTTATATCGTTCCTTTCAAACAGATCACAAGTTATAAAATATAAAAATACCTTCTCTAACCCCCTCCCTAGGTACTGTGGAATACCTCAAGGAACCTTATTGGGACCACTATTATTTCTTGTCATGATTAACGAAATTGGCAAGGAATTCCACCAAAGATGGAAATATGTGGATGACTTGTCGATCCTTGAAGTATGTCATAGGAATATTAAAAGTTACCCCGTTGAAAGCCTAACCCAATGTTCGAATGAATCTAAGAATCTAAATATGACAGTAAATCCCACTAAATCACAGATAATGACGATCAACTTCTTGAAATCTACTCCTGCTTTTTGCAACCCAATCCCAAGCGAAATGCTAGTGAAACATGCTAAGCTTCTTGGTGTCACAATTTCTAATCATCTTAAGTGGGACACACATGTTTCCAACATTGTTAAACAAGCAAAGGTTTCACTATCCATTTTTAAGCTGCAAAACAAATTTAATTGTCCTAAGATACAGTCCCTCCGTGTTTACTTATCCTTTATCAGGCCGTTATTGGAATATGCATGTCCGGTCTGGCATTCGCAACTTTCAAATGAACTTAGTGACAAAATCGAGTCGGTCCAAAAGCGTTCGCTCAGGATCATTTACAAAGAAGGCAAAATTCGATACTCCTTCCTCCTTAAAGCTGCACGCATTACCACCTTAAAAGAAAGGAGGGGAAAAATTTGACTGCTTTTCGCTAAATCAGTCATTTCCAATCCCCGTACTGAGGACTTACTCCCTGATTTTCACAATCCCATTAGACTCCGACTCCCCCGGTCAGCCTCCTTAGCAATCCCAACATACTCTCCGATTCATGCTGTTACAGAGAGGTTTCGTAAAAGTTTTATACCCTTTATTCTGGAACACCTTAATAATAATTCGTGATTATGTACTTGCCAAATTCCCCTTTTCCTCTATTGCCGTTTTTATTTTCTTGATTTACTGCAATGTTCTTGTAATTTAATTGTTAAGTTTACTGATTTACCCTTTATCTTTGATGATTTTGCTTTTTAAATTCCTTTTTAAGTGTTTGACTTAATGTACTGTTTTGAATTTTTTTTTCTTAGCTTTTACTGACATATAAAGCGAATTCGGCTCTATAGAGCTTGTGATAGTCTTTTGAAAATAAATATTATCTTATCTTAATAAAGCTTTCATTAACATAGCAAGGCTCAATTTCTAGAGCTAGTAGAGCTCCAAATACCCAACTTGACTTGTGTCTCCAAATGTTGACCATGATGTACAAAAACTCTTTTGTCCCCTATTTTGTTTCCCATTTTATTAATTGATTCAACTTTTTGTTTTAAGTTTATCTCCTAACATCTGTTTTATCATTGTAACTGTTCTGACGTGCTTATGCTAGCTTTTGTGCAATTTTAGCCAATAAATCATATTCTATTCTATTATGCTTTCTAAATGTATAGTGCCAATTTACAGAGTTTATATTCGCATATTAAAGCAAATGTAAGCTATTCAAAAATTGGGTTGACTTTGAATAACAGTGAACATTACAACAGTAACAAATAAATACCTTGACAGTATCCATTAATCGTGGAATTGAAAATAGCTTCCAGTTTTGCCTTTTCATTGCTGTTCTTGCATTCATTATCAGTACATTTAAATCCATTAATATCCTCTGAAACATGCTTCCTCATAATTAGATGTTCCTTTATGTTGTTAACATTCGGACATAAACAAATGGGGCACTTCTTTTCTTTATCAGCTTCATGTTTTATATAATGAATGGCAAAATCTGAGTAGTTGTTTATTTCTTCACGGCAAATTTCACAGATAAATGACAGCCCTGTCTCACAGTTTGTAGACTTATGTAGTTGTAAAAAATAAAAAGTATTTTCGATCTTTCCACAAGCACTACACCGCCATTTACCACAGCAGTTTTCTTCAATAGTGAGTTTCGTTAGCTTTTCTATCTCAACAGTTGTTTTTAAATAAATTTTTTCATCCAGTTTAGAACTGTTGGACCCACTAGCCAGCCAAATAGTTTCTCCCGTACTTAAAAAATCCTGAAGTCCAATACGTTTCTTCTGAAAACAGCCATTGCGGAAAGAGCCTAGAAGATCAGAGAAAAACGTAAGGTAGTTGAGTTAATAACCAATATTGACTGTTAATATACCAAGCAGTCAGATTCCAGGTGAGAAAGGTGCAGAGTATAAACAAAAAACTGTGGAATAGGTGCAATAAACTATCTATATTAGAACTTCAGGATCTTCTGGCTTGTGTTCGACCATCCCTTCTCCCCCCGGTGAAATAGCCATATGCATTATCACAAAAACAAAACGTTGCAGTAGCATTTTTTATTACCTCAAATATTTAAGACACTTAGGAGCAACCTTTGGTGGGAAGAGAGATCAGAAAGCTTTTCCTGAGAATTATCAGAAGATGTACTCAAAGTGTGCTCGCCGTAAAATTTACAGGGGATCCTTTAAATAAGTCATAAGTAGGAGAAATTCCCAACAGCTCTTCCCTCCTCGTGTTGTTCGCCAGCAAACCAATAGTGATTTCTTTATACAATAACATTTTGTTTATTCTACTTGACTAAAAATTAATGAAACACGTTTTGCTATTATTAGATATATAGCAGAAAAACATGGATTATCTCAGAAAATAAGGAAATATGATACTAAATGATCGTAAATACTAAATATTTTTCCAGTCGACGATATTGGCTTCGCCTTCGGTTGACTCTAGCGACCGCAAAATTCTTTTTTCGAGGGTGTTCATAGTTTACAACGCTGCTTTGTGATCTTCTAAAAAATCCTTTAAAATATTCATAGGTTATGATTCCACTTGACTTATTTCCACATACTTTGCAAGGGATGATTTCAATTTGGGCTAAAACCCAAAATAGGAACTTCAAAAAATAATTAGGGTTGGAAAAATTCAGCCAATATAAAAGACACATCAATTTGATAGATTTGAGACAGATGGTACATGAAGGTTATTAAGCCCCCTCCAACCTAAAGTCAAATTCTATATATTCAGACTTTATCCGCTCCAGATTTTCTCCAAATTTTTAATATCTCACAAAGGTCTTTCCGACACGTTTTTAATTTAGCGAAAACTCGCTTATCAGAAAAAATTTCAAAACTCGAATTTCAAGATTTTCAACAAAGACGAATTTTCCTTCCTAGATTTTGTCCTGGCTCTCCTTGGAAAATCTATCCTCCAAGGTTTTCACACCCAGGGAGCTAAGTATTCTATCAAAAGGACCTAAATTTGCAATGGCTCAGACACACGTAAATATATCAGAAATTATTACGAGTGTCCGGTATTTTTAGCTCTCATGGTGAAGTTGAAAATCTAGACCTACTAAGAGGAGAAATAGTAAAGAGTATTCTTGATTATAAGCCGTCATGGTCGCTTACAACTCAATCAAAGGAAGAAATTAAAATCCTCCAAAATTTGAAAAAAGATAAAAATACAGTAATTGCAAGAGCGAACAAAGGAGACACAGTTGTGATTATGAATTCTGCAGATTATCAAAATACAAAAAAAAACTTTTAATGGGTAAAAATACTTATAAAGAAATAAAAACTGATCCCATAGATAAATACACCAAGCGGTTGAGAAAAAAATTTGAAATTTTAAAAGACAATAGACTAATCACCCCTCCAATGTACAGAAAATTTTACCCAAAAGGTTGTTCAGCCCCAAAATTTTATGGTCTACCCAAAATTCGTAAGAAGGATACTCCGTTACGTCCTATTGTAGCATGTTATAGTTCTCCAGCTATAGATGTAGGAAGATTCTTAGCTACAATTTTCAAGTCTCTTCTAACAACACGGAAATATTATATAGAAAATTCCATAGATCTTGTTGAGAAGCTGAAAAATCATAGTATAACAGAAAAAACTATCTTATCTAGTTTTGATACAGTTTCCATGTACACTTCATGCGATGTCGATAAATGTGAACAGGCCTTACAAAAAAAATTAGAGGAAAATTCTGCTTGGTCAGATTATAAAACCTTGGAAATTAACACAATAACGACGCTTGTACGTTTTTGCAACAAGTTCTCTATATATTTTATGCTCCGAGAAAAATTTTCCCTTGAGGTCAAGGGCCTACCCATGGGCACTGTTTTGTCTCCTTTTTGTCAAATTTTTACATGGATTTCATAGAACAGTCTGCTTTGAATAGTTTCTCCTTAAAACACTCTCTCTAGTTTCGTTTCGTTGATGATATTCTTGCTGTTTGGGAACATGGTCAGGACTCTCTAAAAGATTTTTTGGCACACTTGAATTTTTTGATTCGAATCTTCAATTTACAATAGAACTGGAAGATTCAGGAAAGCTCCCTTTCTTGGACGTTTTAATTATAAAAAATATTCCTAGTCATGAATTTTCTATATATAGAAAGCCGACCCATAATGATCGGTATCTATATTTTTCGTCAAATCAACCTCCTTGTGTAAAAAGAGGGGTAGTAATTTCTTTAGTCGAGAGGGTTCTAAAAATATGTTCACGTAATCATGTAAAATCCGAGTTAGATTATGTTAAAGATATTCTATTCTGTAATGGCTACCCAATCAATCTCATTGAAAATATAATAGATAGACGATTAAAAAAGGTGAGACAGGAAAATATGGAGCCCGTCCCCCTTGATTCAGTTACACTGGCAATTGAGAAAAAAACTTTCACTACATTACTATACGTCTCGAAACTCAGCGACAAACTTGAAAAAAACAAAAAAAAACATAGTCTCTCTGTTCCTTTCAAAACTGAACAAAAAGTTGAACATTTTTTTAACTCGGGAAAGGATAAAACGGACCCTATACTAGGTAGTGGTGTCTACAGAGTCCCGTGTTCATGTGGAAAATTTTACATTGGCAGGACACATCAACAACTAGGTGAACGATTGCATGAACACAAAATTTCAATAGACAAGTCCCTGAGATTGGAAAATAAAAATGACAACTTTGATTCAGCTCTGGCTGAATCTGGCTGAATATATACGAAAATCCTGACCATTTAGTTCTTTTTGAAGAGGCAACTTTAATATCTACCGTAAATGGCCTACCACAATCTTTTAAAGAGGCAATTGAGATAAAAAAAAACTTATAAATAGAAATTTGGCTATAAATAGAGACAAGGGAGATATTTCCTGAAGCCCAATTCATAAAAATTTTATATTAAAAGACTCTAAGAATATTTTCGTCCAGTCTAATTTAAGACAACCTGTCCACATATCTAATGAAAACCAAAATTGTAGACAGGCGAAATCTGTTGCAAGGCAAAGGATACTTATTCAATCTAATTGCTAACTTCTCTTTCATTGATTTCAAGTTGGTTTTTGTTGTTTGATTCAGTGTCTTTTACCTCTCGTACAGTTCACTTAAGAAGGTTAGATTTTGATTGTTTCTTTTTTTTTCTTTTTCCTCTTTCTTATTTTTTTAGCACTGAGGACGACTTGGCGGAGGTCCTTGTCGAAATATTTGCCTGTTTTTCATATTTTGCTACTGGCTGATAAAATCCTCATTTTTCACCTATTTGATTTTTCTCTTTTCATTTATTATTTCCTTTCTTTGTTTTCATACGTCAGGCTAGTTAATTTACTGATTTTTCATTTATAAATTAACCTTATCCTGTTAAGCCTTCTGGAAGCATCTAGAGACTCTAAGCATTTTCTCTATATTCCCCATACACTACGAAAATTAGAATTCCCAAATTAAAATGAAAGTAAGAAAGAATCGCGTTATGTAGCATAAAGACTGAGACCATGTGTCTCAAAATGTCTGTTTATACTTTATTTAATAAAACATTGGCCTAATGTAAAATAAACAAAAGGATGGAAAGACTTTTACATTCTTTCTGTTTGAAAGCATACCTTCTTCACTTAATATGAAAGAGCCAACCAGAGCCTGAGATGTGCTGCAAGAACTGCTCTTGGAATTGTCCGAATTCCACGAACTGCTCTTGGAATTGTCCGAACCATAAGATGAATGAGAAAAATTTGAAAATTGCATGGGTTCATCATTATTAATTTGCAAAGGATCCACGATTTCTGAAAAACAAAGTGATTGAATGATACAAACAGCACTACAGGACACATAGCAAGACAAATCATGCAGTAAACTATGTAATGAGCCCTTCGTTGCATTCTCTCAAAGGAGAAGCCCTGGCTTGAAATACACCTTGCTTGGGCTTTTATTGTAAATTTTGAAATTTTGAAGAATTTAATTGAAGATTTTTTTATTTTATTGAATAAATTAATTTATTGAAGAATTTAATTGAAGAAAGAATTTTTGAAGAGATTAACTGATTGAATCACACAACAACAAAAAACACTACAGAACACATGGCAAGACAAAATATGTAGTAAACTATGTAATGAACCCTTTGTTGCATTCTCTCAAAGGAGAAGCCCTGGCTTGAAATACACCTTGCTTGTGCTTTTATTATAAGTTTTGAAATTTTGAAGAGTTCAATTAAAGAATTCTTTTCATTTTTTGAAAAATTTAATTGAAAAAAGAATTTTCGACGAGATTAAGTGATTGAATCACACAATAAAAAGCACTACAGAACACATGGCAAGACAAACTTGTAGTAAACTATGCAATGATCCCTTTGTTACATTCTCTCAAAGGAGAAGCATTGGCTTGAAAATTGCCTCGTAAAATTTGCTTTGGCATTTATTGTAGATTTAAAAATTTTAAGGATATACAGCATTGAAAAAATTTAAATTGCTGACCAGCTAAGTTCGAACTTTGTCATGTGAAAATTTACTTTTAAGCTGTTGCATGTTTATATTTTGATAGGTTTTTGCTTACGTACTTTACTTATACTGAAATTGTACAACATCATCGTAATAACTGATGTATTGTTTTTTTTCTCTATAAGTGTTAGATAATATTTTTATTTGCGCATTTCGGTGTTTTGTTTTGCACTATGCAAATCCTTTTTTACTTATCTTAAAACTACATGAGATTTTCAACGTAGAGCATTTTTCTGAGACTGCCGAAAAACATGGCTAATAACACCTCATCTTTTGCACGCCTGTTTTACGGTTTGTACACGTTTCAAATCGTTATTAAGTATTTCTGATAGCAGTATCATATATACCATTAGAGAAGCTATTAGAAGGCCTTGTAAACACGTTTTTCAAATTTTAAATGATTCATTTACCTACAAATGTCTGAACATTGGCAATTGTATTTCTTTTTTTTTATTGTTTTTTTTTAGTAATGTATTTTGAAAGTTTGAGCTTTGAAACAAGATTCAGGAACTTTTTTCAACGTATTTTTTTTTGTTTTTATCATAAATACATGATATATTATAAATTGCAATTGTTTGGTATCTGCACTACGCAGACCATTGGTGAGCATACAAAAAAAAATTAAGTTAAAATTGTCAAAAATGTGGGATTGAATGATAATTTTGTTCAAATGCTAAGTAAGTTTAGTTAAGATAAAAAGAAGCGTTTTTATTTAGTTTTAAATCTATTGGATTCTCAATATTATTAGAAAAATCCGACACAAAAACGATGATTTTGGCATATGGTTTAACAATAGTTAAATTTTAGGATGTTGTATCAAAATCCAAAAATGGAGGGATATTGTACAGGGTTAAAATTTTGTCGCATCTACATTCGCCATTACAATTTTTAGACAAGGAACTTCGCAAAAATCAGCTATCTATTAACTGAATTTACACGAACATAATTTTGATTAATCTTCTCTAGCGAGTCGAATCATTTATCTATATTCTTCATATATATAAAAAAAAAATCCAAAATTTGTCATCCAGCGTAATCTACAAATAAAAAAGACAAACTATTTTATGTATCCAAAAAAACTAGGCAACTGCTCCAACCAATGAAAGGAATAATCCCATCATGTTTTATATGGACTGAGATAAAGTATGTCAAAACGCTAGTTTATGCTTAATTTGATAAAAAACAAATTAGCCTAATGCAAAACTAACAGGACGAAAAGGCTGTTGCATTCTTTCTGTTTGAAAGCATACCTTCTTCATTTGATGAGCCAACCAGATCCTGAAACGAGTTGCCAGAACCGCTCTTAGGAGTGTCCAAACCATAAAATGGATGAGAATAATTTGAAACTTGCAGAGGTTCATTATTCTTAATTTGCAAAGGATCCACGCTTTCTGAAAGAAAAAGTGATTGAATGAGAGTAAAACATTACAGAACAAATGGTGAGACAAAACGTGTAGTAAATTTTGGAATGAACCCTTTGCTGTTTTCATCAAATGAGGTGCCTTGGCTTGAAAATTGCATCTCACACCTAGCTTGGGCTTTTATTGTAAATTAATGGAAAAACTTTTTCCATAAAACAAGGTTTTCAAAGAAAATTAAAGAGCTCCATTAAACCAAAAATGAACAGAAAAAGTTTGCTGTTTTCTGTTTTCATCAAATGAGGTGCCTTGGCTTGAAAATTGCTTCTCACACCTAGCTTGGGCTTTTATTGTAAATTAATGGGAAAACTTTTTCCATAAAACAAGGTTTTCAAAGAAAACTGAAATATACAAAGAAAAAAAGAAATATACAATAAAAGCTTGGGCTTTTATTGTAAATATACAAAGAAAAAAAGAAACATACAATAAAAGCTTGGGCTTTTATTGTGAATTAATGGAAAAACTTTTTCCATAAAACAAGGTTTTCAAAGAAAATTAAAGAGCTCCATTAAACCAAAAATGAACAGAAAAAGTTTGCTCTTTGCTGTTTTCATCAAATGAGGTGCCTTGGCTTGAAAATTGCTTCTCACACCTAGCTTGAGTTTTTATTGTAAATTAATGGAAAAACTTTTTCCATAAAACAAGGTTTTCAAAGAAAATTAAAGAGCTCCATTAAACCAAAAATGAACAGAAAAAGTCAAACAATATTCCAAGCGTAAAACTACCACAAATCACAATCCATAAATAAATAAAACTTAAAACAAATACATTCGGTACTTGAATGATGTACCCCCTATCTAATATTCTTCTAATATGTTTCTCTGACGCTCAATACTAACAAAATTTGCCAAAGTAAGATAAAAATATAATACTTTAGAAACAAATTTGGGCTACATATTTGCACATTAGGGGGGAGGGGCCTATAAGCTTAAAGCTGTCATTTATAGCGTGCGGTTTTCCATGACGGAGAGCGTATTTTGTTTGCTGGCACCGGTGTATTTTACTATTAACAAAATGTTTTGCTAAAGTGGACTGTGAAAGAGCACAGTTAAATCTAGTTATCCGAAATCATCTGCTAGCGAGGATCCTATAAGCACAGTGAGGTTGTTATTTGCTGATAAACTCAATATTCAAGACAGTTCAGGCATTGATATTGAAAAATGCTATGGAATCACGAAGAAAGCACTTGCTGGGTCTGATCACTAGAGCTTCGGGTTCGGAAAGTAGTTTAGAGGCTATCTTTGTGAATTTCGCTCGACCTAGTGATCGTGCCATAATTATGCAAAACTGCGGTACACGAAAAGTCAGGAATTAGCCTGGCCGTGGATCTACCACCGGAACTTGCTAAGCGCCGAAAGCAGTTTTTGCCTTTGGGCATTAAATTGCGTGATTAAATAATGACAAAACAAGTGAAAGCAGAGTTGTGCAAAAAGGGATCAAGGTGTGGCTGGAAGTAAAAAAAAAAAAAAAAAAAAAAAAAAAAAAAAAAAAAAAAAAAAAAAAAAAAAAAAACTTGAAATGCATCATGGAAAAAGCACGACGACTCTTGTTATGATTTTCTGCAAGCAATCTCAGATCTGCGAAATCCAGTTGTGGAAGTTTCTAACTGATTATAGCGAATTTTTTCTGGTTTGTTTAATTGGCGTAATAATCGGTTAAAGTGTTCTCCGAGCTAAGATGTGGTACTCTGTTTTTTTTCGTGTGTTTTTCGGGGTATTGTTTTTTTTTTGTTTCCATTTGTTTTGCAAAATTAGTTCACTCGGTTTATTTTTCTCCTTACAAGTTTCTCTTCCTTTCCGGTGTGAACTCGGGTAGAACTCTAGATTTATCTACGTTAAAAGAGTTTTTGTCAAATATTGAAGTAAACGCAAGTCATACAGGGTCTGCCATAGATTATGCTCTACTAGATAATGAAAGATTAGATCTCTCACATCTATTTGATGGTGAGATAATTAGAGGTAAGAATTTTCAGATTGTTCGAGGTGATGAATATCCCAAACTACATTACTATTTTGCAGCTTCAGATATACCCGGTTCCTTTATTTTGTCTAATTTTTCTATGGTTCAACTAAACTGTCAAGGGCTATGCACTTCTATGAATGATGTTTGGCTTATAAGTGGGGCTGCCCAGCCTAAAATTTCTGGTTTCTGAAACGTTACTAAACCAACAGATGTTCACTCTGGTTGATCTTCCAAATTATCATTCAGAATTCCTTCATCGTAAAGAGAAGAAAAAGAGGACACTAGCATTTTATATAAGTGGTTCTCTAAACTCGTTTCGAAATGATAACCTGATGACTAATACAGAAGGCGTTTCTGAATATCTTTTTATTGAAATAAACGTAGCTTATAATAAAAAGGTACTAATTAGTGAGATATACCGCCCTCCCTCTGGATCAACCCCGTAATTTTTTGCCAATCTGGAAAGTATTTTTGAGAGGATACCCCAATCGGAATATATTGAGTTGTTTTCGATGGATGATTGTAATATAGATCTCGGTCTTCCGTTAAAAAAAATGTAATTGATTTTCTTTCGATAATGGCTGCATTCGGTTTATTACTATTACTATTACTATTCTATTCCAATTACTATTACTATTCCATACTATTCTATTCCAATTGCTATTACTATTCCATGCTATTCTATTCCAATTACTATTCTAACACGTGTGACGCAAACATCTCATAAGATAATTGATAATGTTTTCTTCTGCTTCTGTTTTAGTTTCAGATGTCTGACTATTGTCCCATTTTGGTATCGTATTCAGTTCAAGAACATGAACTTTTAAGTCACCAGATTAACCAAAATTTGACATTTCTTAATTTATCGGATGATGATATAAAACTTTTTAAAGAGGAAATTGGTAAAATAGAATGGTCGTCATTGTATGAAGAAAATAATTTGGATACCACTTTCCAGTTGTTTCATTGCATTGTTGAGGAAAAAATGAAAGAGTGATGTGAAAAGAGTGTAGTCCGCAACTCCAGGAAGTCTTCCCCCCCGGCGTCCGTGAGTTTCTAAAAGTCTTTTTGACTTCTAAACAATTACTTGAGTTTCGAAACAAGAAGATGAGAATGTGGAAGGATTATTTCAGTCAACCTAAAAATTTTCATTAGAATGATATAAAAAATACAATAACTTGCTCTGTAAAATTCTAAGAAATAAAAAGGAAAAATATTTTTAAATAAATTTCAGATTTCTGGGAACAATGGTAAGAAAATATGAAGTGTTATAAAGTAAGTTTAAAGTCTGGTTCTAAAAGTTCTGATATGCCGAAAAAACTTATCCAAAAGGGTGTAACTATAGAGAATGAAAGAAAATTCTAGGGGTTTTAGCATCTTTTGTAGTGAGGTTGGAAGGGGAACAATAGATGAAGTTCCGATCTCTCGTCACAGCTATAAACATTTTCTTCCTCCTTCGTGTAGGGATTCGATGGAGTTTATTCCAACTTCTGATTACAATGTTGTGAATACGATTAGGAATCTGGAAAGCAATTCTTCATCAGGGTATGATGGAATTAATGCCAAATTGTGATGCTCAAGTTATGGTTAAGCTACTTGCTTTTTTGTTGGACCTTTCGTAAAAAAACGTGTACTTTTCCGAATGATCTAAAAAAAAGCGAGATAAAAAAAAGAGGAAAAAATTCCTCTTTTTAAAGAAGGAGATTCATCAGATGTGTCTACTTATAGGCTGTGTTCACTTTTATCTATTTTTTCTAAAAAAAATATATTAAAAACCAATACAGAAATCACAAACAAATCTGTTGGAATTAAAGTGGGTTCTGAATTCAAGACAATTAGGCTTTCGTCCCGGCCACTCTTCAGAAGATGCTCTTGCTTTACTGTCCCTTTTTATAAACAAAATGATGGATCAAAATGATAATCCTAGCAATACTTTTGGACATAAAGAAGGCATTACATTGTGTGTCCTAGGATATCCTGCTTGGTAAGTTAGACCATATTGGGGCGAGGGGCTATCTTTTTTCATAGTTTCAAAGTTATCTAGAAAATCGAGTAATTATAATTGAGAATAATCATAAATCTTGGAAGGAAATGAATTGATGAGTGCCGTCGATTCTTAGCCATCCCTTATTTATTACTCACATTAACGACTTGCAGTTTATTTTTGACCGCCCTCCAGGTTGTCGCTGCAATTAGTAGCCTCAGACTTCATTGTCTGGCCCAAGTTCGGATTCGAGTTTCGACACAATGTTACAGGGCTTTGCAGATGACACAGTCATGGGATGTGCTAATGGTGACTTTGAGGTACTGGTTTATCGACAGTAACAGACGATGGAGCATGTTTACTAGTGTATGGATGCTAATAAGATGACTATAAATGTTAAGAAATCCCATGTTTTGCTATTTGCACGAGAAGGAAAGATCCAGCCCCTTTTACAGGTCTCCAGACAACTAGAGGCATGATCCAGACACCGGAAAATGGATTTGTGAAGTATCTGGGTGTGTGCATTGATGAAAATTTTTCTTTCAAACAACATTCTGCAGCGGTGGGCCTAAAAATTTCTAGAAATCTTGGAAGATTATAAAAAATCCTAAGCACTTTTTTCCAGTTATAATCCTAAATCTTCTTTGTTTTTCGCTGATACAGCCCCATATCCGATACTGCTCTCTTGTCTGGTCGGCGACATTTAAATCCCGTACAAATATGATCAACAAAATATATTAAAAAGCATTAAACCTAATTAACGAAACATATTCTTTATTTTCTTTAGATAGTTTGGGAGTTTTTAATTGATCGCTTTTTGTTTACAATCACTTTCATTCTTTACTACAAAAATGCTTTTCAGGAATTTCTTCTGTAGCTGAAACACGGGAGGGGGGAGATCACGGGTTAGAAGCCTGTTGGTTGTTCCGTAAACGCCATGTTATTGGTCTGAATTTTCACTTGACATTTTATAGTCACGAGTTTGGAATGACTTGCCAGAGGCAATTAGAAGTAAAACGACTTCTACATAATTTAAAATAAATCTGAAAAAAACATCTGAGCGAGAAGCTTTAATGAGCAGTAGGAATTTAAAATGATATGAAATAAAAATAAAGAGGATAGATAATTATTTATTATTTTAATATTAATTTTGAGAGCGATATCAGATCTTGTTTTCTGCCATTGAGATTGAGATTTAAGTTTTGTTTTAGTGTTTTTAATTAAATTGTTTGGAACCAATTTGAGTTCATCCTGGCTGGTAAATGGAAAAACTGCCACTATGTGCCACTATAAACTGCCACTATGTGAAGTAATTAACAGTGCTATTTAATGTTTCCTCAAGAGGATTATCCTAGAGTGCCGAATTAAATGCATTATGGGACAGAATTCATTTTTGAAAAGTACTTGAGTGTATGTAATTTAAACGTAATGTATTATTAAAACTGATCTGAATTGAGGAATTGAAAAAAAGTAGTTATATTAGTAGCATCACATTAATAGTAGGTCATAGCTTTAATAGTAGTAGTAGCAAGATTAATAATAGTTCCCTTATCATTTCCTGAATGTTCTAAATTAATATACTCAGTCATTCCTCAGTTATGCCCACTAATCAGTTTTGACTCTTAAAAAGGAGCTAGAACTTTCAATTTCCAATCAACACGTCTCCCCTACAGTTTATACGACGATCCATTCCCTAAAATCTTACATGCCCCTTGGGCATAACTTACAACCCTTGTTCCTGTTTTTTTTTACCATCACAAAAGTTAGATCAGATGGGTTTGGGAAAAAGAGGGCGCTAGGGAGGGGGCTAGTTGCCCTTCTGTCACTTTTAACTCTTAAAAGAGAACTAGAAATTCCCATTTCCAACCAAATGCGCCTCCCCTAAAGTTTATACAGCCACGTTTTCCTTAAAAGCCTTATATGCTTCCGGGGCATAACTTACAACCCTTGCCCCCAGGCTCTGGGGGATTGTGTCAACCCTGAGGGCTTTGTTATGTGATTTTTGGACTATTCTGAACACATGGCTCCAAAAAAAAACCTCAAAAGTTTTGGCAAAAAAAGCCTATATGCTGTAATAGAGATGTCCAATTAAAATCCTGAAATAAAAGAATTTCGTTATACTTTGTATTTACATTCAGTAGTATAATTATAAGACAATAAACCTAGCAACAATCATTTGTCTATTTAGTGACATTAAATGTATCAATCAACGTAATCGTGTTTAACCTTCTGTATCGAGTGCAATCATTTATTTTTATTCCTTTTATATTTGAAAAAAAAATCGTAAATTTCCATTCAGCATAATCTGCAAATAAAAACCATAAACTATCTTATGTATCCAAAAAACTAGGGAGCTGCTCCATCCAATGTAAAAATAATTCTATCTAGTTTCTTATTGATTGATACAAAGTGGATCAATCCATCTCTGTTTATGCTTCAATTTATAAAAAATGGCCAAAGCCATTTGAAAACAATTGAAAACAGAAAGAGGCTTTTGCACTCTTTCTCTTTGAGAGCATACCTTCTTCTTTTAATGTAAAAGACCTGACCAGAGCCTGGTCAGCATGAACAAAATTTGGAATTTCCAAGGGTTCATCAGTCTCAGTTTGCAAAGGATCCATCATTCCTGAAATATAGAGTGATTGAATTGTACATAAAACACTACAAAAGACGTGATAAGGTGAACTATACAAGCAAAAAGAACATGCAACATGAAGCCAATGATGGTTGACAACTCAAGAATAATTAATAAAAAGCTATCAATCCAAATAAAGAAATGACATAAGTGATTTCGCAACATAAGCGGCATCCCTAGAAGATATTAAAGAGGAACAAGGGACATCCAAAAAAGAATCAACTCTAAAAATAGACTAGGCTTCAAAATTGACTAAAAATAAGAAAATGATTTTTTTTTCTTGAGAATCTATAAATATAAGCGAAAACGTGGGGTGTAAAAGGGACTCGGCTTTACTAAACTAGGTGAACAATACTATTCAATAGTTCTGTCCATTTTTTATTTTCAGCAAAGGTTTTAGTAAATTTCCAGTTTTTAGAATCCTATAGATATTAGTAAATACAATGAGTGAGTTTCTTTAAGCTAGAAGACATCCGAAAAAGACTCAATTCTATGGCTCTTACAAGGGTTGCCACCAGGTCAAATAAGAAAACTAAAAATCTTTGAAGAAAATATCAAAATGTGACTGCTTACTTGTCGAACAAGGTAAAAAAGACTTAGCTTTGAATCTCTATCTCAAACAAGATAAAATTTAAGGCAATTCAGTTTAAGAAATAGGAGGTTCAGGCATGTAATTGATGGTAATGCCACTGTGGCAAAGAGCACTGTCACCCGACTGTGGAGCAAAAAAGGGTTCAAAAGGTATCACCACAGTAGGCAATATGTTGATGAAGTGCCAGCTTCAGGCAGAGCGTCACTAGTCAAAATATTTGGGAAGGGGATAGTAAATTTTACTAGCTTTTCGGCATTTTTACGAAGTAGTTTTATTTAATCAATAATTCGCATTATACCCATGTTTTTACACCTTATAATGTGGAAAAAAATTTCTTGAATTCGTTTACAGTAAGAAGATTAGAACAATGTTTAGGAAAGTGTTGGATGGTTTTAACAAAACATAAGATTCGTATTTTGTAAAGTTACTTTGCTGTTTTACAGTTAAAAGCAATAATCAAACTGCTATAATTACCAAGTTTTATGTAGACCTTGGTAGATATTATGTCAGAAATAAGTTGATTATTTCTATTTATCAAATTCCTCTTTTTCAATAATCTAGAAATTGCAGGAGTGAAATCGACCATGAATAAGATTTTGGCAGTTTCAAGTTTCAGTGGTTGTGGTGTCGTTATTTTCATCTTACAATCATATTAGTTCTTATATTTTGTATTAGTCGATTTAAATAGTAAACAAGCAAAACTACGGTCCTTGGGGTCGTGATTTTACTGACTAGCTACAGATATTGCAAGGGAGTACCACCACCAAACGTATATGAAGCCTATTGACTTTTGGTGTGGATAAATATTGCTCTGACACGATCGTTTAATTTTGTTGTGCTGGTAAACTAAATGAGCTAGCATGGACCATAGTAAAAAATAGACAATGTAAGCATTAAATGAATGGCTCAGGTGAATGAAAACAATTGTACATTGTACTTATTGTGGCAATATGTACATTCTTTCTTTCAGAATGCCTCCTAAAAACTCGAATATTGTCAATAACTTTATCATGAATCAAGAGTTTATATGTTTTTTTGTTTTTTTAATTCATGTTTGTGGTATTCTTGGGATCCTAAAAAGAATCCCCAATAAAATCGAAATATCACTAGTCCTTGTTCAAAAAATCACTAAAAAGAAACACGGCAAGAACAGAAGTCCTATAACAGCGCTCTTAAACAAAGGATTCAAAGACCATGGTGTAAATATTCTACAGGTTCTGGTGATTTGGAAAATCTTGCTTTTATAATAGCCAAATTCAAAATTGACTCAAGAGACTGGTATATTACCTCACAAATTTGTTGATTCCCAATATTTAAAAAAAAAAAAAAAAAAAAAAAAAAAAAAAAAAAAAAAAAAAAAAAAAAAAAAAAAAAAAAAAAAAAAAATCTGATGGAAGTGAAAAGCAAAGTTGAAATGAAATGAATAAGAATTATTGATTTACAGTTTATGCTACACACTTCTGAAAAACCAGTTTAAAACAAAACCGAGCTTGCTTAAGTTTTTTTCGAGAACCAAAAACTATATATAATAAAAGACTGTTGAAAGCCTTATAAATAAGTCTTTTACTTTCTGCAGGCTACTTGAAGCCTTTCCTGGTCCTATTCCCATTCTGTTATTTTGGTTTTGTGCTCTCTGAACAGAAGTGCTAGTTTTATAGAATTCTACAACTATAGGCAGATATCACAAATAACTTTATTTGAACCAGTTTTACAGATACATTTTATAATTACTGCAAAGTCACAGGCACATTCTTGTTTGTTTTAAGTTTGAATTTTACTCTTTTCTTCTATTAGAAGAATTTTTTTTTAATTTATATTCCCCAGGTGCCACCAGCCTAGGAGCATCTCTGGATATGCAGCAGGATACAGAGCATTAATAAGAGAAAAGGTCAGATTATGTCTAAAAAAAATGTGAAAAAATATAAACTAAAAAAAGATAATAAAATTGGCACCTAGGAGATTTTGTGTTCTAGTTTGAGTATTACGTCCATTGGTAAAATTTCCAACAGGTGTGGAACTCGTAGGCAGTTGTCTTCTCCCTGTGTCAGAGAATGCAGATGCTGGGAAGTGTTTTGGGCACACGCGAGGGTCTTTGTAATTTAACACGTCTTTTGGATCAAGCTCTAAAGCTAGTAACCATTGATCTCTGTGTCCTGCCTGCCTAGGGAATTTGTAGAACTTGATTCCTTTCACTCTTTTTGCTTTGCACCAAGGAACAATACATAATGATGGCATAATCCTACAACAAATACAGAGCTTTAAACAAAACCTGAAAGCTTAGAACATAAAACCAGCTTTAGTAATTAGTAAAATATAAAACACATTGATAAACCCACCAACAAGTTAATCTGTGAGTATTTAACTACATATATTGCACAATAAGTAACAACGACCGACCCAAAACTGGTTTAATGCCATTGATGTGAGCATCAGCACTTCTTCTCAGTATGTGTTGTCCCTCACTGAAACAGCCTCTCCAAAGATATCATTCACTCCCAAACCATACATGCGTCCAAGAAAGGACTTGATTGTGACTGGGCCAACGCAGAGTGCAGGCTACTCTGGGATGCCAAACCACAGGCATATCACGCCACCAGCAAGATGTTCTACAGGAGGCTCAACACCACCTTATCTTTCTGGGCATGCGATTTAAGGTAATTTTAAGGTAAAGAAGCAGAATTTACAACAAAATGAGAAAGGTAATTTTGACTTGGGTTCCACCTGTTCCTGGTTTAATCTATTTATTGAAAGTGATTTATAGTAGTCAATCACTGACAAATTATTTGCATTTATTTATGGTCACCTCTGGTTTAATGTAGCTCTTTATATTTCTTTAAAAAAAAACTTTTTTTGAGGAAAGTTTTTTTGCTCAACCTAAATCATAGGACTGGCTCTAGCATGGATAAATTCAATCTTAGACAAGTGTTGTGAAGTAGAACAGTTGCATTTAATGGGCTAGGATGTATGACTAAGTTTTGTTTAAGGGTAAATTTAAAAAAAGAAGGTTGTACAGTCAGTTGATCCTAACTCGCCCAGTCCTAACAAACAGAAAATCATAACTGTATATAACTATCTACATCATATTTAAGAATAGGTACCTATTCTCTACCCTTACTAAAAGATATATTTAACCAAAAATATATCCAAGATCAGTTACTAAAATAGCTGCCTATCTATATCTTCTAAAGTCCCACTATAGCTTAAATTAAAGGTTAGGTTTTGGGCTACTACAGAAGATTATTCAACTGAAGTTTTGACAATAAAAGGAAGCAAAAAAAAAAAAAAATAACCTGGAAATTTTGTTTTGAGCACTGAAATTTGCATGTTGGATTAAATAGCATGTAAAATCAAGACTATTACAGGCCAAAATATATTTTTATATATTAATAAGGGAACATGAAAATATCATGTCTATCCCTTAATCTGATGAGCTGGTAACTACCTGAAGTAAATCCAACCACTTTTTTGTGTTGTAGGGAGTGACTTAAAATCACTTTAAACTGTGCACAAATAGCTGACTGGCAGTGTCTTGAAAGGCTATCAGTGGCCCCAAACATTGAAAATGGTCTGAAGTAAAGGACTGTAACTTGCGTAATTTATTGTATAACTAGGTATGATTGCATTATCATACCCAGGCCTAACCAAGATATATTTTGAGGTACCAGTTCCTTAAATCCCTGATTAATCGCATTTAAAATGTGTAAATCAGTAATTGTATGTTGAGTAGAACCGTCCTATGTTTAAATTTTTAACATCAATTTCGGATAAAATTGGAATATACTTAAAAAAATTGGTGGTGATTAGTGATTTTGGTAAGAACTCCTTGTTAATATTACTAATAAAGAATTTTGGTGGGATGAAAAGAAGTATTATTGTTTGTATGGATGGAAAATCTCTAAGGCTTATGATCTTCTACATAACTAAAGCCATCACAACCTCTACAGTAGGATTTTCTTTTTAATAAATACATTACATACACTTCTTTAAATACATTAAAATATTCCATACAAATCGAAAAAGAAAATAACACCATTTTAAATTGCTGAAAACTAAGTTACCAGCAGTAACTGCCATCCCAAAGAAGGGTGGGGTTGATGATGACCTGTCTTGCCTTTTCCACCTCTGTGCTGGTAAATATGGGAATATAAAATTTTAGCTGTATAGAGAAACAATTCAATTCATTCCTACTCCCGCCCTACCAGTTTGAACATTTTTCTGAAGCCTCATGAAGAGTAAGCAGTTTGTCCATTGAAACATTCATTTTAGGAATCTACCCTGCCCCCACCTAAGCAATGACTCACCCCTCCCCTTATTATAGCTGATATACAATTATAGATCACCAAAAGTAGCCTAATTTCATTAAAAATAAAGCAAATCAACTTGGTTGAATCTGTTAGCTTCTCAGAATTTTAAATTTAGAATTAACATTAAATAGTTCAATAACGGAAGAAGCATTTGAATGTATGTTTTGATTTGAGCTCGATTCACATGTCACCATATATGCTTTTAGCTTATTTGCCGCTGATTTTTTATCTAGATTTTTTTTTTCAATTTGGCACCCACTACTACCAAAACTGCATAGCTCCATAGGGATTCCTTACCATTAATTCAAAAAATTCGGGTGGGGGTCAATTTTATAGTTTCTTCAACTATTCAAAGAAAATACAAAGAAGAATTTTTCAATGAAAATGCCCCAAAAAGGTATTTTCCAAAATCTAGGGAAATGGTCCTCAATTGATGTTGCTGATGGTAAGTTTTTTCATTAACAATTACAGGAACAATTGCCAGGAATCCTGGTCATTTAAAATTTACTGTATTTTGTTTCATTTTGCACACAATTTGTTCTCTTTGGGATAAAGTTGTAGTTTGGTGCCCTAAAATGGCAGAAAACCAGACTTTCCTGTGACACAATCTGTAAGATCACTTAAAAAAGAGCTTTAAATTTACATCTGAATGAGTTCCTTCCCAATTATCTTGGACGTTCAGTTAGATGTAATCACCCCAGGGAAAATAAAAAAAACAAATAAACATGTATCAACAATGTTTCTGCTGAAAAAAAAAGAGCTAAGAGCTCATATGGCACTTGTGACGAGGTCGGAAGAGCCAAGAGCTCATATGGTATGAGTCCGGTTACGTCAATCACTTATGTACGACTTTTACTGATTCTACCCGCCAGGTTTATTCCTGATCTCTCCACTCTAGGCGCTTTCTAAGATTTCCAATTTCCCCCTCCAACTCCCCCCAATGTGAACAGATCTAGTCAGGAATGGAAATAAGAGCTCTGAGACATGAGTTCCTTCTAAATATCAAATTTCATTAAGATCTGGTCACCCGTTCCTAAGTTAACAAGAGCTAAGAGCTCATATGGCACTTGTGACGAGGCAAGAAGAGCTAAGAGCCAAGAGATCATATGGTATGAGCTCTAACAAAATTCTATGAATCAATAGATTGATTTAAAAAGGAATAAGAGGCTTAATGACGGTCAGGATTTAAAATAAGAGTTCTGAGTCACGATGTCCTTCTAAATATGAAAATTCATTAAGATCCGATCACCCACTCGTAAGTTATAAATACCTAATTGTTTTCTAATTTTTCCTCTCCCTTTAGCCCCCTTAGATGGTCGAATCTGGGAAAACGACTTTATCAAGTCAAATTGTGCAGCTCCCTGACACGCCTACTAATTTTCATCGTCCTAGAACGTCCAGAAGCACCAAAATCGCCAAATCACTGAACCCCTCCCCCCAACTCCTCCAAAGAGAGCGAATCCAGTATGATTCTGTCAATCACGTATCAAGGACATTTGATTATTCTATCCACCAAGCTACATCCCGATTCCTCCACTCCAAGTGTTTTTCCAAGATTTCCCCCTCCAACTCCTCCCAATGTCAAAATATCTGGTCAGGATTTGAAATAAGAGCTCTGAGACATGAATCCCTTCTAAAAATCAAATTTCATTAAGATCCGATCATCTATCCGTAAGATAAAAATACCCGAATTTTCACGTTTTCCAAGAATTCCAGTTTCCCCCTCCAACTCCCCCCAATGTCACAGGATCTGGTCGGAATTTAAAATTAGAACTTTAAAGCACAAGATCCTTCTAAATATCAAATTTCATTAAGATCTGGTCACCCTTTCGTAAGTTACAAATACCACAATTTTCAAAATTACCTCCCCCTCCCAATTCCACCAAAGAGAGCAGATCCAGTCCGATTATGTCAGTCACGTATCTTAGACAGGTTTCTATTCTTCCCATCCAGTTTCATCCTGATCTCACCGCTTTAAGTATTTTCTAAGATTTCTGGTCCCCCCCAGCTGCCCCCCCCCCAATTACACTTGATCCGATTGAGATTTAAAATAAGAGATCTGAGTTACGAGGTCGTTCTAAATATGAAGTATCATGAAGATCCGATCACTCCTTCGTAAGTTAGAAATACGTAATTTTTTCTTATTTTTAAGAATTACCCCCCCCCCAATAGAGCAGATCCGTTCCAATTATGTAAATCACGTATGTAAGACTTCTGCTTATTTTTCCCACCAAGTTTTATCCCGGTCCCTCCAATCTAAGCGTTTTCCATGATTTTAGGTTCCCCCACCCCAAACTTCCCCCAATGTCACCAGATCCGGTCAGGATTTAAAATAAGAGCTTTGAGACACGATATCCTTATAAATATCAAATTTCATTGAGATCCGATCACCCGTTCGTAAGTTAAAAATACCTCATTTTTTCTAATTTTTCAGAATTAACCCCTCCCCCAACTACTCTGAAGAGAGCGGATACGTTCCGGTTATGTCAATCATGTATCTAGGACTTGTGCTTATTTTTCCCACCAAGTTTCATTCCGATCCCTCCACTCTAAGTGTTTTCCAAGTTTTAGGTTTCCCCCTCCCCTCCCCCCCCCCCCAATGTCACCAGATCCGGTTGGGATTCAAAAAAGAGCTCTGAGACACGATATTCTTCTAAATATTAAATTTCATTGAGATCCGATCACCCGTTCGTAAGTTAAAAATACCTCATTTTTTTCTAATTTTTCAGAACCCCCCCCCCCCCCAACTACCTCAAAGAGAGTGGATCCATTCCGTTTATGTCAATCATGTATCTAGGACTTGTGTTTATTTTCCCACCAAGTTTTATCCCGATCCCTCCACTCTAAGTGTTTTCCAAGTTTTAGGTTTCCCCCTCCCAAATCCCCCCAATGTCACCAGATCTGGTCGAGATTTAAAATAAGAGCTCTAAGACACGATATCCTTCTAAACATCAAATTTAATTGAGATCCGATCACCCGTTCGTAAGTTAAAAATACCTCATTTTTTTCTAATTTTTCAGAATTACCCCCCCCCCCCCCCAACTACCCCAAAGAGAGCGGATCCATTTTGATTATGTTAATCCTGTATCTGGGACTTGTGCTAATTTTTCCCATCAAGTTTCATCCCGATCCCTCCACTCTAAGTGTTTTCCAAGATTTTAGGTTTCCCCCTCCAACTCCCCCAATGTCATCAGATCCGGTCGGGATTTAAAATAAGAACTCTGAGACACAATATCATTCCAAACATCAAATTTCATTAAGCTCCCATCACCCGCTCATAAGTTAAAAATACTTCATTTTTTTCTATTTTTTCCAATTTTTCCGGCCCCCCACCTCCCCCCCCCCCCAGATGGTCAAATCGGGAAAACGACTATTTTTAATTTATTCTGGTCAGGTCCCTGATACGCTTGCCAAATTTGATCGTCCTAGCTTACCTGAAAGTGCCTAAAGTAGCGAAACCGGGACCGACAGACAGACCGTCAGACTGACAGAATTTGCGATTGCTGTATGTCACTTGGTTAATACCAAGTGCCATAAAAATACCTCAATTTTTCTAACTTTTCCAAATTAACGACCCCCAGCTCCCCCAAAGAAAGTAGATTCAGTTCGGTTATGTCAATCACGTATCAGTGTCTATTCATCCCACCAAGTTTCATCCCAATCTCTCCACTCAAAGCGTTTTCCAAGATTTCCGGTTTCCAAAATTTCTGTTTCCCCCTCCAACCCCATATGTCCGTGGATTCAATTAAAATTGAAAGGGAGCACCTGAGACAAAAGATCTTTCTATATATCAAGTTTCATTAAGATCTGATCACCCATTTGTAAGATAAAGTTACCTCAATTTTCATGTTTTCCAAGATTTCCAGTTTCCCCTCCACCTACCCCCCATGTCACTGGATCTGGTCGGGATTTAAAATAAGAGCTGTAGAGCACAAGATCCTTCTAAATATCAAATTTCATGAAGATCTAATCACCCATTTGTAAGTTATAAATATCTCATTTTTTCTTATTTTTCCGAATTACCCCCCCCCCAACTCCTCCAAAGAGAGCGGATCCGTTTCGGTTATGTCAGTCACATATCTAGGACTTGTGCTTATTTTTCCCACCAAGTTTCATCCCGATCCCTCCACTCTAAGTGTTTTCCAAGATTTTAGGTTTCCCCCACCAACTCCCCCCAATGTCACCGGATCCAGTTGATATTGAAAATAAGAGCTATGAGACACGATATCCTTCCAAACATCAAATTTCATTAAGATCCGATCACTCCTTCGCAAGTTAAAAATACCTCATTTTTTCTAACTTTTCAGAATTAACCCTCCCCGCCCCAACTCTCTAAAGAAAGTGGATCCGTTCCGGCTATGTAAATCACGTATCTAAGATTTGTGCTTATTTTCCCACAAAGTTTCATCCCAAGCCCTCCACTCTAAGCGTTTTCCAAAATTTTAGCCCCCCCCCCCAACGTAACTGGATCCGGTTGGGATTTAAAATAAGGCCTCTGAGACACGATATCTTCCCAAACATCAAATTTCATGAAGATCTGATCACTCGTTCGTAAGTTAAAAATACCTTATTTTTTGTAATTTTTCCAATTTAACCGTCCCCCCACTCTCGCCTGCTAAATTTCATCGTTCTAGCTTACCTGGAAGTGCCTAAAGTAGGAAAACCAGGACAGACAGACAGACCAACCAACAGACTTTGCAATCACTATATGTCACTTGGTAGATACCAAGTGCCATAAAAAGCAAAATTCCACATTTTGAACATTGGAGCTTGAAACCTCTATGCTAGGATTGTCTGATATGATTATAAGATTGCTTGCTTTTTTGGGGGTGTTTCCCCCTTTTTCAAAAATCAGGCAATTTTTCTCAGATTTTTGGTTATGCATGGGTAACAATAAACTGAAAGAATTTTATATATATAGAATCAGCATAAAAAGCCAATACTGTTGGTGTAGCAATTGTCATGAGAATTCCATTTTTAGTTTTGGTAAATATTGGTCCAAGTTAATTTTTACTTCCATATTTTTTTTATTGCAAACTATTTAATAAGATTTTATTATGGCGATTTTTTTTACCCTTTCATTTTACTTAGTTGAGTAGGACAATAAAAAGAAAGAGGGTTAATTATCTATTTTTTTTTCCTTTGCTATTTTATTTTTTTTTAATGTCTGAATATACAAGGGATTTAAGTTCAGGGGGGGAGAATTGTCATGTTTCGAAAATAGTACGTTTTACATGGCTGTCACCAATGCAGGCAGGATGGTTTTTGAGCATTTCTACTCCTTCTCTAAACTATCCTAAGGTGTACAAAATTGCATAAAGACAAGTCTACATCTATTATAATCAACAGAAGCAATAAGTCTTTCTGTGATTTTTGTTTGAGTTTTCTTTTGATTTTCTTTTAAGATTAAACGCATAATAATTAAATATTTCATTGATGAAATAAATTGATCTCTTTGCCAGGAATCCTTGTCGTTTAAAACTTACTGTATTTTGTTGCATTTTGCATACAATTTAATTTTGCTTTTTATTTGAGTTTTTTCCTGAAAGTATTTAAAAATAAACTTAACCCTATGAAAAAATTTTCCGAAATATATTCCCTACCACCCAACCATCACCGAAATTTTGGTGTTTCCCCCCCCCCCCCCCGAAAAATTGTCCGTCGGAACCCTGAAAATTTTCAGGGTAAACAGAAAAAAAATTCTGTTTCACTGAGTGAATAATTTATGGAAACATTATTTGGCATGGTATTAAAAAGTGTACAACAACAAAAAGTAATATGATAATATGATAGATAAGAACATCCTACACATTACAAGTTAAGAAATTGATGTTTCAGTATTTTCATTTAGTTTTTAGATATATTTGGGGCTTTATATAGGACCATCAATGGGGGAGGGCATGCACTGCAAGTGTTTGATTATTATATTTAGAAAAAAATATTAAAAAAGAAATTAATTTCCATAGAGTAGGGGTGACTTGACACTACTTATGCCTTTTTCAATGCCAGTTTTTATGGTAGAACAAACATGTGGTATCAAATCACCCCATAAGGGGGGGGGGTCAATTGAAACCAGTTCATATATTTAAATGCTATTCCTACACTATATTTTCCCATGCCAAGTCATGGGGGTCACATGAAATCATATTTTTGAAGAATTCTGACATATTGTAGGCAATTTTAATACTGAATTAAACAAATTTAAAGCTAAATATTTACAACAAAACACGAACATTTCACAGAAGGTTCAAAAATGCAAACATATTAAATATAATACAAATTAAAAATGTTAAAATATTTAAAAAAAAAACGCATTAAAAATGGTTTTAAAGCAACTTTGTTTACATAATTGAAGAAAAATTCTTTAACTTTTGGGCGGAAAATTCAAGTGTCATAGAATTAGTTATCTATTCGCTCAAAATAGTTCATTTTTGTTTCTGTAGAAACAGGAAAATATAATATATCCTTGCTGGTAGTACTAGTAAGTTTCTTCACATTAATTAATACCATATATAAACTATTTAAACAACACAGTAAGACATTTCAAGGTCTTATACATGTCCTGTTCCTGCAAGATGTACTTCCTGCATCTTCGGAACAACATAAATACCTCTGGCATATATTAAACTTAGGGATTCCTGGATTTTTTTTAAATATTTGTTAATATTGTATTGACCCAGTGGGACTAAAACATCAATAGAGGGTCTATTCTGATGGAAATGATATTACTAGTGCCCTTTTCAAGTTACCAAAAAATTGGAGGGTAACTAGGCCCCCTCCCATGCCACTTTTTCTCAAAAAATTATCAAATCAAAATTTTAAAATAGTTTTTTTCTTCAGCATAGTTGAAAAGCCCAATAACTATGTCTTTAGAAACAAAATGAACCCCTAAGGCCCCTGGGGAAAGGTTTTTAAGCTATAAAATTTGCCTATTGTTTTATTTATTTATGAAAGAAAATTTTACCTATTGTTTATGAAAGGACGTACGAAACACTGATGAAGTTTGGAGCTGACATCCTGAAGTCCCCAACGCACCAAGATATCCTGCCTCAGTTTACTTCAGTGACCCATGCACACAAGACAAGGCTGGCAACTTTTAAAGAGGGAAAAGAACTGCTAGAATGCCCGCCTACACACTCAACGACAAGATTTTTAAACTCCTTCGTTCCATACTACGTGAAGCACTACAATGACAATATCCTCAAATCGAAGTGATAGCTCATCATGTGTGTTCTTTATGTTGCGTCTTTTGCGTTTTTCTCTTTTTGTTTGTTTGACGATACCCATGTTATTGCATTGTGATGAAGGGAAAGAATAATGATTATTTATTTTATTTATATTATTTGTTATTGGGGAGTATGCATACATTTTTCAGGTGGGGAAGGGAAGATAAATTTTCAGCCTGGAGGATTTTGCACAGGGTAGATTTTCTATGGAGAGGGAAGTTTCCAGGGAATGAGCTTTTCAGGGGAAGTTGTACACAGGGGGAATTTGCCAGAATTCTTATACAATTTTTTTTATATATATTACTTTCTTTTTACTTCAATTTTTCTTTCAAATTCAATTTTAGGCATGGAGATGTTAAGGGTAATTGTGCAGGGTAGATCTTCACCAGGATTGAATTGCCCAGGCAATATTTCTTTGGGGAGGGGAATTTTTCTGTGGAGATGGAGCCAGGTATCCTGGTATAATTAAAAAAAAAATCAGAAATTAAATTTTAGAAAAACAATTTTTTCAACTGAAAGTAAGGAACAACACTAAAACTTGAAAAGAACAGAAATTATTATGTATATGAGGGGGGCTTACCCCTCCTTAACAACTTACTCTTTATTCAAAACTTTGAATTTTGTCCCAATTCTTAAAAACAACTTCTGAAATGTAAGTTTAGTTTAATTAGAACAATAAATAAATTTTGAAGTGCTGAAAAACAGTAGAGCATGTAAAGTGACGTGTTGAGGAGGGGGACAACCCCTTTCATATATATATATATATATATATATATATATATATATATATATATATATATATATATATATATATATATATATATATACCAATTTCTGTTTGTTTTAATTTTTAATATTGATCCTGACTTTCAGTTAAAAAACTTGTTTTTTTTTATTTAATGAAACTTAGAGATACACATTTTTCTAAAGGCAATGGAAAAAGTATGTCAATTAAAGTAAAAGTACATAAAAATAAAAAAAGTAATTAATTATAAAAAATACACAAAAAATAGCCCACTTACAAAAACTAAAATGTAAATTTCCAGTATTCAGTTCTGTTGAGCAATACTGAAGCATTGGATGGAATTTTCTTTTTTATATTGACAATTTTGATCCTGGTTATCTAGCACCAAAATATTTAATACTTTTAGACTCAATTGTTTATAAAAAGTAACATATTATCAAAGTAGTTTCTTAAAAGTAAAAATTAAAACTAAAATTAAGAAAATCAAATAATAAATTGTATTCAATATTTTAAATATAATTTTGAATACCAAAAACAAATGTAATTGATGCCTTTATACTTCATAACTGTAAAAATTTAATCTTTTTCAAAGTGACAACTAGATAAATACAATCATTCCTGAAAAAAATGATAATAAAAAACAAGACATCTGTTCAGAGGGAAAACCAATAAAGTGAACATACCACTCAATGCCTTTCTTTATGCTCTTTATGAATAAAATAATTGCTTCTATTGCAAAATTCATATTTAAGCACTTTTGAGCTCTTAAAAATTACAAATTTTCAATTAAATTATGAGTTATCAGTTATTCTCTGACAAAATTTTACTACATTTACTCAGTACTGTTTTCTCTGAAGTTTTTGACAAAACAATGCTACATTTTCTCAGTGCCAAATTATTTATAATAAGGTTAATTTAGATCAAAAAGTGCTTAAATTTGAATCTGCAATAGAAGCAATTATTATGTTTGAAAAGAACATAAAAAAGGCATCATGTGATATGTTCACTTTATTGATAAGTCTATAATATGGATAGCTATATATTTTCCAATTGTAGACTAGAAGATAGCTGGTTTTATGTAGGATCTATAATATATGACTATATTGCTGCAATAGAAAAATACATTATTAGGTCTATATACAGTCTAAGGTCATCAAGAGGGATGAAATACATTTACAAGAGAGTGTAAATGTAGGCCTACTTCATTTATGCTGATTTTATTTTTCCATATATACAAAAAACATAAAAGGGAATTTAAAAATGGAAAATGGGACATTTCCTAATGTCCCAATGTCAGTTAAGGAATCTTTAAAATATTGAATGGAGGTAAAATTCTAGTTGATTGACTTCTTGCTATCTCAGAAACAGGTTAGGTTAGGAGAATGAAACTTTTTAGGGATGGGTCTACATGCTAAAGTATGTCCTGAGAAGGTATTTTGAAGTACCTACCTCTACTCCTTCTCTCTCTAGAGGGCCCTGATCTTTGATGACTTTCAAAAATATGTGTGTTATAAAAGTGAAACCTTGCAAAATAGATCTTCTGCTTGAATGAAGAACAACAAAATTGTTTTCAGCCTCACAACTTTGCTCAATCTGAATTTATAAGGTTTTAAAGATATACAAATATATTTCCTAATTTTTGAAAAAAAAACATTGATATGGTTCAGAATTCAGTAAAATTCTAGTTAATTGGCTGCTTGCCATCTTGGAAAGGGTTTAGGTTAGGAAAACAAAACTTTCAGGGATGTGTCTACAGGCTAAAGTATATCCTGGGAAGGTATTTTAAAGTACCCACCTCCAATCCTTTCTCCCTCAAGATAGCCCTGAAATTTGCCTACATGAGCTATACCTATTGAAATTTTGACAAAATGACATTTAAATTTTGAGCCATATCACTATTTTTTTAAATCTAGGAGATGTATTTGCATATCTTTAAAACCTTATAAAATAGGATTGAGCAAAGTTATGAAGCTGAAAACAATTTTGTTGTACTTCAATTAAGCAGAAGATCTATTTTGCAAGGTTTCACTTTTATAACACACATATTTTTAAAGGTCATCCAAGGTCAGGGCCCTCTACAGGGAGAAGGAGTGGAGTTAGGTACTTCAAAATACCTTCCCAGGACATACTTTAGCCTGTAGACCCATCCCTGAAAGTTTCATTTTCTGAACCTAAACCCTTTCCGAGATAGCAAGAAGTCAATTAACTAGAATTTTACCCAGAATTCTACTCAAATAACAGGTATTGCATTTTCAGAACTAAAGGCAGAGAAAAAGCAACTGGTAACTGAAAATTAAGGTAAAATGTCATTTTTTCAAAATTTCATTAGGTATAGACCTGTCATGTAGGCAAATTTCAGGGCTATATAGAGGGAGAAATATTGGAGGTGGGATATACTTTAGCCTGTAGACACATCCCTGAAAGTTTCGTTTTCCTAACCTAACCCCTTTCTGAGATAGCAAGGAGTCAATCAACTAGAATTTTACCAAAAAAAATACAGGCCACCCAGGGAATTCAATAAAAATGGTTGATGCAAGTTTTATTTAAAATTTGCACAACAATGTAAGGACACATGATGACCTGATCAATTGAAACATGCTCAATATTATATAGGCAAATAAGAATTTCATTGCTTTAATGTTGGGAGGGTGTAAAGAGGAAAATTGTTGAATAGACTGGTTTGGAGGAAGAGCATGCCTAGCAGTGTTAGCATCAGGCAGCACAGGGCTTTAATGAGTTGTTAGCAGTTTTATATCATAGGCCTATACTTATGTGTGTAAGAAGTAAAGATACATTTACTAATAGTAAACTCTTAACATTAATTAGACCTAAGCAAATTATAGTATTTACAGTAGTAAATAAATAGGCTATCTGAAATCTGTGCGGTACAGTGTTGCGATTTCAATTGGCCTTTGTCAAAACACCAAAAATCATAGCTTGTTGTGCGAAGCGCAACACGCGCTTTTTTCTTCAAGCAGTGCTCTAAAAAAATACATAATCTCTACCAATGCCCTTCTTTTCTCTCTTTCCTCATTTTTTATAACTGTTTTTATTAGTTTACTTCCTTCAAAATCGATGAGTATCCAAAAAGAGAAAAATGTCATCATTTTTTAACCATAATAATTTTTTCCTTTCCATCATACGACTTATAAAAAGTGATAATCCGAATTTCAGCATTTTCTACAAATTGAAAACATTTGCTGAATTTTGTAGGAAATGTACTGAATTTTTACCTATTGGCCAAAATTGTTCCGAATTTTTTACTTGAAGAAAAAGTTGTAAAGATGCACAGATCAGAGAAAAATGAACTAAATTTAGTACAATTGTACCACCGAACGCAATACTAATACAGTTCGTTTTGGTGTGCTTTATAACACAGACCCAAATCTCCAACGTAAGAGCATGTTTACTATTTATATAATTGGAGGTAAATGATTTGATAGGTCTTATTACCTATCACAGCCTAGTTGGGATATCCTCTACCCCGTAGTGAATAAATCTTAAAAAAGCAAATAAACCTTATGAAAGCAGCCTACGTCAGAGGGACACCGTCAATGACATTTGTAAATAACGTAATAATAGATAAATACTTACTTATTAGGTTAAGTAAGGTTAGATCAGATTAAGAAATAATTTTTTTTCAACTTGTTTCCTTATGCAGAGGACCAAACTTACATTTATTTTCCCATTGGAAAATGCTTACTCGTCTAATATTCATTATGCTGGCTATCCTTCATCTTTTAGATATAAAGCTTAGAATCTAACTGAAAAAAACATTTAAAATTTTTAACTGAATGTCCGAAGGGGATTTTTATCTCAACACACTTTTGTTACCCTTCTTGAAACGATAAGGACGATATGAGAGCATCAAGTCTTATGGTAGTAAAATTATCGTGAGAGAAAAGTATGTTCTCATACTATTAGGTGAAATCAAACAGGATGCTGCACCGCAGAGACTACTGATTCCTTATATGATGTGAAAATTATTGGATTCAAGTTTGGAAAAATAATTCCTTCCTGAAAAAGTAGTTCATGCCAGAAATAAGCCAAGATTTAAGCCTGTCGCGATAACTCAAATTCTTACGCCATATACCATCACAATAAGCTAGTCTGACGGTAAATAAGCTAATACGGTAACACTGTACACTGATACCTCTAGGACTACCACCACGGATAGTGGCTTGAGTGCTACAATTGCCCAAGTGTATGAGTTAAAAACTATTTTCGGTGCCTTAGTAAGCGTTTCCACTTTGTCGGATTTTTACGTCAAAAATGGATTTTTTGAGTCTTCGACAGATGAGAATTTGATTTGTAGGATTTCCGGATTTTCGACGGATTTTCTAAGCTTTTACGTAAGAATTGAACTTAGTTGTTTTTATTTTCAAGTCACGCCGATCTTTTTAAGTATCAATCTTGACTGTTGTTTCTTGTTGTTTTCCGTTCCGACTATTTTTCAACCAGGGTTGATTCCCGGACTAATTAGCTCACCTACCCAGTCCAGAAAATGGTTTGGGGTTAACACGATCAAGTCGTATCCACTATTCAAGCAACCGTGAACATCAGTGAAGTGAGTCATCAAGTCAAGTTGATTCCCGCGATATATTTATACAGGTAGTTAGTACTGTGTTATATTAAAGCGAGGAAGCTATTGGAAACCGAGGAGGAGTTTTTTTTGTATACCCTGATACAATACAAACTTAGTAAATAGAATACTTCAAGTACAGAATTTGTAATTTCATAGTTTTTCCTTCTTGTTTTACTGATAGAATGTTACACGTGGTTACACGGTTTCTTTAATGGCTGAAAAAAGCATGACAGTCTTGGGATAGCCGAGTGCTACCAAAATCATATAGTAGGAGTTAGAAATTTGATTAAGCCAGTTATTTTATTTTATCCATGCCACTTGATTTTAACCATACCGGCAGAAATCACCTTTTAGTCGATATTAACCGCCTGGTACTTTCGACGCCCAGGAACCTGAACTATGGAGGCTGAATATATTGTTAAGGTGGTTGACGAGCTAGTTCCACTTGTGAAAAGCCTGCCAAATAAGTCTGTAACTGAAAAGATTGCTCTTGGAAAACAGAAAGCAACTAACATTGTTCGCCAAGGGCTACGGACTTATTTTGATGATATTCTTTGCGAAAAACTCGAGTCAACTCAATTCACGGTGATTATCGATGAGACAACCAATGTCAGTGTGGTGAAACAACTTGCTGTTGCCGTCATATTTTGTAGCTCAGAACTTGAAATAGAGTTGAACTGCAGGACATGGTCGGAAGCCCTGAGTCAAGAGCAGAAACAGTCTTTGAGCTTGTCGAGAAAGCTATCAAAGATAGAAAGATACCACTCGAGAACTGGATCGGCTACTGTTTGGATACCTGCAATATCATTTTTGGCTCTGAAGATTCCGTTGTCAGCAGGATCAAGGCACAATATCCATGGATCCCCTTGGTAAAGTGTAGAAGCCATATGATACAGCTAGTAGCATTTTATGCCTGTAAGAAGCTTTAAAGGGGTTAGCAGATTATGTCGTACCGTGTATGCCCTTTTCAACATGAGAACTAAGAGCGACTTTGTTGCCTTCCAAAGATTCACTGACACAGATATCCATCGAATGCTCTCGCCTGGGCAGACCCGTTGACTTTCATTTAAATTTTGCGTTGATAGGATTCTCGAAGAGTGAAGTCCTTTGCAACTCTACTTCCAAGGGTTAGCTCTCGAAGACCCTACACACGCTAACGATCGGGCTGCACAGGCGTTGGGTAATCCACTTCTGAGAATCCAGTTGGAATTTAAAAGCTATGTTCTGGAGTTATTCTATGATTTTAACAAAATCTTCTAGAGGGAAAAACCGCTCTTTCATTATTCAACCAGAAGTCAGGCTGCTGATCAGCAAATTGTTAGTGAACCTTATGAAAGCAGCCTACGTGAGAGGGACGTCTGTGCTAGAGTTGAACACTGAAAATGTCAAGGAATACTTTGCTTTGAAAGAGTTATATCTTGGGATATTCGTCTGTGAATCTCTGGAGATGTTGCAGTCAGACCAAGGAACTCGCACAGAAGACCTTTCTGTTAATTTGGCGTATTTGTCAGCCCGTTGTGTTTACGTCGAGACGATTAAGCAGATACAGCCAAGATTCTTATTTGACGACGAAATGTTCGTATACGCTGATCTGTTAGACTCTGTGATGGCCGCCGACTCGACAGCTCCAATAAAGGTATCAAAATTTCTTCGCAAGTACGAACTTCTGAACTAGAATGCTAAAAGCATTCATGACGAGTGACAGAAAATACTGGTCTCAGACCTCCCTAAAAGTACTAAGACTTTGGGCTTTTGGAGAAAGATTTCCGAGATCAATACTCGCACTAGAAGTCCAAGGTTTGCAAACGTCATGGTCGTGAATAGGTATTTGCTTTTGCTACCATTCTTATATGCCGTCGTTGAACATTTTTTATTATCCTAAAAAACATCAAAAAAACGATTCTTGGAATCGTCTCTCGTCCATCTTGCTAAGGACTGCGATGCAAACGAAGGCTGGGATGAGAAGGATAAAAATTCACTGCGAATCGATCATCCTTGACCAAAAGCTGACCAATAGAATCATGTCGATCAAGGCAAACATGACGGTTGAAGAGTGTCAAACACTAGCTAGTATACAACGTGAAGCTCTTGTTTCTGGAGTTGATGCCGTGGCCGACATGCAGTGGTAGCTGATTTCCATTGTGTCCCAGTATCCCAGAAAATGGCTGTTTTTTTTATACAGCATTATATATTATAGTTAATCGATATCCCTATCCGTTCTAGTCACTAATCGTGTATTTTCTCAAATTTAGAGGCTTTCAAAGGAGCTAGCTTCCGAGTTACTGGCCTTCATGAGTTCTTATAGATCTACCGTACATAAACATTAAATTCGTCGAGCTCTTTTAGCCCAAAGTAACTGCAGATAGTAGTTTATCACGATAAAAGGACAATTTTTACTGAGTTAGCTTAGCTGTCTAATAATTTAGACAACAGGCTGATTTGCATAGCACTTAACAGAATATTGTATGTTTGAGCTGCACGATCAGATGTGAAGTGTAGTCTATAGGCTGATGAACGAGCGTTCCGAGATATACTATAGTCCAACTAAAGTAAAAGCGTCAATGACACACTTGTTTTCATGAACTTGTGTTCTTTTTCACAATGAGATAGTTGCAGAATTCATTTAGCAATTTACAGGCAATGAGACGCTCGGCGACATTCTGGACTATATGAAAAATATCCATGAACTGTTAAACATCGGTCTTAAGACTCTTTTGGTATCTTCGTGGGAGGGGGGGGGTCATTAGTTACATTAAAAACACAAAAAGGGAGAAACGAGATGTGAATTTGAAAACAACTCTGGGTAAGAACGCACTTACTGATTTGCAATTCGGCTTGACAATATTTTACGTGAAATTCAAGTAGCCAGTGCATAATTTGTCCGACCCTCTTATCTATCCCGTTCACACCACCTTTTTCAAGAGGTGAATAGAATGGAATTTTTAGCCCACGGATTTTGACTGCCCACAGATCTGGGGGAATCTTTCTTGAGGGCAGCATTGAACTCCAGGAAGTGTTTCAACAGAGCACACTGCTCTGCTTGTAACAGCTGCTTACCACATGAGTTCTATTTGAACAGATTTTTGTTGTGGATTTTTAAGATTTTTTAACGGAAAAGTTGACGGATTTTTCGTTCTCAGTCGTCGGAATTTTATGGATTTTTGATCTACCAGAACGAAAAACTTGCCATCGTGAAGTGGAAACACTGGTCTTAGTAAAAAAAACCTTTTAGAGCGTATTGCGGCTTTCCCCGAGACACGTGCAGAGTCCTGTTGAATACACTTGGATTCTTTTTTTTTTGTCAACTTTTAGCCTTTTTTTCATTTAAAAAAATAAAAGTTGTATCTTGAATTGACCAGTAAGAACATTACTGCGCATAGCTCGTATTTAAGTGTATTTAGATTAATGCTATACATAAAAGATATTGAAAAATATTTCAATATCTTTAAAATTTCATTTGGTATGGCTATATCGTATCCTGAATATCTGTTTTCTGGAAAAAGGAAACGGAAAACTGGAAGCAGGAAAAAAAGTGTAGAATTGCCCTTTTTTAATGCCCTAACAAGATTATCAGCTAGTTCAGAATCCTAACCGGGATTTTTGCAGGAAGGGCTACAAAAAAAACCATCAAAAGTTCGTTTATATCCGATTTCGTACATTCTTACCAGTCGGGATAAACTTCAGTAAGGGGGGGGGGTCTTCATATCCTGTACCGGATACATCCCCGAGCTATTTTGTCCGATAAGATATTTTCTTATGTAAAATCTAAAATAAAGAATTTTAGAGCCTCAGCCAAAAACTTTCAAAGAACGATTTTGGTTTTAAAGAACGAGAAAAAACTATTTTTCTTCGACACTGATCGTCTTTGATATCTGATTAAATGAGTTGAATTTTTTATTTATAACGATATTAATTCCCCTTCTTCTGACAATTTTTTTTGGAAAACCGCTCCATAGTAGTGTTTTCCGTTCCGTTTTTTTCATTTTTCTGATAAACCTGCTCTTTCAGGCCCGGAAACTGAAAATGGCACGAATGTAGTTATGTAAGTTCCCAGTTTTCTGCCCTGTATTTCCAGAAAATGGATAGTAAAAGATGTGCTATCATAGGAAGTACATTTTAAAGTTTCAGGAGAAAAAGCTAAATACAATAGCAAGGATTAGCTGCACTTTCGCTTTCTTCTCGTGTCTAAACTTGTTTTTTGCTCATTTGAGGAGCTTGCACCGAACCAAAGGTCTGTTTTCATGATGGAAGAAAACTGAGCATTTGAAAGGGCGACGTTGAAAGCACATTTTGATTAGCTCAGCTTCCCCCTAATGACGTCCTGAAAGTTTCAACTTCATGCTCTAACTAGCTAGTCTCTTTTGAAGGATATAGATCAAAACCCTAATCTTGCTTGACCTGGTAACAGTTCATTTTTAATTACCAGTGAATAGCACAAAAGTGCTACAATTTGGCCATATAAGAGTAAAAGCGTCACATTCACTGTAGTACGTACTACAATGCTGCACATGGTGAAATAGTGTTACATTTAGAACTTCTATACTACTACTTTGGCCGTCCTTCAGGTTTGCAAAAGGTTCAAAATAAAATCACTGAAATTTTAAGAAAAAGCGCTGAATGATGCAATAATGAATGATGCTGAATGAATGATGCAGTAGCCTGGTGCAATGTTTTTACGCATAGACGACCACGAATAGTTGATCCAGGAACCCCCTCCCCTTCTTACCGCAGTCCGTCTAAAGTATATCGTGCCTTAGCGTTTTTTGAAAATCATTGATGTTCTATCATTGCGATTCAATTTTCCAAACATCAATGGAAATTACAACATAGAATTATAACCGTCAAGATAACTGGGATAGCTAATGAAAATGTACTGAATGTTTTATATATAATGAGATCAATTACCAGAAATGTCAGCAATTCAAATTTAAAGGTTCTATTATAGCAGCAAATCTTTATTTTTCCATGTTATAATTATAAAACTTAATTTCAAAATAAAACTTTTTTTTTCAGTAAAACTCGAACGACCAATTAGACTTCACAAAGTTTAGAGTTGTCAAGAGGATAACAGTAGTCAAACTCTTTTGCTAAGTAATTTCTATCCCTTTGTTTTGAGCATTCATTCTAATTTTGTTTTCAAACAGTTCGTGGTAACAAACTTTAGTAAGGAGTGACCCGGCTCAAGAGTAAACGAAACCTAAAAAACAAAATTTTGATGCTAATAGATACTTTAAAATAATTGAATTTCAATGCTGACTTTAAATATATAAGTTTCGTCAAATTTAGTCTTACCCATCCAAAGTTACGAGCCTGAGAATATTTGCCAAATTTTGAAAAATAGAGGGAAATACACCTTAAACGTCATAGTATCTTAAGGAAAATACACCATCACATTCAGGGTATCAGAGAACTCTACTGTAGAAGTTTCAAGTGCCTATCTATAAAAATGTGGAATTTTGTATTTTTTACCAGAAGTCCGATCACGGTTGCGTGTTTGTTTTTTTTTTCTTTTTCCCAGGGGTGATCGTATCGACCTAATGGTCCTAGAATGTCACGAAAGGGGTCATTCTAGCGGAAATTAAAAGTTCTAGAGCCATTTTAAGTCCGCTTTTTCCACTAAAGGTGTTTATTGCTTTATAAAGTAGAATTGAGAGAAAGAATCAAACTTTAGCTTGAAGAGCGGGTCGTTGAGGAGGGAGAAGCCCCTTTCATATAAGGAGGAATTTCTGTTCATTTTAAGTTTTAATGTCGCTCCTTACTTTTCAGTTAAAAAAGCTTGTTCTTTTATTTAATCTGTATAACGGACCGGTCAGAATTAGTAGAGTATTTTAGCTAAGTTTCTCCAGTAGCTTTGATAGGGGTGACTTTTTTCGGCACAGGGCTTTTGTTTTAAAATTAAAGCTTCGATTATTAATTAATATATTTTATGAATTATTTTTATTTATTAACTCCATATTATATTTCATTTTAATAAAATCAAATTTCAAAAATTCCAAAATTATTATAACCTTCTGATCATTTATTTGAAATTTAACGACCCTAGAATTTCTGTACCTAAGGCAAGCGCCGCATCTCTTATGCATAGAAGAAGTGCGAAACAAGAAAATACTTACAGCTGTACGCATTCCTAACCCGCCCCAATTCATGCCAAACTTCACTCGTTCTTCTTAATAATGGGATTACATGACTCTCCCACCCCCCAATACCAAATATAAACCTCCGACTCATTGGAACCATTAGTCTTGTATGCAACTACGGATGTACAAAAAGATTAAGTTTTTTTTTTTTTTAATTTAAATATCATAGTTTAGAACGGTTGAGAATTAATAAGGTATCATAAGTAGGCGGTTAGATACGTTCCTCCGGTACCTTTGATGGGTGGGACTTTTTTCAGTATATGGCCATTGAATTCAATTATGCTCCTGAAAACTTACATAACACCCTCAACGGGAGAAGTAATGGATATTTTTTCAAACAATGTGATATGGGGGGGGGGGTATCATAAATGCTTTCATTCAAGTGTGAGATAAAAACTTTCTGGAATTTTGTCTGGCTTCATAGTTTGTTAAGAGATGATTTTTGTTCCCATGACCTCCCTCATAATTCTGGCTTGGTCCTCCCAATATAGCAGCAACTACAACCATCGGTAACTTTCTTAACACCACTATTTAAAATTATATTTCATTAAACCCGAATCATTTCATTTTGGTTGATAAATTCTAATGTTGGTCCTGTTAAATATGTAATGTAAGGATTATAAGAAAATTTTTAAATCAAGAAATATACACGCTAAAAAGTCTCCATTTATAGAGATACTAGAAACACTTATTAAGAGTCCTACTTATAATTACTCATAACTAGTTAATCCTTCGTTTATTTTTTTTCCTTTCAAAAAGTCGAATTTAACAATCTCATGCAATGATAATACCATGCCTGGTAAGGGATTAGCGTTGCAATAAAACGATTGTTTATGATTGAGTGGCCATTTAGTTTCTGAATTTCTTATTTAGTTTCTCTTTAACCGTTAGTTGTGAAGGGTCTCTTTTGTCTTAGTGTTGATTTTAAGGTTTATCTTATTTATTTGGTCCTCTGGACTTTGGTATGTATTCTTTTATTAAATACTTCTTTATATGCTCTGAAGACAATTGACTACAGGTCTTCAAAATATTTGCATACTATTTTTTCAATGGCAGGAAAAATGCTCTCTTTTTTAATTATAATCTTTGCTTATTTGTTATCTTCCTATCCTAATGTTTTTAGAAATTTTCTTTATAATAAATCATGCTTCTCTTTACCAGGACCTATCAAAAAAGTTGTAAAAAACATCAATAGGTTTCTGCAAAGTTAAAGTACTGAATTTTTCTTCAAATTTATACGTCACCTGTTTACCGCGATTACGGAATAATATAAGAAGATTCTTTCATCATCCAATCCCTGTAATCAAGTAGTTATCCGGGCTAATATATAGATAGATAGATAGGTGTATTTCAAAAACCCATGGGCCATATACACACGAAGATATAAATAAATAACAAACAAGCAAGGAAATTAACAACAGTACGAATTACAAACACGTACAAAAAACAGAATTCAACGCAAAAAGTGCCTAATCTAACAACAAAAGAAAATAGTCATATAAAACTTTTTCTTCTTATCAAGGATTTATCTATATATACTCCCACTAGAAATATTGTGATTGGGTTACTATTTTGTAGAATACCCGGAAGCATCAAATTAATCCCATGCAAATAAATTTCACGTAAATCCAAGAGCACCAGGCATTTCCGGAGAAAATTATCCAAGTCTTCATCATCATTTTTACAAAAGGGACAAACATACCGCCTATCAGGACCAACTATCATTTTATTTTTCCGGGCTAATAGTAGCTGAAAATCTAAAAAATGCGAGTTTTAATACAAAAAAATCTGTCAAAAGTGCCCATCAAAATCAACAAAGCTGGAAAATGTATCTGAATGAGCATCTCATAGACCTCTATTCTTAAAGTTTTAACCTCTTATATTCAAAAATGTGGAATTCTACACGGAAGTGAGATCACGGATAAGTCTTTTTTTCCAGGAGTTCGAACCAATGATCCTACAAAATCGAGAAAGGGATGATTCGATCAGAAATTAACAACCCTAGAGTTTTTTTAACGAGCCAAAAAGATTGTGCACAGGAAAGTTGCTCAATAAGAGGAAAGCACAGGAATTAGGGTATTTCATCGGAAATTTCCAAGTTTCAGATGAAGTAGCCCAATGCTACAAGATGGTGAATTTGTTCCTAAAAGTCACACAGTCCTCACCAAGATCAGCGGTTTTTATATATATTCATTCATTTATAAGCTTCGTTTAACTATGGTGATTCACTCGATCTTTCACAAAATTAGTACACTACTTTATAATTTTGCATCAGGTTTTGTGAAGGAGGGGCGCTGGCTCATTGCGTAGGAAAAGGGGTACCAGATGCAAAAAATGTGCAAATATGATGTCCAAATTGTCGCAATCTCAGTGAGCTCAGTAGGCCTGGAAGGAGACAGGGTGGGAGTGGGTGCTGATGGGAATTATACTATAATCTTTCTTCGTTTGAGTCAAGCCTGAATAAAGGTTCTGTTATTTTACAGCTTCCGAAAAAGGGAGCTGTATTTCTTTAGTAAAACTTAAAGAAAATGTTTTGCTTTTTAAAAGGTAAGATTTACTTCAAATTGTTACTGACACAAAAGATAAAAAGGTGGAGGGAAAGGATCACCGTTGAAAAAAGTCAAGAAATTTTCAGAGGGAGAATCAGGTGGCAACAGGACCTTTGTTTTTAGTCGTGCATAAAAGGAAATATTGGGTTTTATGTATTTTTTATTTTTTTTTATTAGACAGTTAGTATGGAACTGTAAGTGACTCGTGCTAATAGTGACAAAAAAAAACCACGGGGTTTTGAAAACAATATATGCATAAAAAAGAATTTTATACTGAAGTTTATTCCTTAAAAAAACAACTTTTTCCACAAAAGAAGTTTTTCAAAGAAAAATAAGGATCTACAATAAGAAAGATATGAGCAGAAGTTAAGTCAAATAATATTTCAGGCGTAAAACGACTATAAATCACTATTAACAAAAATAAAAATAAAAATTAACTTAAATTACAATGAATAACCGAGTCAGACCTACATCGAGTAGAAACTAGCAAAGAAGACTGAGGAAAACACCCAATGTGTCTGGGGTCCCCACAGACCAGAACATAACTTGCACTTTACTGAAAACAATTTTTAATTCGAGCAGTGTGTTCTTCTTTGTCATTTCATAAGAATATAAATTACTGTTACAACCAACATTACTGAAAAGAATAAATGAATTTGACATTCAGTTTAAAATAGTGATATTCATTTCTAAAAGCATAAAACCTTTGGACTTAATGAAGTAATTAAATGGAATACAAGAATTTTTTCAACTGAAAGTAATGAAAAACATTATAACTTAAACAAACCAAAAGCATTTCAGATATTAGGGGGACTGTCCCTTCCTTAATCTTCACTCTTTAATGCTAAAGTCTAAAGTTCTATAAAAATACTTTAGCTGCTTTTGTGTATGAACTGTCTTTCTTAAGGAGTTTAAACAAAATGTCTAATTATAGCGCAAAGAGAAAAGGCTGTGGAAGGGACATTTCCCCTAATAACAGGAGTAATTTTTGTGTTAAGTTTTTATGTTGCTCCTTACTTTCAGTTGAAAAAATATTTTATTTACTCTCTAACCGTTTTACAAATCACGCCCGGAAATCCACCCCCCATCGTCGTTTAAAATTTACCCTGGAAAATTCCTCCCATAAAATTCAGTCTCTTGGAAAACTTTACACCCCCCCCCAAAAAAAATAATTATTTCCCAATAACAAATGCTAAATTTAAAGAATGGGGAAATTGCAAAACTTATACTTTTTTCCTAGGGGTTTTTGGCCGCAGCCGTCGCGTATTGGGGGGTTGGAGGGTGACAATCCCCCCCATCGATATTTTTGGTCACTCAGTAAAAAAGTTGTCGGTAATTACCGATGGTGCCACAATTTTCCATTTGGTAAAAAAACAGCGTTTAAAAGTGACATGATATTTACCGAAATCTGAATCTCGGTTGATAAATGCAACGGTTTTACCGACTCGTGTGGTTTCCGTTTGATCGAGTTCTCTCCCAACCTTCTAGGACAAGAGGTTCCATACCCATGCAAAAAAAAAAAAAAAAAAAATGAAATAAACACTCATCCGTGATCTTTCTCCTAAAAAACTAAATAATCGACGTTTTGTGTATAGGAATTTAAAACTTCAACAGTAGCATTGCCTGATCTTCTGAATCAGATGGCGATTTTTATTAAATCACTTGACTTTTTGTTGGCGTTTCTCTCCTTTTTCGAAAGTCACACTAATTTCTTCCAGCTTGTAGCTGCTGATGAGCAAAACTTTACTTAATGGGTTTAATATATTTAGAATCAGCACAAGGGTGAGAAAAAAAAAAAATCAGAAAAGGCTCTTCTATGGAGAAATTGAAAACCTTTTTGATTGGAGAAAAACCAAAAAGCCCTACTTCCTCAAGAGCATTTCCCTCCTTCGATGCATAAGGAGATGAAATAAGAAAAAGGAAAATAAATTAGAACAACTGTACAAGAGAACTTACTTTGATCTGGGAGGATTGTTATTTCTTAGTTTTAATGTATAGCCTATTAGGTACATGTATGTTAATACTTTGTTGAAGTAAATTGAAAAATATTATCGAATTTTTCTAACCTATGTTATTCTTGTGCATCGGTCGATTCCGCCGGGGGAGAGGGGTTGAATGGTAAAATAACATTCAGAGGTCACATTCTATTAATTACTGCCTAAATCTACCCATCTCCCCTTGATAAACAATACTTCTTTTGAGTTGCAAGTACTAACTGAAATATTCTGTTTGTAGGTATTTGACTCTGAAGGTTGTAAAATGGAAATGCCATTGACCACCTTATTTCAAGCTGAAAAGAAATCAATTCCAAATTATAATCTCGATCCATGTACTGACTTTGAATCCAAAAGCCAAACTCTAATCCAAAACCCAGGCGCTGTTGCTACCTTAACACCAAAAAGTAACGAAAAGAAAATAGGAATGATTCAACAGCTCAACACAAATAAGTTGATAATGAACAGAAATGAATTCAATTCGTCAATTCAATCAATCCGTCAAATTTTATGCAACAAAAATAAAGCAGATTCTCAACAAAAACTAATAAGAAAAACTGGCGGAGAGAACCAGCAATTGGGAAATTGTCCGGATGAGTCACAGAAACCAAGTGTACCCAGAAATACCAAAGAGAATATTCTCCCCCGAACTCCTCTGATTAGGTGTAGTTCTAAAACAATTCCAAAATTAAATGTCGAAGTGGATAGAGACTCAGTATCCAGAAACCAAACTCTAACCCGAAGCCCAGTGCTTGTTGCTACTCCAACACCAAAATTGAATGAACAGACAGCAGAACTGATTCAACAACATAACACCAATGAGTCAATAATCGACAGAAACAAATTTAGGGCAATGCATCAAGTGTTTCGAATAAAGAGTAAAGAGACTTGTGAACAAGAATTAATAAAAAAACGTGGAAAAGAGAATCAGGAAGTGGGAAAGTGTACTGACGAGTGGCAAGAAGAAATTATGCCAACGAGTAGAAAACAGAAAGTTCAGACCAAGATTCCTGTAATAATGTGCCGTTTAAAAATAATTCCAGGATTAAATCTTCATTCAGGTACTGGCTCAAAATCCAGAAGCCAAACTTTAAACCAAAACCTAGCTCCTATTGCTACCCAAACCACAAAAACTAGCGAAAAGGAACTAGGATTTAATCGACTGCTTAAAACAAATGGGTCAATAATGGACAGAAACAAATCAAGGTCGATTCTTCAAGTGTTCAGACAAAAGGACAAAGGTGTTTCTAAACAAAAACTAATAAGAAAAAGTTCCAAAGACAGCCAGGAAATGGCAGAGTACACCAAAAAGTGTAGGAAACCATGTGTACGAACAAGCAGTAAAGCGAATGCTCCCACCCAAGTCCCTGTGATAATTTGCAGTTTAAAATTATGTTTGATAAGAAGAGTACCCGCCAGCAATAAAAGCACTAATAAAACCAATGATCAAATGTACAGAGATAATGGAAGAAGTTTGATGGACGAAGCAACAAATGTTTCCAATGCTTGTGCCAAAAAAAGAACAAGGGAGGCATGTATACAAATGTCATATTATTCATTATTTTTAATACAATTTTTCAGGGCATTTCAGTTTTTTTTACCTACATTTTTTTTATAATTCTTAAGTATTTTCTAACAAAATTTGTTGATAGAATTGTTATTTTCACTTGTTTTATATTTTCTTAGAATTTTGTATGTGGTTACGATATGTCAACTAGCCCCAGCTACTCCCTTTTTTTGCTTCATTGAAGGCTTTGGTCATAAGGACCATGTAGTGAGCCAAGCCTACTTTTGGCAAGAATGGTTATTTGAGTCATCATATGTAAAATTGAATAAACTAGAAATACTGCTAAATTAAAATTGAAGGAAGACTCAAAGTTATATTGCTGTCTAGAAAAAAAATTATTGGGCTCTGAAGTATCTATTCACTTTTGGGTGAAGTTGACCTAGTCAGTCAAATTTAACCAGTAAAGTTGCACGATCCCTTTTACACCTTTGTTTTACATTATCTAATTGGCTAATGGACCTAGTCGACTAGGTCCATGACTATGGACTGAATATGAATCAACGTAATTGATTATTAGCTATAGATGTTCAGGAACATATTCGTGCGACTGATCGTATATGAAACAACCAAACAACCAAATAAGAAAAAGTGGTTTAATCCTAGTTTCAACTACGAGCCCAGATGATCCTAGTAACGCCATCAATAAATAAATGAAACACAAAACTAACAGAAAACAAATTAAAGAACCGAGTTAAGCTCAAAATGAGAAGAAACTAAGGGGATTCTGGCTGATGCGCCCCGTGACTTCTAAAGACCAGAATTCAATATGGTCTTTGCTGAAAATTAAATAAAAAAAAAAACAAGTTTTTTAAATGAAAGTAAGGAGCGACATTAAAACTTAAAACGAACAGAAATTACTCCTTATGCGAAAGGGGCTTATCTTTCTCAACGCCCCGCTCTTTGCGCTAAAGTTTGACTCTTTCTCTTAACTCTACATTTTAAAACAGTAAAAAACTTTAGCGGAAAGAGCGGGGCGTTGAGAAGGAAAAGCCCCTTTCATATACGGAGTAATTTCTGTTCGTTTAAGTTTTAATGTCGCTCCTTACTTTCATTTAAAAAACTTGTTTTTTTTTTATTTAATTTCTGAACGTTTTTGAATCAATGTATATTTTGATTTTGGCTCAAGGAATAGTTAAACAATGCTTGTGCCAAAAAAAGAACGAGGGAGGCATGTATACAAATATTTTTTGGCAGAGGAATAATTAAAACGAAATTTGTATATTTATTTTTTTTTTTGGCTAAATGGCTTTCTCATAATTTTAATCGAATGATTTTGAGAAAAAAAGAGCGGGAGAGGAAGCCTAGTTGGCCTCCGATTTTCCGTTAATTAAAAAGGCAATTAGAACTTGTAATTTTTTACGAATCTTTTTATAAGTAAAAGATATACGTAACTTATAAATTAGCTTACGTAAAGAACTTATGTATTCTCATGTTTTTATTACATATATGAGGGGGTTCGCCCCCTCGTCAGTACCTCGCTCTTTACACTAAAGCTTAAATTTTGTCCCAATTCATTAAAAATGACCCCTGAATCACAAAAGCCGCAGAATAAATAGTTGAAATTACTAAAAATACTATAGCGTAAAGAGCGAGGAATTAGGTGGAGGTAAGCCCCTGATATAGGTAATAATTTCTGTTCGTTCCAAGTTTTAATGCTGCTGCTTACTTCCAGCTGAAAAAAAAAAATTTTCATATTTATTTTTTCATGTTTTTTTTAAGTAATGCTAGTAAATCCTGCCCTCCCTTCATGGAAATTTTCTTCCCCCATGACAAATTCCTCGATTGAAAGATCCCCCAGCATACCCCCTCTTCTCAACCCCTGCCTCCAACCAAAAAATCCTCCTGAAAACGCCTGTACACTTCCCAATAACCATTACTATATGTAAGCACTGGTCAAAGTTTTTGAACTTGTAACCCCTCCTATGGGGACTGTGGGGGAGTAAGTCATCCCCAAAGACATAGTTATAAGGTTTTTCGACTACGCTGAATAAAATGGCTATCTCAGAATTTTGATCCGTTGACTTTGGGAAAATAATTAGCGTGGGAGGAGGCCTAGGTGCCCTCCAATTTTTTTGGTCACTTAAAAAGAGCACTAGAACTTTTCATTTCCGTTAGAATGAGCCCTCTCGCAACATTCTAGAACAACTGGGTCGATACGATCACCCCTGGAAAAAAAAAAAAAAAAAAAAAAAAAAAAAAAAAAAAAAAAAAAAAAAAAAAAACACGCATCCGTGATCTGCCTTCTGGCACAAAATATAAAATTCCACATTTTTGTAGATAGGAGCTTAAAACTTCTACAATAGTGTTCTCTGATACGCTGAATCTGATGGTGTGATTTTCGTTAAGATTCTATGACTTTTAGGGGGTGTTTCCCCCTATTTTCTAAAATAACGCAAATTTTCTCAGGCTCGTAACTTTTGATGGGTAAGACTAAACTTGATGAAACTTGTATATTTAAAATCAGCATTAAAATGCGATTCTTTTGATGTAGCTATTGGTACCAAAATTGGTTCCATTTTTTAGAATTTTGGTTACTACTGAGCCGGGTCGCTCCTTACTACAGTTCGTTACCACGAACTGTTTGACAAGATGCGCTTTAAAATTGTATCTTTTTTTCATTCACGTTACGCAATATTGAAAAAAAAACAACAAGTTCATCAATTCCAAAATAATTCCAACATTAAGGATGAATATCAGTATATATCATAAGCTGTCAATTCACATTCATTGTTGTTTTTTCAGTTGCCTTGGCTATGATGATTGTTTGTTTTTTTCCCTTTTTTTCAAACAGTTCGTGGTAACGAACTGTAGTAAGGAGCGACCCGGCTCAATAGTAACCAAAACTCTAAAAAATGGAATTTTGATACCAATAGCTATATCAAAAGAATTGCATTTTAATGCTGGTTTTAAATATATAAGTTTCATCAAGTTTAGTTTTACCCATCAAAAGTTACGAGCCTGAGAAAATTTGCGTTATTTTAGAAAATAGGGGGAAACACCCCCTAAAAGTCATAGAATCTTAACGAAAATCACACCATCAGATTCAGCGTATCAGAGAACCCTATTGTAGAAGTTTCGAGCTCCTATCTACAAAAATGTGGAATTTTGCATTTTTTGCCAGAAGGCAGATCACGGATGCGTGTTTATTTGTTTTTTTGTTTTTTTGTTTTTTTGTTTTTTTTTTCCCCAGGGGTGATCGTATCGACCCAGTTGTCCTAGAATGTTGCAAGAGGGCTCATTCTAACGGAAATGAAAAGTTCTAGTGCCCTTTTTAAGTGACCAAAAAAATTGGAGGGCACCTAGGCCCCCTCCCACGCTAATTATTTTCCCAAAGTCAACGGATCAAAATTCTGAGATAGCCATTTTATTCAGCGTAGTCGGAAAACCTTATAACTATGTCTTTGGGGACGACTTACTCCCCCACAGTCCCCGTGGGAGGGGCAACAAGTTACAAACTTTGACCTGTGCTTACATATAGTAATGGTTATTGGGAAGTATACAGGCGTTTTCAGGAGGATTTTTTTTGGTTGGGGGGAGGGGTTGAGAAGAGGGGGATATGCTGGGTGAATTTTCCATCGAGAATTTGTCATGGGAAAAGAAAACTTCCATGAAGGGAGAGCAGGATTTACTAGCATTATTTAAAAAAAAAAAAAAATAAAAATAAATATGAAAAAGCTTTTTCAGCTGGAAGTAAGGAACAGCAATAAAACTTAAAACAAACAGAAATTATTACCCATATAAGGGGCTCACCTCCTTATGATACCTAGCTCTTTACGCTAAAGTATTTTTAGTAATTTCAACTATTTATTCTACGGCTTTTGTGATTCAGGGGTCATTCTTAATGAATTGGGATAAAATTTAAGCTTAAGTGTAAAGAGCGAGGTACTGACGATGGGGCGAATCCCCTCATATATGTAATAAAAACATGAGAATACAAAAGTTCTTTACGTAAGCTAATTTATAAGCTACGTAAATCTTTTACCAATAAAAAGATTCGTAAAAAATTAAAAGTTCTAGTTGCCTTTTTGATTAACCAAAAATCGGAGGGCAACTAGGCTTCGCCCCCGCTCTTTTTTTCTCAAAATCATTCGATCAAAATTATGAGAAAGCCATTTAGCCCCCCCCCCTCCAAAAAATATTCAAATTTCGTTTTGATTATTCCTCTGCGGAGAGCCAAAATCAAAACGCATTGATTCAAAAACGTTCAGAAATTAAATACAAAAAACAAGTTTTTTCAACTGAAAGTAAGGAGTGACATCAAAACTTAAAACCCACAGAAATTACTTCGTATATGAAAGAGGCTGCTTCCTCATCAACGCCCCGCTCTTTACGCTAAAGTTTGACTCTTTCTCTCAATTCTTCTTTCTAAAACAGTGAAAAACTTTAGCGTAAAGAGCGGGGCGTTGATGAGGAAGCAGCCTCTTTCATATACGAAGTAATTTCTGTGGGTTTTAAGTTTTGATGTCACTCCTTACTTTCAGTTGAAAAAACTTGTTTTTTGTATTTAATTATATTAAAGGAATAGCTCGAAATGATTATTTTCGGTAAAATGTAAATTTTGTTCTGGTATCTAGAAGTCGCGATGTCATCTGCCAAACTCTTATTAGTTTCTCCTTGTTATTAAATAAAAAAAAACAAGTTTTTTTAAATGAAAGTAAGGAGCGACATTAAAACTTAAAACGAACAGAAATTACTCCGTATATGAAAGGGGCTTTTTCGACACCCCGCTCCTTACGCTAAAGTTTTTTATTGTTTTAAAAAGTAGAATTGCGAGAAAGAATCAAACTTTAGTGCAAGGAGCGGGGTGTCGAGGAGGAAAAGCCCCTTTCATATACGGAGTAATTTCTGTTCGTTTTAAGTTTTAATGTCGCTCCTTACTTTCATTTAAAAAAAACTTGTTTTTTTTATTTAATTTCTGAAAGTTTTTGAATTAATGAATGTCTGATTTTGGCTCTCCGTACATAAATTATTAAAATGAAATTTGCATATTAATTCTTTTTTTGGCTAAATGGCTTTCTCTTAGTTTTGATTAGACGATTTTGAGAAATAAGGGATGGGGAAGGAGGTCTAGTTGCCCTCCAATTTTTCGGATACTTAAAAAGACAACTAGATCTTTTAATTTTTAACGAACGTTTTTATTAGTAAAAAAAAAATACGTAACTTAAGAACTAACTTACGTAACAAACTTTTATATTCTTATATTTTTGATTATATATATGAGGGGGTTGGTCCCCTCGTTAATTCCTCGCTCTTCACACTAAATCTTGTTTTATCCCAATTCTTTAAGAATGACCCCTGAATCAGAAAGGCCGTAGAATAAATAGTTGAAATTATTAAAACATTTTTAGCATAAAGAGCGAAGTATTTATCTCCTCCTAAATACCTCGCTCTTTACGCTAAAGTATTTTTAGAACCCCTCATATGCGCAATAATCTCTGTTCGTTTTAAGTTTTAATGCTTCTCCTTACTTTCAATTGAAAAAACTTTTTCATGTTTATATTTTCATTGTTTTTTTTTATAGTAATGCTAGAAAGTCCTGCGCCCTTTTCATTGAATTTCTCTTCCCCCATGAAAAATTCCTCCAAGGAAAGATCCTCCCATATAGCCCCTCCCCTGAACCCCACACCCAAACCAAAAAAATCCCCCTGATAACGTCGGTACACTTCCCAGTAACCATTACTGTATGTAAACATTGGTCAAAGTTTGTAACTTGCAGCCCCTCCCCCAGGGACTGTGGGGGGTAAGTCATCCCCAAAGACATAGTTATTATTGTTTTCGACTATGCGGAACAAAATGGCCATCTCAAAATTTTGATCCGTTGACTTTGGGAAAAAATGAGCGTGGGAAATTTTTTTGGTCACTTAAAAAGGGCACTAGAACTTTTCATTTCCGTTAGAATGAGCCCTCTTACAACACTCTAGGACCACTTGGTCGGTACGATGACCCCTGGGAAAAAAAAAAAAAACAAATAAACACGCACCCGTGATTTGTCTTTTGGCAAAAAATACGAAATTCCACATTTTTGTAGATTGGACCTTGAAATTTTTTCTACAGGGTTCTCTGATAAGCTGAATGTGATGGTGTAATTTTCGTTAAGATCCTATGACTTTTAGGGGGTGTTACCCCCTATTTTCCAAAATAAGGCAAATTTTATTAATGACAAGAAAGCACAACACCAGTCAGCTAAACTAATGCTTACTACCATGGAGGACAGACAGGTTGAATATTGTCTTCTGTTATGGTATATCTTTTTTATCTTAACCAAGGGTCTTATCCAGAGGCGCCATTTGGGCCAAATCTTGGGGTGGGCATGGGGCATTTGACAGAACTTGAGACTTTTATTATGAATCTAACCTACTTTCAAAGTTTACAATGATTAATAGCAAATAGCGTAATTACCCCAAGGGTCGTCATGTAATTACGCTCTTTGGCTAATAGGCGTGCAGCTAGTTCAAATCATTTGAACAGAATGGATTATGTTGGACATAATGGATAATTATGGCCGGAAAAGTGCCCTTTGTGGTGGAAGCTTGGGCCCCCTGGAAAATCTGGGGTGGGCATTTGCCCACCCCTGACCCCCCCCCCCCCAAATGGCACCTCTGGTCTTATCAATGAGTTTTATTTTCAGGCTGTCTACAAACAACTCAAGTGTTCACTTAACTGGGAAGATTTATCCTCATTGAAAATTGTTTTTGTTGTTTTTTGAAGATGTCACCTTTCCTTGGATCATAATTGGGTTATTCAAACGTCTTTTATGTGGTTGAGTGTACAGTTGCATGTGATAGCATTTACATGAATTATCAAGGTGGTCAAATGAAAAACAAAATATTGCTACACAAATTTAGTGATATATTTGTTTTTTTTTACTGAATTCCTGATATTAAATTATCACTTGAAAAAAATATGTGCTGAAATCTCATTTTTTTTTCACAAAGCTTATTGGCTTTGGCGTTTTGATTTTGCTAAGATATGTAGATAAATAACGCATGAAAAAAGATCTTGCAAGACTCAAATGCATTTAGTGAACCTTTAAACTTTTTATTCAATACCCACTAGACAATTTTGTCTGTTTTGGGTATTTGTGTTTAAGCAGTTGCGCATTTTTGTGCATATATTTCCTGTTTTTCTTAGCTAAAAATATATCTTTTTAGGTTTTCTTTCCAATTACAGGGATCTGAATGACTACGTAAGGGACGAAAAGTGACGGAAGCTCTTAGCTGACACTGACAATGGTAAAAAACTTAGGTTTTTTCTTAATAAGTGGGTAAGATCACCCTAAAAAAGCTCCCCTTTTCCAAAATCTGATCACCAATATTATCATAATGATTTTTTATTAGCAAAGCAAAATATTACAGAGTTTTTATAGGGTCTGTGTTGATCTTTCTAGGGGCTACGTAGGGCTTTGAGACTATACGGTTCCGGCTCCCAACTGTGCCAGTAGTTTTCAGTGTCTATACCTAGGATAAGTACAATGTTAGGGGCCATTTCTGATTTGTTGTGAGACAAGTTATGATGTCTCCCTAGTATTTTTTCTTTTTTATGGATTAGTCACTGATTGCTAAGAAAACAGATATATCATCTAATAATTTATGACGGTGCAAATCTTGCTGTAACCAATTTGACTGGGTTTTTGTTCTGAAAATTAAACCTACCATGTATTGTTCCTTTTTTTATTCTTTTTAATGGATAAAAAAGATCCATACAAAAGAAAATAAAAAAGACGAAAAATCCTCCTTGTAAAACCTCAAATTCATGGGCTCTTCTCCCAGTCCCCATATTTGAGATTCCTAACGGGAAAAATGAGACAACTAACCTCTGACTACTGAAATCTCACTTCTAGCTTCAGCCACATACGTTCATGAAAAGAAATTACTGGATTTTTCTGGATCTTAATATGTCACTTTTACAGACCCTTACAAAGGGTATTGATATGAAAACTCTAGACCATGCAATTAAAGTCCCTGAGCTAGAGGTGCTACAAAAGGATTCTACTGTGCCGCAATGCAAGTAACAGATAACTGTTTAAGATAGAAGCATTCTAAAAGACCAGGATTTCTGACAGATAATAGTTTTCATATTTTAGGAGTTTTGTATACCCTGTTGTGAATCTCTTTTTATTTATTTATTATTATCATTCCTTAAAGTTTGCTTTCGTTCTTTCAAGCTCTGGTTCTTTAAACTTTAAGCTTTTAAGCTCTGGTTCCTTAAGCTTTAAGCTTTTATGCTCTGGTTCTTTTAATCTTTGGTTCTTTTTAGCTCTGAAATGCTTCTTTTAAGTTTTGTTAATAGAAAGTCTTGAGTAAATAGAGACAATCTTTGTTTCGAGATTTTAAAAATTTCGGATAAGATTTATAAAATGCTTTTGGTAATGAATTCGGTAATTTCTAAAATCAATGAATTCGGTAATTTCGGTAATTTCTAAAATCAGCTCTATTATGTTTGATTATATCAAAAGGATGAATCTTAAAATACTTATAAACAATTTTCTGATAACAGTTTTTGGGCAAAATATTGTCTAGGAATTTGGTATCTGTCTAGCACCTGGTCAATAGAGCTAATTACCTATTCAGAGGTTACCTATGATCAGAACAATAATAAAAAAAGGAAAAAATACTCAGTGTTTCGTATTCTATGCTTAATTCTATGATAAATGGAAGAAAAAAGTTAAGAAGATAAAAATAAGGGACATACCCAAAGAAAAATCCCAAATTGTCTGAATTTTTATTAGCTTCTTTTTCCGTGATTTTTTTTTTCTGAGAGGGTTTTATTTTAACGTATAAGAGACCATTCTCTCCTCTGTAAGAAAAATTACCAAAAAATAAAATAGTGTGTTTTTGTTCAAATTCAATTTTGTTCGCACATTATTTGTTTGTTTCTGTGTTTCTAACATTTTTAATTAATTTAGTCCCCTACTAGCTCTGTCAAAAAGACCATAATGGATGTATATTTAAATAAGCTTGATTAGCATATTAATAAATATTTTCTTGGAATTAAAGCTTCATTTTATTTTAGTCTGACATTATTTTTTTTTTTCTTTAGACGCATTTCTGAAAGCTTCTGACATATGACTGAAGTGAATCTCAAGGAAAAATTCTTTGTTCTCATGGATACAAGGTACAGTTTATTGTACAGAAAGAAAGAAATATAGAGACTTAACTGCAGCCTTAGCGATAGTGAAAACACCACCACTTTTTATACGATTCGATAGCCTCGATTTAGTTTTTTTGTTCAAGTACCAAAATATATATATTTTTTTTTTTAGCATTTTATAAATTCAAATACACATGAAATTACGTCTGAGTCATGTTGAAATTATAGTTTGGATCTAGTTCACCTGTTAGAGTGTATTTTGTGTTATAAAGTCTAATTATACTAGGATTTATTTAATTCATCCTTATATTTTATAATTGCTGGTGCTAATTTATGAGAATATAGCTTATTAACAACATTTTTTTTTATGCTAAAAATTAAACATTTTTAGGAGGTGGACTCAACGTGTCTAAAAATATTCATAGGAGACGAGCTAAAAGTGTGAAGAAAATTCCTACAATTTATTTGCTCAATAAAACGCAAGTGTTTTTAACAATTTTGTACTATCAGTTTGTGGTAACACGATCATAATGGCTCTAATCAAAACTCAACTTAGATATAACGCAAATTTTTTAAACGATAAAAAAAAAGATTTGCTGTGCATATACAGCTTACCAATTAATCACTCATATCCACTAGTGAGCTTTGGGTTCTTTGAAATTATTTGGTGTGACAAGAGGCATATTATTATTATTATTATTATTATTATTTTCTTTATTTCCCTCAAAAAATGAGGAGTACGCTACAATATAATATAAAGAAAAAACAACTGATAACACTTACAATCAAAACGTATCAAATATTGATCGAACACTTAAAAAAAAAAAAAAAAAAAAAAAAAAAAAAAAAAAAAAAAAAAAAAAAAAAAAAAAAAAACACTTGCTAAATATTCATTAAATCCCACCTGGATAGGACTTCGATGGGTTTTTGAATACTATTTTGGATTTAAATAAACAATATTTTGCAATGGTCGATCGTCTGTAAACTTTAAATTGAAATGATTATTTTCTAAGAATAATGTTTAAAAACCATTATTTTTATAAGCCAAAGAGGGGATCAAATTTGAACTCTCTTCCATTCCTGCAAGACAATGGATCGTTAAACTTCAAATTCATATAAATCTCTGCAAATGTGAATTTTAGTCACTTAAAACATTCGCTTCAAAACTTAAAAATTTTTTCCTTCCTCTCAATTTCAGCCTTTTTTCTGGTGTCTATAATTGTAACAAAGGGACTGAAACTTGAAAAATTAACATTTAAACTGTCTAAAATATCTCCTAATCTATTTAAAATTCCTCTCTTATACTATTTCTCTCTCTATAATCCTATTTTTCCCTCTACCGTGCTTCATATGCTATGTTTTGTTACTCCTACTTCTATGTATTCTACTCCTATTCTAACCAAGTGACATATAGCAATCGCCATTTCTGTCGGTCTGTCTGTCTGTCGGTCCTGGTTTTGCTACTTTAGGCACTTCCAGGTAAGCTAGGACGATGAAATTTGGCAGGCATATCAGGGACGGAACCAGCTTAAATTAGAAATAGTCGTTTTCTCGATTTGACCATCTGGGGGGGAGTGGGGGGCTGGTTAATTGGGAAAAAATAGAAAAATGAATTATTTTTGTGGAAAACACTTAGAGTGGAGGGATCGAGATGAAACTTGGTGGGAAAAATAAGCAGAAGTCCCAGATAGATGATAAACATAATCGGAACGGATCCGCTCTCTTTGGGGTAGTGGGGGGGGGGGGGGTAATTCTGAAAAATTAGAAAAAATATAGTATTTTTAATTTACGTGCGGGTGATCGGATCTCAATGAAATTTGATGTTTAGAAGGATATCGTGTCTTAGAGCTCTTATTTAAATCCCTACCGGATCTGGTGACATTGGGGGGGGGGAAGTTGGGAGGGGGAAACCTAAAACTTGGAAAACACTTAGAGTGGAGGGATCGGGATGAAACTTGGTGGGAAAAATAAACACAAGTGCTAGATACATGATTGACATAAACGGAACGGATCCGCTCTCTTTGGGATAGTTGGGTGGGGTTATTTCTTAAAAATTGGAAAAAATGAGGTATTTTTAACTTACGAACAGGTGATCGGATCTCAATGAAATTTGATATTTAGAAGGCTATCGTAGCTCAGAGCTCTTATTTTAAACCCGACCAGATCTGGTGACATTGGGGGGGGGGGAGTTGGGAGGGGGAAACCTAAAACTTGAAAAACACTTAGAGTGGAGGGATCGGGATGAAAGTTGGTGGAAAAAATAATCACGAGTCCTAGATTCATGATTGACATAACCGGAACGGATCCGCTCTCTTTGGGGTAGCTAGGGGAGGGGTTAATTCTGAAAAATTAGAAAAAATGAGGTATTTTTAACTTACGAACGGAGTATCGGGTCTCAATGAAATTTAATATTTAGAAGGATAATGTGTCTCAAAGCTCTTATTTTAAATCCTGACTGGATCTGGTGACGTTGGGGGAAGTTTGGGGTGAGGGAACCTAAAATCATGGGAAACGCTTAGATTGGAGGAATCGGGATGAAACTTGGTGGGAAAAATAAGCAGAAGTCTTACATACGTGATTTACATAATTGGAACGGATCCGATCTATTGGGGGGGGGGGGGGGTTAGTTCTGAAAAATGAGAAAAAATTACGTATTTTTAACTTACGAAAGAGTGATCGGATCTTCATGAAACTTCATATTTAGAAGGACCTCGTAACTCAGATCTCTTAATTTTAAATCTCAACTGGATCAAGCGTAATGGGGGGGGGGGGCAGTTTGGGGGGACCGGAAATCTTAGAAAATACTTAAAGCGGTGAGATCAGGATGAAACTGGATGGGAAGAATAAAAACCTGTTTAAGATACGTGACTGACATAACCGGACCGGATCTGCTCTCTTTGGTGGAATTGGAGGGGGGTATATTTTGAAATCGAGGTATTTGTAACTTACGAAAGGGTGACCAGATCTTAATGAAATTTGACATTTAGAAGGATCTTGTGCTTTAAAGTTCTTATTTTAAATTCCGACCAGATCCTGTGAATCTTAGAAAATACTTAAAGCGGTGAGATCAGGATGAAAATGGATGGGAAGAATAAAAACCTGTCTAAGATACGTGACTGACATAACCGGACCGGATCTGCTCTCTTTGGTGGAATTGGAGGGGGAGGTAATTTTGAAAATTGAGGTATTTCTAACTTACGAAAGGGTGACCAGATCTTAATGAAATTTGATATTTAGAAGGATCTTGTGCTTTAAAGTTCTTATTTTAAATCCCGACCAGATCCTGTGATGTTGGGGGGAGTTGGAGGGGGAAACCAGAATTCTTAGAAAACATGAAAATTTGGATATTTTTATCTTACGAATAGATGATCGGATCTTAATGAAATATGATTTTTAGAAAGGATTCATGTCTCAGAGCTCTTGTTTCAAATCCCGACCAGATCTTTTGACATTTGGGGGAGTTGGAGGGGGGAATCTTGGAAAAACACTTGGAGTGGAAGAATCAGGATGAAGCTTGGTGGATAGAATAAACAAATGTCCTTGATACGTGATTGACAAAATCGTAGTGGATTCGCTCTCTTTGGGGGAGTTGGGGGGAGGGGTTCAGTGATTTGGCGAGTTTGGTGCTTCGGACGTGCTAGGACGGTGAAAATTGATAGGCGTGTCAGGGAGCTGCACAATTTGACTTGATAAAGTCGTTTTCCCAGATGCGACCATCTGGGGGGCTAAAGGGAGAGGAAAAATTAGAAAAAATTAGGTATTTATAACTTACGAGTGGGTGATCGGATCTTAATGAATTTTGATATTTAGAAGGACATCGTGACTCAGAGCTCTTATTTTAAATCCTGACCGGAATTAAGCCTCTTATTTCTCCTTTTTAAATCAATCTATTGATTCATAGAATTTTGTTAGAGCTCATACCATATGATCTCGTGGCTCTTAGCTCTTCTCGCCTCGTCACATGTGCCATATGAGCTCTTAGCTCTTGTTTTGTCTACTATTTTGTCATCCGATTCGGATTTTAAAAGTTTCATTAGGTATTGAAACTGTCTTTTAAAGTAGTTTCAAGATAGTACGTATAGCATAACGATGAAAAAGTATATTTAAAAATAGTATAAATATAAAACTAAAAATTTGACTTCGTTGAAGAACACTGAAGAACGAGGTTGGAAGGTAAACCAAGCATAACTTGGAGACGCAAATCCTGAGACAGGAGATGGCTGCAATGTTGGCAAAAATTTTGATGAGGGTGACATCCTGAGCAAAAGGAATAAATTAGGATTTCCAGTGTTGAGGGGGTGACAGGCCCCTTTTTATTGAGGTAATGCATTTGTTTTGAAATTAAACAATATATTATCACGTTTTCAGGTGGAGAGGGTGGAGTGAATAGGGACAAGTTTATTTCATTTAATTCTTCCTGTCCTTCCCAACGTAGAGTCATGGTAAACAAACAAATCGATTAAGTTTATAGAAAAAAATGAATATCCACATTTTACAGTCTTCTCAAATGTCTTCTCAACCGGTTCCGGTTTTATCTCACTCAACCATAATGGGGAATTATTATAAAACGGATTTTTGTAAACATCGTTTGATCTTTGGTACCAGGCAAATCACAGAGTTTACAGAACCCAATCCGAGGGTGACTGGACCTTGTTTATTAAGATTTGCATTTTTGGATGTTTTGTTTCGTTTATATTTTGGTCAATCTATTTGTTCTCTATATTTACTATTTTTGGTCTTGTTTCAAGCAAATTCTCCGATTAACCAATACTTATGGATTTTTTTTTACAATAAGAATGTATTGTTTTATCTAATTCAATCTAGCAACTTACTTGTCATTGATCAAAACCTTGCTCCTAACAGAAGCAACGCACCAGAATTCTCTTAAGAGCCGTAAATCTTCGTTGCATTATTATTATTTACCATTCCCCCCCCCAGAATCACTTTCTATGGAGTGGCTATTGGAATAAAATTCAGAGGGGGCTCAATTGATTGGAAATTGATGGTTCTAGTACACTAATTTAAAAGCCAAAAGGGATCAGAAAGCAACCTTTTATGCCTCTTTCCCCTAAAGAAATTCGGTCTAAAAATTTCGATGGTCATTTTGCTCAAAATAGTCTAAAGTTCAAATTACTATGCTTGATTCTTTCATTAAACTTGTTGCGTGTTGATTTTGTTTGTGGAACTTGTTGCATACTCAGTTTTATTCGTGAAACTTGTTTCATATTTACTTTTCTCTTCATGAAATCTGAACATTGATTTTTCCCTCTTGAAACTGATTTTGTTCATGGACCCTAAACCTAACACACCATGTGTAGGCTAAGTGTAGGTTCCGCCACACTTGGTACAGTCCCCTAAACCTGATTTAATCTGCTACAAGTTCTAAAAACAAAATTAGTTTCACTTGGACCAAAATCAAAATTCAATTTTCATGAAGAGAAAAAACAAATATGCAACATGTTTCACAAAAAAAATTACCACGCAGCAAGTTCAACGAACAAAAATCAGCATGCAATCAGTTCCATGAACAAAAAATTGTTTCACGAGGAAAAAATCGATGTACAAGTTTTACGAAGAAAAATCAACATGTAACAAGTTTTACGCACAAATTAGCACCCAGCAAGTTCAACGACCAAAAATCAGCTCGTAAGAAGTTTCGTGAACAAAATTAGTTTCACGAGTAGAAAAAAAAATTAATATTACAACTTTCATGAAAAGGAAAACCAGTATGCTACGGATTTCACGAATAAAAATCAGCATGTAACAAGTCCTAAGAACAAAAAACCAACACGTAACAAATTCCACGAACAAAGCAGTTTCACGAGGAGAAAAATTAATATACAAGTTTCACGAAGAGAAAAATGAAAATGCAACAGAATTCACAAGCAAAAACCAGCACACAACAAGTTTTCACAAATAAAAATAAATACGCAGTAAGTTCCTTGAATAAAATCAGTTTCATGAAAAAAACATCAATGAATAAGTTTTACGAAGAGAAAAAATAACATGCAACAAATTTCAAGAACAAAATCAACAGAAAACAAGTTCCAAAAACAAAAACAGTAAGCACGCAACAAGTTCCATGACCAATATTAGTTTGACGAGGAGAAAAATCGAAGTACAAGTTTCATTGAGAGAAAAAAACAAAATGCACCAAGTTTTATGAAGTAGAATCAGCACAAAAGAGTTCCACGAACAAAATTGGTTTCACGAGGAGAAAAATCAATGTATAATTTTCACAAAGAAAAAATCAACATGCAGGAAGTTACACGAGCAAAAATCAGACCGCAACAAGTTTCATGAAAAAATCAACACACAGAAAGTTCCATGAACAAAAATAGTTTAATAAAAGGAAATATAAATGTACAAGTTCGACGATGAGAAAATGACCATTAAACAAGTTTTACGAGCTAAAATCGGCACGTAACAGGTTCCACGAACAATAATCATCACGCAAAAACTTCAATGATGAAGATCAGTTTCACCAGGGCTGAAAATCAAAGTACAAGGTTCACGAAGGGAAAATTAATGTGCAACAAGTTTCACAAAAAAAATCAACTCACAAAGAGTTCTATGAATAAAATCAGTTTCATAAGAAGCAAAAATCTATGTACAAGTTTCATGAAGAGAAAAACAACATACAAAAAGTTTTAAGAGCAACAATCGGCACGCTCGAAGTTCACAAAACAAAACAAAATCAGTATGGCAACGGATTCCATGAACAAAATCCATTTTATGAGAAGAAAAATCAGTAAACAAGTTTTATGAAGAGAAAAATCAATGTACAAAAAATGAAAGAAAAAAATCAAGACTTGGTGAGTTCCACGAAGAAAAATAAGCATTCAAAGAGTTCCATGAACAAAATCAGTTTCACAAGGTGAAAAATCAATGTACAAGTTTGACGAAGTGAAAAATCAACATGCAACAAGTTTCACGAGCAAAATCAGGATAAATACAGCAATTTCTTCATACAAAAATAAACACGCAACAGGTTCCGTGAACAAAATCGGTTTCAAGAAGAGAAAAATTAACGTACAAGTTTTATGAAGAGAAAAATAGACATGCAACAAGTTTCATGAACAAAAATAAGCACATTTCAACTTCCATGTTCAGAAATTAGAAGGCAACATGTTCCATGAACAAAATCAGTTTCAAAAGGAGAAAAATCAATGCAAAAACTCCACGAAGAAAAAATCAGTATGCATGAATTTTCATGGACAAAAAAAAATCAGCGTGCAATAAGTTCCACGAATAAAATCAGTACGAAACAGATTCTATGAACAAAACTAATTTCGTGATGATATAAATGAATGTAAATTTTTTATGAAGAGAAAAATCACCATGCAAGAAGTTTGATGAACAAAAATCAGCAGGTAAAAAGTTTCATGAGCAAAAATTCAACAAGCTATAAGTTCCATGAACAAAATTGGCTTCACAAGCAGAAAAATCAATGTACAAGTTTCACGAAGAGGAAAATCAACATGAAACAAGTTTCAAGAGCAAAAATCAGCACGCAATAAGTTCCATGAACAAAAATCCGCATACAAAAAGTTCCGTGAGCCAAATAAGTTTCACGAGTAGAAAAATCAATGTGCAAGTTTCCCAAAGGGAAGAATCAACATGGAACTATGAGCACCCAACAAGTTTGAAATCAAATTCACGAGGAAAAAATTAAGGTACAGGATTCACAAATAGAAAAAACAGCATGCAATAAGTGGCAAGAACGAAAATCAACACGAAACAAGCTCCATGAAAAAAATAAGTTTCACGAGGAGAAAAATCAATGTTGAAGTTTCAGGAAGAGAAAAAATGAACATGCATCAAGTTTCAAGAACACAAATCAGAACACAATAAGTTCCACGAACAAAATATTTGCAAGCAACATGTTCCATGAATAAAATCAGTTTCACAAGGAGAAAGATAAATGTACAACTTCCACACAGAGAAAAATCGACATTCAACAAGTTTCATGAGCAAAAATAAGCATGCAACAAGTTTAACGAACAAAAATCGGTACGCAACTAGTTCCATGAATAAAATCAGTTTTACGAAAAGAAAATTCAATGTACAAGTTTCACAAACAGAAAAATAAAAATGCAAAAAGGCTCACAAACAAAAATGAGCACATAACAAGTTGCTTTAACAAAATCAATTTCATGAGGTGAAAAATCAATATACAATTTTCGCGAAGTAAAAAATCAACCTGCTACAAGTTTCATACCACAAAAATCATAAATCAGCGCGTGTTCAAAAATGGACAAAAACCAGCCCGCAACAAGTTCCGCGAATAGAAATCAGCACGCAGCAAGTTTCTTGAACAAAATAAGTTTTATGAAGAGAAAAATCGATATACAAGTTTCACAAAAAAAAAATCAAGGTGCAACAAGTTCCTCCTCCCAAAAAAAAATCAGCACACAGCAATTGCTCGAACAAAATTAATTTCACGAGGAAAAAATCAATGTATAAGTTTGACAATGAGAAAAATCAATATGTAATAAGCTTTTCGAACATAAAAATCCGCACGCAATAAAAATCAACATGCGAGAAGTTTCTTGAACAAAATCAACTGCTTAAGTAGAAATAATCAGTGAATAAGTTCCAAAAAGAGAAAAAATTGACCTGCAGCAAGTTTCACGGATAAACATCAGATTGTAACAACTTCCGTGAACAAAAAATCAACACGCAACAAGTTCCATGAACAAGTTCCAGTTCACGAGGGGGAAAATAATATACAAGTTTCACGAAGAGAAAAATCAACATGGAACAAGTTTCACGAACAAAAAATCAGCGGGAAACAAATTCCAAAAACAAGTATCTACACGCAACAGCTTCCATGAATATACAGTTTCATAAAGAGAAAAATCAATGTACAAGCTTCACGAAGACAAAAATCAAAATGTATCAAGTCTTATAACCAAAAATCAGCAGGCAACAAGTTCCAAAAACAAAATCAATACGCAACAAGCAAGTTGCCTGAATTACGATATTCTGCATCGATACCATCTTTGTTTTTTTCCTTTTCCTCTTTCTAGGAAGAGTTAAGTTTTTCAATTATGGAAAAAACAAACTCGTTGGGGTTATTAACATATGTTTTTGTAAAACTGATGATTTGGAACAAATTCCTGGAATTTCTCAAGGAAAAAGTATTTGTAACATCTTTTCAAAAATTCTGTTAGCTCTACTGAATATTCTGCAAAATTTTTTGTGTCGTAAAACAAAAGGCAAGTGGGATATCAAATATTTGATTTGACGTGTCGTAGCACAGTGGTTGATATAATATATTGGCCCCCAGTCCCTGGTGCACTTCCTTCTTGAAGGGCCTTGAAACGGAGATTAGCACCAACGGTTTGGATTCTAAGAGTCTAGTTGTGTAAGCTAAACACGTAATTGATGTATATTGTTTATTTATACCCAGCCCCTTGAATTTAGGAAAAAGTAAAGGGAGGTTTTTCAAAACATAAATATAAGATCGTTTACCATCCAACCACTCAATACGACTACCAAGCTGAACAATCAATAATAAAATTAAGAAGATAACGATTAATATTCAGAAATTAAGACAGACTTAGAAATTTTGATCTTATCGATTTAATCGATTTGGAAAACAATTAATGCTTCAAAAACCTTTTATATTCACTTAGAACTACATCTGGTACTTGCACGATAAACCCTTACCGCAAAAGTTGTTCATTTATTGACATATTATAGAACTGTTTTTTTTCTTTAGTTTCTTTCAGCTTAGCGTGAGAAAAGACAAAGAAAAGTGACAAAATAGATGAGAAATATATAATTTGGGCTGTATATTTTCACATTAGGCGGGAGGGGGGGATAAAGTACTAAGACAGTATGAAGTTAGAAAAAATTCTTACTACATAATATGTGTAGTGATTGTTCCTAAAAACATCAGGCATGCAGAATCAGTATATCCCCCCCTGATAGTGCGCAAATATATAGCCCAAATTTCCTTCTAAAGTATTATATTTCTATCTTACTTTGGTATACTTCATTAGTATTGACCGTCAGAAAATATATGAGAAGAATATTAGATAGGGGTTGTATCATATAAGTACTCTACTTTTACCCCTTCTCCACCCAATGAATTTTACAATTCAGTCCCTCTAAAAACCAGAGAACTCTCGATCCTAGACATAATCAAAATTTTAACATAATCAACATTCGTCGTTCTTGTTCCATGCGGGTGTTCCTACAAAACATTAATGAAAACACTTAGAAAAAGTAGGACTTAGGCATAGTACATCTATACCTAAAAAAAAATACATAGAGAAGCCACTGGCTACCGGAGAAAAGCGAAAAAAATACATTAAGAATCATTACAAATATTTCGATTAAAAAAAGCAAAATTATATATTAAAAACAAATTAAATGCAATTTGAAAAAATATCATGAAACCCAATGAAAATAGTGACAAACTGAAATTAAAAATAATCCATAGGAGTTTGCTTTGTCGAAAACTCAGTCAAGGACAACCATTTCCTCCTACCTTGAACAATAGGGAAAATCCTTTTTGAATGTGTGGCACTGATGTGTCCTACTTTTTTTCTTCACCGCTAACAAAAGATAGAGCTTCATTGAGAGCTATTTAAAGTCTAATTTGACCGCTAATTTTTATATTTATTTATTTTTTAATAGGTTTGACATGAAAACCCCATCAAAAAGTGCAGAGTGCTTTTTATTAGATCAAGATGCCTTCAGCTTTCAGCCTACCCTAAAAATTTCCACTTAAATCAATAAGCTGTTCCTAAGAGATTGCTAATATGCCTTCTTAACAATTTACATAAAGACTTTTGAATTATTTCAAAATCCTCCCAAATATTCCCTCGGAGATTCATCTTCAGCCTAGATAGTAAATGTATGCACATGCTGCCTTTCTGTAGTTCAACATCCGACTTAACATGCCTTGAAAGCTAAAAATAATAAATAATACGAATGAATAGAAAAATAAGGGAAAATAGTACCAGGCTAGGCCAGTTAGTATTTTCATTTAAATCCTTTGAGCGGTTTTTGGAGAACCTTCGGAGAATCAAAGGCACAGTCTCACGCGTAGGAATCTAAACCATATTGCCATGTTTGTAGGCATGTACAGATACATTTATATGCTATGAATTTCTATATCTGATCGTCTGTGTACTAAAATTTCTTAATTAGAAAGTAAATTCAATTAAAAATATTTTACAGCTTCAAGAATTTAAGAATCGATAAAGTGTGTCTCATTTACGATAAAACTAATGAATATACTTTCCGATTACCAGGTTTCAGTTACATATCCTAAACCTTGACACGCATAGCCACATCCAGGGGAGAGGAGTTTTAGCCACCCTCCCCCCACCAAATATTTTTCTGACGCGTAAAATCGTAAAGAAAATGATTATAAATATGTTTTGATGGGTTTTTATCCCCCAATAAAAAAACAAACCTTGTCCAACCCTTCGAAAATAATCCCGGATACGAGACTACTGACAAAAAATAAAAAAGAGAAAAATCCCTAAGCATCAAATATAGAAAAAAAATGTCATAAAAAAAAAATCCTGGATACGACCCTGCTGACAAAAAAAAATAATAAAAAGAAAAACCCCTAAAAATCAACTGTAAAAACAACTAATCCCCAGGGGACAATGATAAAGACTTATACAATTTCAGTTAAATATCCTCAGCCATGACATGCAAGGCCGTATTAGGGGGAGGGGGCTTGACCCCTCTGAAAAGTTTGTCTGAATAAAAAAGTAACAAAACGAATAAAAAAGAAGTTCACACATTTTAATTTGTTTTTGTAGCCCCCCCCCTAAAACAAACACTTTATAATATTGAAATATATAAACAGGACTACAGTCAGTAGAAGGAAAAGATGAAAACTAACACGAAGTGGAAATTTTGCCTGTATGAAAACAAGACGTCTTAAACGCTGATGACAATATAGAAAATCAAATGGAATGAAAAAAAAAAGAAATAAAATACATTCTATTCATTTTTAGGATATTTTAGTTTTTATCTTTCTTTCATCATGCTGAAGACGCCTTATTTTCCTACAGGATAAACATCTGAAAACCCTACTGCAAAAGTTGCAGGCGCCTATTCGCCAAACTGTGGAATTTTGCATCTTTGGCCAGAAGTAAGATGCAAGTTAATTTGTACTTTTTTTTTTCGTGTGTTTTCCCAGGGGTAATCGTATCAAACAAGTGATCCTAGAAGATCAAAAGAGGACTCATTAGATTGGAGATCAAATTTCTACTCCCTTTCTAAGTGAGAATAAGTGCTGGTCGGAAACTAGTCCCATTCCCAACCCTCTTTTTATTCCTTGGTCCTGCTGATTACTAGGAAGTGCACATATATTGTTGCTGTTTTTTTCCTGTCACGGCGGGGGGAGGGTGCGTATGTGGGAGAATATTTGCATGGAGAATTTTTCGTAAGGGAAGGGATTTATTCATGGAAGAGGAGCTGAATTTGCTGTCATTACGTAAAAAAGATCAGAAATTGAATTTAAAAAAAAATTAGTCCCTTCAATCAAAAGTAAGGAGTAAATTTAAATATTAAAACAAACAGAAATTAGTGCCCCCTCCTCTAAACGTTAAAAATTGTTTTAAAACTTTAAGAAAGCTTTTAGTTCAGTTAGTCTTAGACTAGTTGTGATGAAACTTCTCAATATACTTTGCGATTGCCAGATTTCAGTTAAATATTCTAAGCCCTGACAGTCAAGGCTGTATCCAGGAAAAGGGTGTCACTCAACCATGACATGAAATACCATATTCAGAGGGAGGGGTTAACTTAAAAACAATAACTTTACCTCTCCCTCCTTAGAAAAAAATCCTGGTTACAGCCCTGATGACAAAAAATAAAAAGGAAAATCCCTAAATATAAACTATACAAAAAAACACGAATCCCGAGGGAACAATAATAAATAGTCATGCCATCTTAATATTTCAACACTTGAAACATAACTAAATATGAATGGGGTCCCAAATTAATTGGAGGTAAAAAAAAAGGTACCATAATAATTAATGAACTAGTTGATGCCGGACATGCCAGCCATTACAAAAAAAGGAAAAATGAAAAATATCAACAAAGAACAAACAAACAGGATTATGGTCAGTAGAATAAAAAGATAAAAACTAAAACGATACGGATAACCTACCCGTGTGAAAACTTGGCGTCTTCGACCTGGTGAAAGAAAGATAAAAACAAAAATAAAATAAAAACAAGTAGAATCCAAAACCAAGGAATGGAAACATCTTTTTAGTTTTTATTCTTCTTTCATAAGCATTAAGGACACCTTGTTTTAAAATTAAATAATAAAAAAACAACAAGTTTTTCAGCTGAAAATAAGGAGCAACATTAAGACCTACATCGAGCAGAAATTATTATTACGTATATGAAGAGGGCTGCCTCTTCGTCAACATCTCACTCTTTGCGCTAATGTTTTTCAGTACATTTAAAAAAGCTTCTCATTGTTCTAATTTCACTACCCATGTGTTTCATGAATCGTTCTTAAAGAATCGGAGCAAAATTCAAACTTTAGTGAAAAGAACCAGATGTTGGGGAGGAGGCCACCCCTTTACATATGTGATAATTTCTGTTCATTTTAAGTTTTAATGTTGCTTTTTAGTTTCAGTTGAAATAAGTTCACCTCAAATAATCCCAGGAATTCTGACCCAATCTTCACAGACAAATACTCTCCCCATAGAAATATCCTTCAGACAATTCAATCCTGGTTAACTTTTACCGAGGACAATTACCTTAGTATCTCTACGCGTAAAATTTGGACTGAAAAGAGAAAGCCAGACATTAAAACGGATTTTGTTTAGGAATTATTGCAAATTCCCTCAGTGTATTATTTTCCCTGACAAGTTCACCCTCTGAAAACTTCCTTCCTCAAGGAGAATTTCCCTGTGGAAGAAATCCCAGCAGAAAATCCCTTCTCTAAAATGTATGCACGCTTCCCAATAACAAATACTATGCGTAAGCAATGGACAGATTTTACAACTTATAGATCTTTCGCTGGGGGCTGTGGAGGAGGGGGATCATGTTAGATGTAGAGGGTCATTTTATCTCTGAAGACATAATTATTGGGCTTTTCAACTATGATGACTAAAAAGGTTATATCAAATTTTGATCGGACAATTTTGGGGTAAAAGGGACGGGGGAGAGACCTAGTTGCCTTCCAACATTTTTGGTTACTTAGTAAGGGGACTAGAACTTTTAATTTCCACTCGAATGAGCCCACTGACGATATTCTAGGACCACTGGGTCTATACAATAACCCCTAAAAATAAACGCGCATCCTTCCAAATTTAAAATATAAATTTCTCCCTAGCGCAGTGATTTATATCTGTAATAGTTTATATTTTTTGTATATTATGTAGATAAAAGTAAAAAGCCCTGATCTTTCTTCTGGCAAAAAAAAATGCAAAATTCCGCATTTTTGTAAATAGGATCTATACAGTAGGGTTCTGCGATGCGCTGAATCTGATTATGTTATGTTTATTAAGATTATATGACTTTTAGGTGGTGTCTTTTCCTTTTTAGAAGATAAGACAAATTTTCCCAGGCTCGTAACCTTAAATAGGTTAGGCTAAACTTAATGAAACTACTATATTTGAAAGCAATATAAAAATCCAATTCTTTTGATAAATCTATTGGCATCAAAATTCTTTTTTTAGAGTTTCGGTTACAAATGAACCGGGTCACTCCTTACTTACAGTTTTTTTTTTACCACGTACTGTTTGACAGGCAAAATGTCGGAAAATACTACTGTAGAAGTTTCAAGCTCCTATTTGCAAAAATGAGAAACTTTACATTTATTGCCCGAACGAAAATGCACATTTATTTTTGTTTCTTTATTTTTTTTTGTTCGTGTGTTTTCCCCAGGGGGGACAGTACCAAACCAGGGATCCTAAAAGATGGGAACTATTAATGGACTAGGAGATGAATTTTCTGTCATTGCTTAAAACAGATAAAATACTAAACCAAAAAGATAAGTTTCTTAAAGAAAAAATGTAAGGGCCCTCATCAGCTCCGCACTCTTAGCACTAAAAATTGTTTTAGAACTTTAAAAAATAGCTTATTGTTCTAATTAACTGTATTTTGTGTTTCAGGAGTCATTCTTAAATAATTGGAGCAAAAATTCAAATTTTTAGTTTTAAGAGCAAGGTATTAAGGGGGAAGCAATCCCCTCATATACTTAATAATTGTTGTTCGTTTTAAGTTGTAATGCAATTCCATAATTTCAGAGGAAAAACTTTTTTTATTTAGTTTTAAAAATAAGTAATTTACCACAATTTGGAAAATAGATAATACAAATTCAGTCTGAAAAAAACCCTAATCTCCAGGGAAAATTAGAAAAAATTAATAATAAAGTCAAATTATAAAAATAAAGTAAAATTAGTCATACCATCTTAACGTTTCAATACCTGTAGCATAACTGGATATCTACGCAATCTCGTAAGTAATGGACAAATTTTACAACTTAGAGCTTTCGTGGGGGGCTATGGGGGAGGGGGATCATGTTAGATGTAGAGGGTAATTTTATCTCTGAAGACATAATTATTGGGCTTTTCAACTATGATGACTAAAATGGCTATATCAAATTTTGATCGGACAATTTTGGGGGAAAAGGGACGGGCGAGAGACCTAGTTGCCCTCAACATTTTTGGTTACTTAAAAAGGGCACTAGAACTTTCAATTTCCACTCGAATGAGCCCACTGACGATATTCTAGGATCACTGGATCTTTACAAATACCCCTGAAAAAAAACGCGCATCCTTCCAAATTTAAAATATAAATTTCTCCCTATTGCAGTGATTTATATCTTTAATAGTTTATATTTTTTGTATATTATGTAAATAAAAGTAAAAATCACTGATCTTTCTTCTGGCAAATAAAATGCAAAATTCCACATTTTTGTAAAAGCCTGAGGTGGATCTGATTGTGTTATTAAATAAAAAAAACAAGTTTTTTCAACTGAAAGTAAGGAGTGACATCAAAACTTAAAACGCACAGAAATTACTTCGTATATGAAAGAGGCTGCTTCCTCATCAACTCCCCGCTCTTTACGCTAAAGTTTGACTCTTTCTCTCAATTCTTCTTTCTAAAACAGTAAAAAACTTTAGCGTAAAGAGCGGGGCGTTGATGAGGAAGCAGCCTCTTTCATATACGAAGTAATTTCTGTGCGTTTTAAGTTTTGATGTCACTCCTTACTTTCAGTTGAAAAAACTTGTTTTTTTTTATTTAATTTCTGAACGTTTTTGAATCAATGCATGTTTTGATTTTGGCTCTCCGCAGAGGAATAATCAAAACGAAATTTGCATATTTTTTTTTTGGCTCAATGGCTTTCTCATAATTTTGATCGAATGATTTTGAGAAAAAAAGAGCGGGGGACGAAGCCTAGTTGCCCCCCGATTTTTTGGTTAATTAAAAAGGCAACTAGAACTTTTAATTTTTTACGAATCTTTTTATTGGTAAAAGATTTACGTAACTTACAAATTAGCTTACGTAAAGAACTTTTGTATTCTCATGTTTTTATTACATATATGAGGGGATTTGCCCCATCGTCAGTACCTCGCTCTTTACACTACAGCTTAAATTTTATCCCAATTCATTAAGAATGACCCCCTGAATCACAAAAGCCGCAGAATAAGTAGTTGAAATTACCGAAAATACTTTAGCGTAAAGAGCGAGGTATTAGAAGGAGGTGAGCCCCTCATATGGGTAATAATTTCTGTTTGTTTTAAGTTTTATTGCTGTTCCTTACTTCCAGCTGAAAAAGCTTTTTCACTTTTATTTTTTAATTGTTTTTTTTTTAAATAATGCTAGTAAATCCTGCTCTCCCTTCATGGAAATTTTCTTCTCCCATTACAAATTCTCGAAGGAAAGTTCCCCCAGCATATCCCCCTCTTCTCAACCCCTCCCCCAAACCAAAAAAATCCTCCTGAAAACGCCTGTATACTTCCCAATAACCATTACTATATGTAAGCACAGGTCAAAGTTTGTAACTTGTTGCCCCTCCCACGGGGACTGTGGGGGAGTAAGTCGTCCCCAAAGACATAGTTATAAGGTTTTTCGACTACGCTGAATAAAATGGCTATCTCAGAATTTTGATCCGTTGACTTTGGGAAAATAATTAGCGTGGGAGGGGGCCTAGGTGCCCTCCAATTTTTTTGGTCACTTAAAAAGGGCACTAGAACTTTTCATTTCCGTTAAAATGAGCCCTCTTGCAACATTCTAGGACAACTGGGTCGATACGATCACCCCTGGGGAAAAAAAACAAAAAAAAAAAAAAAAACAAATAAACACGCATCCGTGATCTGCCTTCTGGCAAAAAATGCAAAATTCCACATTTTTGTAGATAAGAGCTCAAAACTACTACAGTAGGGTTCTCTGATACGCTGAATCTGATGGTGTGATTTTCGTTAAGATTCTATGACTTTTAGGGGGCGTTTCCCCCTATTTTCTAAAATAACGCAAATTTTCTCAGGCTCGTAACTTTTGATGGGTAAGACTAAACTTGATGAAACTTATATATTTAAAACCAGCATTAAAATGCAATTCTTTTGATGTAGCTATTGGTATCAAAATTCCATTTTTTAGAGTTTTGGTTACTATTGAGCCGGGTCGCTCCTTACTACAGTTCGTTACCACGAACTGTTTGATGTTTGTTAAGATTATATGACTTTTACGTGATGTTTTCTCCTTTTTAGAAGATAAGACAAATTTTCCCAGGCTCCTAACCTTAAATAGGTTAGGCTAAACTTAATGAGACTACTATATTTGGAAGCAACATAAAAATCCGATTATTTTGATACATCTATTGGCATCAAAATTCCTTTTTAGAGTTTCGGTTACAATTGAACCGGCTCACTCCTTATTTACAGTTTGTTTTTTACCACGTACTGTTTGACAGGCAAAATTTTGGAAAATCCTATTGTAGAAGTTTCAAGCTCCTATTTGCAAAAACGAGAAACTTTACATTTATTGCCCGAACAAAAATGCCTTTTTTTTGGTTTCTTTATATTTTTTTGTTTGTGTGTTTTTCCCAGGGGGGACAGCACCGAAGCATGATCCTAAAAGATGGGAATTATTAATGGACTAGGAGCTGAATTTTCTGTCATTACTTAAAACAGATAAAATACTAAACAAAAAAGATAAGTTTTTTCAAGAAAAAATGTAAGGACCCTCATCAGCTCCTCAATCTCAACACTAAAAATTGTTTTTGAACTTTAAAATAAAGCTTATTGTTCTAATTAAATGTATCTTGTGTTTCAGGAGTCATTCTTAAATAATTGGAGCAAAAATTCAAAACTTTAGTTTAAAGAGCAAGGTGTTAAAGAGGAAAGTTGTAACGCAATTCCATAATTTCAGAGGAAAAAACTTTTTTATTTATTTAGTTTTAAAAGAAGTAATTTACCACAATTTGAAAAATAAATATTACAAATCCAGTCTAAAAAAAAACCTAATCCCCAGGGAAAATTAGTAAAATTAATAATAAAGTCAAATTATAAAAAATAAAGTAAAATTAGCCATACGATCTTAACGTTTCAATACTTGTAGCATAACTGGATATCAACGCAATCTCAGATGGAGCAGAGGTCAAAATAAGTACAATCATTTATTAATATTCAAATAAAGAAAGGAATAAAAAAATGATTCTACTATAGCTAAATAATGCCAAAGGTATTATTTGGCTAAATGATTCTAAAATGGTGAATTGTAAATGAATATCATTATAATCCCTAATTAATTGGAGGTCAAAAAGAATATTTTAGTAATTAGCATTCAACAGGAAGGAAAATGGAAAGAATGCTCAAGTTGACAAATATTTATACAACTGTTGAATATTTAAGAATCTTAAAATATACATTAAGGCGAGGTTCAAAATTGAAGTAAGGGTAGCCTTCTGTCTCTCAATTCCCTAGATACCGTCGATTGTCAAAAACCCTTCAAATAGCATTTATTCAATGGCGGAAATAGAAGGTTAATTATACCAGCTTGTCAATCTGGTCTCTAGGGTGATCTGAAACGGTACTTTCTGACAAAAAACTTGTGAAAATTTCAGGTAGCTGAAAATATTCTGTGGGACTGTTGGAAAACAGGCAAATACATCGAAAAAAGGTTGCAATCATCTTACCGGTTATTGTCTTCTGTTCATGATAGTACCGATTTTGTTCTAAAAGCAATATACTTCATAGAGAACACTTGTGAAAAAGAGCTGGACATTTTCTAAGATTTCTAAGCAATCAGAAGAAATAGAGCAAGATCCTAGCGAACATTTTGTAGCAACTTCAAGAAGCGATGGCCTGATATTAAAAGTGGTATCTTCCACCAATGAATACTTTTTAAATATAAATTTTCAATTTTAACATGGAATTTTCGAGTTCCATCAGTTCACTTAATCACGGCCTTAAATTCAAACAGTTTCCGAGTTTAGAAAAACAGTTGGTACTTATCTGTTTCAGCCACCACACTCAAAAAATGAAGTTAGGTTATAGTTAATCCTAATGAAATATACCTAAGTATGATGAAAATAAAATGCTGTGGTAACAAAATTATGGAAACTTCAACAGAGACTTATGGATATTGGGCTCCCCCATAACTTATTATTTTAAATGGTTTCTAGCCTAACCTATCCAAAATACCGACTAAAATATTTGAACAAACTGTACCTACGCTCTAGTGTAAGTACACTCTCTCACGCTAAGCTTAAAGAAACCGGTTCTTTCATACCAAGAACTGGAGTGTGGTGGCTATAACAGATAAGTGCCCAATATTGTTCAAAACAATCCCCATGGATCAATAAGTAAAAGTAGCCCTGCCATCTTAATTCAACAGTTGAAGCGTAACTGAATATTACTGTAATTGAGGTTATTGTAGGTTATCAAGGTTATCGTAATATCACTGTATCGAGGTATGAATGTAAATCAAACAGTTCGTGGTAACGAACTGTAGTAAGAAGCAACCCGGCTCAATAGCAAACAAAACTCTAAAAAACGGAATTTTGATACTAATAGATACATCAAAACAATCGGATTTTTATGATGATTTTAAATATATAAGTTTAATTAAATTTAGCCTTAACCATCAAAAGTTACAAGCCTGAGAAAATTTGCCTTATTTTGGAAAATAGTGCCCCTAAAAATCATAGAATCTTAACAAAAATCACATCATCGCATTCAGCGTATTAGAGAATTCTACTATAGAAGTTTCAAGGTCCTATCTACAAAAATGGGGAGTTCCATATTTTTTTGCCAGAAGACCGATCATGGGTGCGTGTTAATTTGTTTTCTTTTTTTCCAGGGGTGATCTTATCGCTTCAGTGGTGCTAGAATGTCGCGAGAGGGCTCATTATAACGAAAATTAAAAGTTCTACTGCCCTTTTTAAGTGACCGAAAAATTGGAGGGCACCTAGGCCCCCACCCACGCTCATTATTTCCCGAAGTCAACGGATCAAAATTTTGAGATAGCCATTTTGTTCAGCATAGTCAAAAAACCTAATAACAATATCTTTATGGACGACTTACTCCCTCACTGTCCAAGGGGGAGGGTCTGCAAGTTACAAAATTTGACCAGTGTTTAGGTATAGCAATGGTTATTGGAAAGTGTACAGACGTTTTCAGGGGGATTTTTTGGGTTGAGAGGGAGGGGGTTGAGGGGCGAGGGTTACGTGGGAGGATTTTTCCATGGAGGAATTTGTCATGGGATTAGATAGTTTCGACAAAGCGAGCGCAGGATATTCTAGCACTATTTAAAACAAAAACTAAACAATTAAAAAGTAAACATGAAAATGTTTTTTTTTCAGTTGAAAGTAAGGAGTAGCATTAAAACTTAAAACGAACAGAAATTATTAAGCATATGTGGGTTTCATGTCCTCCTAAATACCTCGCTCTTTGCGTTAAAGTATTTTTAGTAATTTAAACTAGTTATTTTATTGGAGGGCAACTAGGCCTCCTCTCCCACAACTTTTTTCTCAAAATCTTTGGATCAAAACTAAGAGATAGCCATTTAGCCCCCCCCCCCTCAAAAAAAATATTATGCCGATTTCGTTTTAATCATTCATGCGCAGACAGCAAAATAAAAAAATATATTAATTCAAAAACGTTCAGAAATTAAATGAAAAAACAAGTTTTTTAACTGAAAGTAAGGAGCGACATTAAAATTCAAAGCGAACAGAAATTACTCCGTACACTAAATGGGCTTTTCCCTCCTCAACGCCCTGCTCTTTACGCTAAAGTTTTTTACTATTTTAAAAAGTAAAGTTGAGAGAAAGAGTCAAATTTTAGCGTAAAGAGCGGGGTGTTGAGGAGGGAAAAGTTCTTTAATATACGGAATAATTTCTGTTCGTTTTAAGCTTTAATATTGCTCCATACTTTCAGTTAAAAAACTTGTTTTTTTTTCATTTAATAATATAATGGCTAAATATTAGTTCAGTATGTGAATATTCGACGACAAAAAACAACTGATTATGGCATTCCAATTTCACTAGATGCTAAGCACCTTTTCAAATAGTTCGTGGCAATAAACTGTAAACCAGGAGCGACCCAGCTCAATCGTAACCAAAACTCTAAATAAACGGAATTTTGATACTGATACATATGTCAAAAGAATTGAATGTCAAAAGTTTCATTATGTTTAGTCTTACCTATAAAAGGTTACGAGCCTGAGAAAATTTGCCTTACTTTCGAAAAAAGGCTTTTAATACCCCTTAAAAGTCATAGAATATTATTAAAAATCACAAATTCAGTGTAACAGAGAACCCAACTATCTGCTCGTACCTGCTCAAATGTTGAATTTAGTATTTTTTGCCAGAAGAAAGATCACAGATTTTCCCCAGGGGTGATCGTATCGACGTAGTGACCCTAGATTATCGGGATAAGGCTCATTCGAGTGAAAATTTAAAGTTCATGTGTCCTTTTTGACAAAAAAAAACAAGATTGGAGTGGAACTGGACCCCCTCACACGCCCATTTCTCTGTAAAATTACCTGATCATAAATTTTGAGATATCTACTTTGCTCATTATTTTTGAAACATGAAATAATTATGTCTTTAGTTAAAATAAGACCCCCCTCCTCAAGTCCTTGGGGAGAGGTCTGTAAGCTATAGAATTTGTCCATTGTTTGCGTATAGTATTTGTTATTCGGAAGACATTATAAACATTGGGAAGACCTACAGATATTTATCTTTTGTTATTTTTATATGGGGGGTGTAAGTGGGGTGGACTTCTATTGGGTGAATCTTTTTTGGGGAGGTAAATTTCAGGGAGTGAACATTCCAGGGGGTGTGATGCACTGGGGAATTTGAAAAAAGTACTATACGAAATTCTTTTTAATTATCTTACATTTTCTTTGCCAAATTTTTCCTGTGGAGATGTTCGGGGGAATTAGCCAGGGGCTTTATTCTGCGTCTTTTTTTTCTGAGAAATGATGGAATGATCAAGAAACTGATTAAAGATTAAAATACAATTCACTTATAATGCAAAGGAGAATTTTTCAGGTTGAATCGTCCGCAAGCAATTGTAAAGGGAGCGGGATTCTAAGCGAAGATGAAACTGTCGGAAGGAAGTTTGACGAGGGGTGGGGTGCACTTTACATTAAATGAAATCCCTTTGGAGAATTTCTCATCGAGGGGCAGGGTACATTTCATAAAAGGTGAGCCAGATTTACCAGCATTATTTGAAAAAATAAATAGAAATTATTCCATATATGAAGGGTTTGATTGTTTACCAAAACTGAAACACGGTGGCCGTTTAATTAGAATCGAAAGCTTTTTCAAAAGTGCTAACGGCTTTAGCGTCAAGAGCAAGGTATTCAGGAGGAGATAACCCCTTGATATACAAAATAAATCTGCCAAAATTAATTTAAAAATTTTGTTTTAATTACATTTTAATGTTCTAATGTACATTAAAACAAATGCTTTTATTCACGGTGAGCCAAATTTGAACTTGCATTAGTTTAACAACGTTCAGAAATTAAATCTATAAAATAATTTTTTTAAACTGAAAGTAAGGAGTGACATTAAAACGAATACAAGTTATTCCGTATATGAAAGGGACTGTCCCCTCCCCAACACCTCACTCTTTACGCTAAAGTTTTTATTGTAAAACTAGAGTCGTGACAAAGAGCCAAACTTTGACGCGAAGAGCAAGGTGTTAAGGAGGGGCAGCCCTTTTGATATGCGGAATAATATCTGTTCGTGTTAACTTTCAATGTCGCTCCTTACTTTCAGTTAAAAAAACTTTTTCTCTTTAATTTAATTTAAAAAAGAAATGACATGCTGCTTGACAATTTGAAGTATATGAAAGAATGGTGTGGTTTTTATTATGTACCTTAAATTTAAGAAGTTTTTTAACTTAGAAGTTTTTTAACTTAGAAGTTTTTTGGTCAAATTTCGTTATATTTGAGAAACGGCACAAAAATGTTACTGGAAACTAAATCTATTCTATTCTATTCACCTATTCACTGCTTTGTTCAGTTCAGGGTAAGAAACAACACTAAAACTTATAAAAAAACAAAACAAAGATTGACTAAGTTTATTTATTCTATATAAGAAAATTAGGTGTTATGAATATGAAAATGAAACTAGTTGGGAGGAAGGGGGGCACTAATTCCTCTGCATTGCAAAATTTCTCTTTATATTGAAAAATATACTACCGACATTTATTCAAAGTTTTATTCATTCAAAGTAATATGCTCATATCTCCTGAAAACAATAAGTTTGAAGGATAGAACTGCAAGTAAGAATAATTCGGCTGAAAAGCTCAAAGAAAATCGAATTTTGGTAATAGTTAATGCATCAAAAACTCGCCTTATTGTGCTGACTCAAATTACATGAATTTATTAAGTTTAGTTTTACTCACCTAAAGCAAAGACCACGAGGAAAGTTTGTCTGATTTTTAAAAAAGGTCCAAAAAATTTAGTTATATGAATTTATATTACACACTCAGATTGTTATTAAATAAAAAAAACGAGTTTTTTTAACTGAAAGTAAGGAGCGACATTAAAACTTAAAACGCACAGAAATTACTTCGTATATGAAAGAGGCTGCTTCCTCATCAACGCCCCGCTCTTTACGCTAAAGTTTGACTCTTTCTCTCAATTCTTCTTTTTAAAACAGTAAAAAACTTTAGCCTAAAGAGCGGGGCGTTGATGAGGAAGCAGCCTCTTTCATATACGAAGTAATTTCTGTGCGTTTTAAGTTTTAATGTCGCTCCTTACTTTCAGTTAAAAAAACTCGTTTTTTTTATTTAATTTCTGAACATTTTTGAATCAATGCATGTTTTGATTTTGGCTCTCCGCAGAGGAATAATCAAAACGAAATTTTGCATATTTTTTTGGGGGGGCTAAATGGCTTTCTCATAATTTTGATCGAATGACTTTGAGAAAAAAAGAGCGGGGGCGAAGCCTAGTTGCCCTCCGATTTTTTGGTTAATTAAAAAGGCAACTAGAACTTTTAATTTTTTACGAATCTTTTTATTGGTAAAAGATTTACGTAACTTATAAATTAGCTTACGTAAAGTACTTTTGTATTCTCATGTTTTTATTACATATATGAGAGGATTCGCCCCATCGTCAGTACCTCGCTCTTTACACTAAAGCTTAAATTTTATCCCAATTCATTAAGAATGACCGCTGAATCACAAAAGCCGTAGAATAAATAGTTGAAATTACTAAAAATACTTTAGCGTAAAGAGCTATGTATCATAGGGAGGTGAGCCCCTTATATGGGTAATAATTTCTTTTTGTTTTAAGTTTTATTGCTGTTCCTTACTTCCAGCTGAAAAAGCTTTTTCACATTTATTTTTTAATTTTTTTTTAAATAATGCTAGTAAATCCTTCTCTCCCTTCATGGAAGTTTTCTTCTCCCATGACAAATTCTTGATGGAAAGTTCCCCCAGCATATCCCCCTCTTCTCAACCCCTCCCCCCAACCAAAAAAATCCTCCTGAAAACGCCTGTATACTTCCCGATAACCATTACTATATGTAAGCACAGGTCAAAGTTTGTAACTTGTTGCCCCTCTCACGGGGACTGTGGGGGAGTAAGTCGTCCCCAAAGACATAGTTATAAGGTTTTTCGACTACGCTGAATAAAATGGCTATCTCAGAATTTTGATCTGTTGACTTTGGGAAAATAATTAGCGTGGGAGGGGGCCTAGGTGCCCTCCAATTTTTTCGGTCACTTAAAAAGGGCACTAGAACTTTTCATTTTTGTTAGAATGAGCGCTCTTGCAACATTCTAGGACAACTGGGTCAATACGATCACCCCTGGGGAAAAAAAACAAAAAAAAAACAAAAAAACAAATAAACACGCATCCGTGATCTGCCTTCTGGCAAAAAATGCAAAATTCCACATTTTTGTAGATAGGAGCTCGAAACTTCTACAATAGGGTTCTCTGATACGCTGAATCTGATGGTGTGATTTTCGTTAAGATTCTATGACTTTTAGGGGGTGTTTCCCCCTATTTTCTAAAATAACGCAAATTTTCTCAGGCTCGTAACTTTTGATGGGTAAGACTAAACTTGATGAAACTTATATATTTAAAACCAGCATTAAAATGCGATTCTTTTGATATAGCTATTGGTATCAAAATTCCATTTTTTAGAGTTTTGGTTACTATTGAGCCGGGTCGCTCCTTACTAGTTCGTTACCACGAACTGTTTGAAAAATAAAACTCTATTGCAGAAGACTCGAGGACTTCCCTGCATATATAAATGTGTATGGATAAATTTGTTCACTTGTTTTGCTTTTTTGGTTCTGTTTTGCCTGGGGTGACTGTATCAAACAAATAATCCTTGAAAATTTGGAGAGGATACATTAGGACGGAAATTTAATTTTCCAAGATCGGAAACGATCTTGGCCAATTTGTTTGAGACATCCTTTGATTCAGCAGAGTTGCAAAGTTTGGTAAACATGCTTTTAGATATGACAGCAACCACATAGCCCCTGGTAAAAGGGCTGAAATATATTATTTGTAATTGGGAATTGCCCAGAATTTGTGTTTGGGAGACCATTTCCTGTATACTACTTCCCATGAGGATAAATCTCAATGAAAAGTTTTACAAAGAGTGTCGGAATTGCTTGCACAACTGTCGCAAATTAAACAATATAATTTAGCGTAAAGAGTGTAAGTTGAAGAAGAGGTAGCCACCCTCATAAACAAAGCCATTTCTGGTTATTTTAAGTTTTGTGTTGTTCCTTATACCCCACTCTTATATGCACAACCATTTCTGAAACTACTCTTCACACGATATATTTTGCAATAATCTACCCGTATACGTTGTACGGATGTTTAGTTTGGAGCAGCGATTTGTATGTTAAATACAAGCGTGTGGAAATTCTACAAAATAAGGCAGCAAGAATAATTGGGAAGTACGTAAAAAATGTTATAGACACGAATGCAAGCTTTAGGTCTCTAAAGCTACTCAATGTTCGATAGATAAGGGACTATCAAGCGGTGGTGTTTGTGTTTAATTATGTGCATCATCTAGTCCTGGAAACTTTAATGAGTTATACCGTTTTAGAAGTTCTGTTCATGAGCATGATTAAATAAAAAAAAACTAATTTTTTTTAGCTGAAAGTAAGGAGCGACATTAAAACTTAAAACGAACAGAAATTACTCCGTATATAAAATGGGTTGTCCCCTCCGCAATCCCTCGCTCTTTACGCTAAAGCTTTTAATTGTTTTAAAAAGTAGAATTGTGGCAAAAAGTCAAAATTTAGCGTAAAGAGCGAGCGATTGCGGAGGGGACAACCCATTTTATATACGGAGTTATTTCTGTTCGTTTTAAGTTTTAATGTCGCTCCTTACTTTCAGCTAAAAAAATTAGTTTTTTTTTATTTAATTTCTGAACGTTTTTGAATTAATGCATGTTTGGTTTTGGCTCTCCGCACATAAATTATTAAAATGAAATTTGTATATTAATTCCTTTTTTGGCTAAATGGCTTTCTCTTAGTTTTGATCAGACAATTTTGAGAAATAAGGGGTGGAGAAGGAGGCCTAGTTGCCCTCCAATTTTTCGGTTGGTTAAAAAGGCAACTAGAACTTTTAATTATTAACGAACGTTTTTATTAGTAAAAAATATACGTAACTTATAAATTAGCAACTTACGTAACAAACTTTCATAATCTTATATTTTTATTATGTATACAAGGGGATTTGTATCCTCGTTAATACCTTGCTCTTTACACTAAATCTTAAGTTTTGTCCCAATTCTCTAAGAATGACTCCTGAATCAGAAAGGCCGTAGAATAAATAGTTGAAATTACTAAAAATACTTTAGCATAAAGAGCGAGGTATTTATCTCCTCCTAAATACCTCGCTCTTTATACTAAAGTATTTTTAGAACCCCTCATATGCGTAATAATCTCTGTTCGTCTTAAGTTCCAATGCTACTCCTTCCTTTTATTTGAAAAAAGTTTTCATGTATATTTTTCATTGTTTTCTTATAGTAATGCTAGAAAATCATGCGCCCTTTTCCTTGAATTTTTCTTCCCCCATGACAGATTCCTCCAAGGAAAGATCCTCCAACATAGCCCCCTCCCCTCAGCCCCATCCCCCAAACAAAATAAAATCCCCCTGAAAACGTCTGTACACTTCCCAATAACCATTACTATTTGTAAACACTGGTCAAAGTTTGTAACTTGCAGCCCCTCCCCCAGGGATTGTGGGGGAGTAAATCATCCCCAAATACATAATTATTATGATTTTCGACTATGCTGAACAAAATGGCTATTTCAAAATTTTGATCCGTTGACTTTGGTAAAAAATGAGCGTGGGAGGGGGCCTAGATGCCCTCCAATTTTTTGGTCACTTAAAAAGGGCGCTAGAACTTTTCATTTCCGTTAGAATAAGCCCTCTTGCGACATTCTAGGACCACTTGGTCGATACGATGACCCCTGGGAAAAAAAAAAAAAAAAAAAAAAAAAAAAAAAAAAAAAAAAAAAAAAAAAAAAAAAAAAAAAAAAACACGCACCCGTGATTTGTCTTCTGGCAAAAAATACAAAATTCCACATTTTTGTAGAAATGAGCTTGAAACTTCTACAGTAGGGTTCTCTGATACGCTGAATCTGATGGTGTGATTTTCGTTAAGATTCGATGACTTTTAGGGGGTGTTTTCCCCTATTTTCTTAACTAAGGCAAATTTTCTCAGGCTCGTAACTTTTGATGGGTAAGACTAAAGTTGATGAAACTTATATATTTAAAATCAGCATTAAAATGCGATTTTTTTGGTGTAGCTATTGCTATAAAAATTCTATTTTTTAGAGTTTTGGTCACTATTGAGCCCGGTCGCTCCTTACTACAGTTCGTTACCACGAACTGTTTGATACAAGAAGATGTGATAACTTGGTTGTGGATATTCACAATAGTGTAAGATCTGGTTTTAGTTTGAAGTATGTTGGCCCTTCTGTTAGGAATTCACTTCCTGTGAATGTTAGGGAGGCTAAGCACTTCCCACAGTTTGAGAAAAGATTAAAAGAGTTTTTACTGGGAAATATTATTTTATTGGGGGGGGGGGGGGGTAGAATGGGTTGTAGGGCTGGAGGTAGGAGCAGGTTGAAGGGATTGGGGTGTAGGGAGTTGTATTGGATGAGAGATGTTACCCTGGGGGTGTTTGAGAGAAGGTGATTTTTTTTCTTTTTTATTATTATTTTAATTAGTGGATACCTTTAGGAATGTTTATGTAATTTATCGCTACATGTTAGCAAAATTTAAATTTTTCTCTAGCGTAGTGATATATATCTGTAATGGTTTATATTTGTATTCATTATGTAAATAAAAGTCAAAAGAGTTCATTTTAAGTTTTATGTTGCTTCTTCGTTCCAGTTGAAAAAAACTTTTCTTGTAATCTTATCACTAACTAATAGACCGTGTTGATGAAATAGGAAGTGAGCTAAGTTTTGAGTTAGTAAAGCAACGACTTAAGTCCATGCTCAGTAAAGAATGGGTAAAGACATCATTTGGAAAGACAATGGACAGACCCCCCCTCCCAAAAAAATCAAGGTTCGACACTGACTACTCCAGCTTCAGTATAGCTAAGCTGAAATAAATTTCTCATTTCTCAGTTTGTTCTCGAGTCACAGCTTATGCATTTTGAGGCAAATAAGGCTGAAGCTATGAAATCTACTAGCAAGGGTGTAAAGGGAGCATTTGAGGGTTTTATTCATCAAACGAACATTTATATAGAACTTTGTAAAGAGAAGCTAAAAACTCAATTCCAATTCCTGGGCAACAAAATATAGCGGGATCGTCGGCTATTATTACTCGCATTTCCGCGACTGAATAAAGAATGAAGGCAAATTTTGTCAACATGGAGCAAAAAAAGTACAAAACCTTCACTTAAAGAACACTTAGAAAACGATTTCGAGGGGAGGGAACTCTGACAGTTTTTTTTTATGATTTGTAAGTGAGATAGCCGTTTGCTAGCTTTTTTTTATGTGGCGTTACATGGCGAGCATTTATCCATTTATAAGCTGAAAGAAGAGGAATAGTATATCACAGCGCCGTGTAAATACACTAAAATAGTCTCTTAGACTGAACTGATTTGAATAAAACTTCTAAAAACAAAATTAATTTTTCAAAAAAATATTGTGCTCTATTAAACAAAAAATACAATAAATAACTGTGTCAAACTAAAAGGGATCCAAATTTAACTTGAGGATGGTTGACACCTCCACCCCATAACTTTTGAAGACCAGAACGTAATTTGTGCTTTAAAGAAAACAGAATTATTAAGACTTCAAGGATTAAATGTCAGTATATATACAAATTAATCTATAAAAATACATTTGTTGTTTAGTAATGTGCAAACTATGCTCTGTTCTTCAGTAGGCATGGGGGGTGTCAGCCCTAAGCATGTTCATGTCTGCTTGTTTTGGGTTTGACTCGGTTATTTACTCACTCGTCTTCGAGTTACACTCTTTTGGTTATAAAGTATGTGCACAATGTGTCTTGATTCAGTTCAACACTCTCCTCGATACTCCCTGAAAGGATGACCTGAATGTCTTCAGTATTTTTGGAAAGGAAAGGTCAACCGAATACCTTTTGTCTTACTGGAAAGTAAAGATCAAATATACCCCCCTTCTCAATAACATACACAACATGTACATAATGAACCAATTTTCTAACTGTGCACTCTCATCCTAAGGGTTGGGCGGGGAGGTTGCCCTCCAATAACTTTTTACTCTTAAAGAGGACCTTCGAAATTTATTTTCAATAAAACGCCTTATGCACCCCCAGATCATAACCTCAAACCCTTTTCTTCAGGCTTTGGGGGGCAACCCTAGAGGCGTTATTGTGTAGTTTTTACACAATTTTGAACAAAATTAATATGTAAAAATTTTGATAGGATGTATCTGGGGGAAAAAGGCAAGGGGGTCTTTGTTTCCTTCCGATCACTTTTTATTCTAAAAAAGGAACTATAACTTTGAAGTTTTAACCAAATGAACATCCTCCAAAGCCTTTACGTTCAGCCCTTCCATCAAAACCTTATTCATCCCTTGGCATAACTGAAAGCCCTTGCCCGTAATTACCTCATTGAGGGAGAGGGAAGGGGTGGGAATTTGCCCCCCTCCTTCCCAACACATCTGATAAAAATGATTGAGTAGCTTTACAACTGCTGTTCGTTTTAAGTTTCAACCTCGTTTTTTATTTTGAGCAGGTAATTTTTGTCTGAATCAATCCATCCTCGTTTTTAATATTTAAAAAACAAACGCAAAAAACAGGGGTCCATTACATTTACTAATATGACTACATTAATGTTTATAAAAACATACCGCATTCAGAACCTTATCATCAAGTAAATAAGTGAACCTTTTTGGTAAAATTATGAAAATGTAGTCTACTATACTTCCTATTTCACCACGTTTGCTCATGTCAAATTGTTTTCCATGTTGGGCGAATGTCTTTTACTTCCTAAAATCTATCAATTTAATTGAATTTTCTTATTTTAAGACTTCCAAAAATTGACATGAATACACCCTCTACTTCAAACACTTCGCGGTAACGAATTGTTAGTAAGGAGCGACCCGGCTCAATAGTAACCGAAACTCTAAAAAAAAACATAATTTAATATCAATGGATACGTCAAAAACATAAACGTTTTATACTGATTCCAAATATATAAGATTCATAACGTTTATTGTTATACATCAAAAGTTATGAGCCTGATAAAATTGGCCTGATTTTTGAAATAAGGGGTAAAACACTCATTAAAATTAAAAGAATCATTTCCTTGAGGGGAAGATGTATATTTTATAGAGGGTGATCAAGATTTACCAGTATTATTTGAAAAACGAAAAGAAATTATTTCAGATATGAAGGGTTCCCCCTCCTCAATATTTTACTCTTTACGATAAAGTTTGACTGTTTACTAAAGCTGAAAAATGGGGGCCGTTTAATTATAATAGAAATCTTTTCCAAAAGTGCTAACAGCTTTAACATGAAGAGAAATGTATTGATGAGGGGGCAAATCGTCTGATGTGGAATAAGCATGCTAAAATTGATGCGCAAATTTTGTCTCAATTTTTCATGTACGATGAGCCAAATTTATGCCTGCATTAGCTGGAAAACGTTCAGAAATAAAATAAAAAACTTTTTTTAAACTAAAAGTAAGGAGTGATATTAAAACTTAAAATGAACAGAAATGATTCTATATATGAAAGGGACTGTCCCCTCCTCAAGGCCTCGCTCTTTAAGTTTTTCTTAGTACTTTCAAAAGATGTATCTATTTTAACTAAACCCTTTGTGATTCAGGGGGCATTCTTAAAGAACTGGAACAAAATTCAAACTTTAGCGTAAAGAGCGAAATATTGACGAGGGGGCCGAACCCCCCTGATATACGTAATAACTTCAGTTCTATTTAAGTTTTAATGTTGCTCCTTACTTTCAGCTGAAAAAAACTGTTTTATTTATTTAATTAATTCAGAATAAAAGCGGCCATAGGCTCAGAAATGTAATGTGGCTAAACTTTCGGATTCTTAGCCTGTTATGTAAAAACTAGCTTGTCCAGCTCTCAACTTCGATTAAATAAAGTAGAGGTCGTAGCTGGCACTAATTTACATACTTGCTGCAATATTTGTACAATAATAGCCTACTTATTACTTACTGTAACTACAGGCAAATTGAGAGACCGATACTGCAACTCATCTCCCCTGAAGAATAGCCAATGCTCGTGAACTGTCCGGATGTGGACCTTCTCTTGCCCTTCCCATTAAAATGCTGGAGCTACGCCCCTGCTTGTCCGTAGGCATTTGGGGTTTTGTCAACCCCAAAGACCTTTCTATATTATCTTTTAAAAATTCTGAACAAAATAATTATCTCAAAATTTTAATCAAATACATTTTGGAATAAGGAGATGCCTAGTGAAGGAGAGCCTAGTTTCCCCCTGATCACTTCTAACTCTTCAAAAGGGCACTAGAACTTCCGAATTGTAATCGAATGAATTCCAGAGTTTTATATCACCACCTTTTTCGCTGTCTATGGTAATTGTCATTCAAATGTTGTTCAATTACGTCTACTATCTTATAAACTCGCCCACCTGCGCTATTTCACGCAACGTGATTAGACCGATTTGGGAAATGCTCCGCCTACATCTTAAATCAAAGTTACTGATTGGTTAATTTAATAAAAAGTAAAAAATTACAAATATGAGAAAACTATTGAATTGGCTAAACAGCAAGCTACAGCCACATTCAGTAAGGAACGAAAACTAGCAAAGGAATACTTGGAATACAAAAAAAGCTATAAAAAAACGCTGAAATTCCTTGACAAAGAGCAAAAGTGGTCAAGTACTTGCACGCGTACATTATTTTTAGAAGAACAGAAGGGGGTTCCCAAAAATTTTGATTCAATTCTAAAAGGGTTAGAAAACGGTTGAATACCCGAAAAGGAGCCAATAGGGAGGCTGGTGGCACAAGAAATCTTGGCTCTTATTTTAAATCCCGACTAGATCTGGTGAAATTGTTAGGGGAAACCGGGAATCTTGGAAAACGCTTAGAGTGAAAAGATAATATGCTCTCTTCTGGGGAGTTGGGGGGGGTGCTAATTCAGAAAAACTACGAAAATTAAGGTATTTTTAACTTACGAACGGGTGATCAAATCTTAATAAAATTTGATATTTAGAAGGAACTTATGACTCAGAATTCTATTTTTAAATCCTGATCAGATCTGGTTACATTGGGGGGAGTTGGAGGGGAAAACCGGAAATCTTGGAAAACGCTTAGAGGGGAAAGATCGGGATGAAAATTGGTGGGTAGAATAAGAAAATGTCGTAGATCCGTAATTGACGTAACCGGACTGGATCCACTCTCTTTGGGGAGTTAGGGGGTCCAGTACTTTTGCGAGCTCGATGCTTCTGGACGTGCTAGGACGATGAAAATTGGTAGGCCTGTCAGGGACCTACACAAATTGACTTGATAACAGTCGTTTTCTCCAATTTGGTCATCTGGGGGGCTGAAGGGAGAGGAGAAATTACAAAAATGAGGAATTTTTAACTTAACAATGTGTGATCGGATCTTAATGCATTTTGATGCTTAGAAGGACATCGTGTCTCAGAGTTTTTATTTTAAATCTCAACGGGCATTTAGCCTCTGATTTTCCTTTTAAATAAATCTATTGATTCTTAGAATTTTGCTAGAGCTCATGCCATATGAGCTCTTGGTTCTTCCAACTTCGTCACAAGTGCCATATGAGCTGTAAGCTATTGTTCTCATTGTAATTTTGAATAAAAGAAAACACTTTTCTGCAATTTGAAAATCTTTTTCTTTTGTAAGATGAAAGATGTGATTTTAATCGTACAAGAACAAAAGGAATTGAAGTTTTAAAAGCTTATTTTAAACTCAATAATAACTAGGCTTTTCCCCCCGCCAGTTAAGCTTGTACCATATTGCTGACTAGTTTTTCGGAGAGGGGGGTACGTTTCTTACATCAAACACCAAGTACTTGTTGTAACAAAAAGATCTCGTTTTGGGATTCGTATTCGTACCAGAAAAAAAAATTGAAAACACTGATAAGAAATTTGAAGTGCTTATTTTAAGGTTAATAATCACTAGGTTTTCTTTCTCTGTCAGTTAAGCTTGTACAATATTATTTACTAGCTTTTTTGGAATGCTACGTTTCTTACTTCAAACAATAAGTATTTGTTGTAACATATAAGATTTCATTTTGTGATTCACATTCGTATCAGAACAGAAGGAATTGAAATTGCTGATACGAAATTTGAAATGCTTATTCTAAAGTTAATAATCACTAGGTTGTTTTCTTCGTCAGTTAAGCTTGTATAATATTATTTACCAGATTTTTTCGGATGATACGTTTCTTATTGCAAAAAAGAGTATTTGTTGTAACAATTCGTTTGTTTTTGAAAAATTTCGTTTGTTTTTGTACCAGAACGCCAAAAACAGAACATTTCTTTTTAAAAACATCTATATAGAAATAGAGACCTCAAACAATATATCAAAGAGGGAAAAATCACCTTTGTATTGTAAGAACTTGTTCACATCGGAAGGAACCAAGCGTTGACAACATTACAACATGTTACGCCTGGACCACATCAAAGCCACGTTTGTTGACAGAAGGCCAAATGTTATTAATGACCAAGGCCGCACCCAAGCGGGGAATTTACCGGTTTGAACCTTTCGCCCACTACCTTTTCTGCCTTATTCGCAAAAGCAGAAATTTTTTTCGTAAACTCATTTTGAAGGTTTTTGATATTCCCATCCTTCAAAATAAATCCTGCTCCTCAAAAATCAATCCTGAATGCACCCTTGTCAATGGTATGAGGCTATTCTTGATTTTAGCCTCAAACTCGTATTTCAGAAGCAAAAGCCTTAAATGATTCCGATGTTTCCAAAATTCTTGAAACTAACTAAAAATTTGCTCGATTAGAAAAATTTTTCAACGAGTTTACCTCTTTTTGTATTTCAACAGTCATGGGGTTGACCACAATTATTTAAGTGGCAGATTTTTTTAGTATTAAATCATTTTTGAAAATGCAAAAACACTTTTATATTGTAAAAACTTGTTTACTCCGTAAGGAGACAAGCATATACGACATTTTATGCTTGGGCCATATTAAAGTCAAGTTTGTCGACAAAAAGTCAAATTTTATTGGCAATTAAGGCCGTATCGAACTTAGGGGAGTCATCAGGTTTGAAATCCTCCTCTGATTAATTTGTTGTCTTAATCGGAAAAAAAGTAACAAATATATTATAAATTCCTTTTTGATTTTTTTTGTATTCCCACCCCAAAAAATACTCTTACCCCCTAAACAACAATACTGGATGCATAATTGTGAATTTTATGTAGTTTTTCTTTATTTTAGCGTCAATCTCATTTCAGAAGCAGAAACCTAATGCCTAGATTTAGAAGTACAGACCTGAAACAATGTGGCAAAGGAAGATTGACCACAAGTATTTCAGTGGCAGAATACTTTTTTTTCCAATCTCAAATTGTTTTTAAAAAGAGACAAAAATCACCTTTGTATCGTACAAAATTGATTACTTCGTAAGGAGACAAGCATAAGCGATACTGTGACATTTTATCCCTGGGCCGCATTAAGTCACGTTTGTTGACAAAAAAACAAATTTTATTGACAATTAAGGCCGTATTAAACTTGGGGGAGTCGTTAGGTTTGAAACCTTCCCCCGATTAATTTGTTGTCTTATTTGGAAAAAAGTAACAACAAGAATTTTATATATTCCTTTTTGATTTTTTTGGTATTCCCACCCCAAAAAATGCTCTCACCCCCTAAACAACAATACTGGATGCACAATTGTGAATTTTATGTAGTTTTTCTTTAGTTAAGCGTCAATCTTATTTCAGAAGCAGAAACATAATACCTATATTTAGAAGTAAAGAAAAATTGACCACAAGTATTTCAGCGGCAGAATACTTTTTTTTTTCTAATCTCAATTTGTTTTTGAAAAGGCAAAAATCACTTTTGTATCGTAAAAACTTGTTTACTTCGTTAGGAGACAAGCATAGACGATATTGTGACATTTTATCCTTGGACTGCATTAAGTCACGTTTGCCGACAAAAAACCAAATTTTATCAAACAGTTCGTGGTAATGAACTGTAGTAAGGAGCGACCCGGCTCAAAAGTAAACGAAACTCTAAAAAACGGAATTTTGATGCTAAAATATACATCAAAAGAATCGCATTTTCATGTTGATTTTAAATATAAAGTTTCATCAAATTTAGTCTTTGTCATCAAAAGTTACGAGCCTGAGAAAATTTGCCTTATTTTGGAAAATAGGGGGAAACACCCCCTTAAAGTCATAGAATCTCAACGAAAATCATACCATCGCATTCGGAGTATTAGAGAACCCTATGGCAAAAATTTCAATCTTCTATCTACAAAAATTTGGAATTTCGTATTTTTTGCCAGAAGACAAATCACGGGTGCGTGTTGATTTGTTTGTTTGTTTTTTTTTTGTTACAAACTTCGACCAGTGTTTACATATAATAATGGTTATTTGGAAGTGTACAGACGTTTTCAGGGGATCTTTTTGGTTTTGGGGATAGGGTTGAGGGGAGGGGACTATGTGGGAGGATCTCTCCTTGGAGAAACATGTCATGGGGGAACAGAAATTCAATGAAAAGGCACAGGATTTTCTAAAATTACTATAAAATAAACAGTGAAAAAATAAACATGGAAAAGTTTTTTCAATTGAAAGTAAGAAGTAGCATTGAGACTTAAAACAAACAGAGATTATTACGCATATGAGGGGTTCTAAAAATACTTTAGCACAAAGAACGAGGTATTTAGGAGGAGATAAATACCTCGCTTTTTATGCTAACGTATTTTTAGTAATTTCAACTATTTATTCTATGGCCTTTCTGATTCAGGGGTCATTCTTAAAGAATTGGGACAAAACTTACGTGCGAGGTATTAACGAGGGTACAAACCCCCTCATATACATAATAAAAATTTTAGAATATAAAAGTTTGAAACGTAAGTTAATTCTTAAGTTACGTATATTTTTTACTAATAAAAACATTCGTTAAAAATTGAAATTTAAAGTTGCCTTTTTATGTAACCGAAAAATTGCTGGGCAACTAGGCCTCCTTCCCCATCCCTTATTTCTCAAAATCGTCTGATCAAAACTAAGAGAAAGCCATTTAGCCAAAAAAGGAATTAATATGCAAATTTCATTTTAATAATTTATGTGGGAGAGCCAAAATCAAACATGCATTAATTCAAAAACGTTTAAAAATTACATAAATTTTTTTTTTTTTAACTGAAAGCCTAAGGAGCGACATTAAAACTTAAAACGAACAGAAATTACTCAGTAAATGAAATGGGTTGTCCCCTCCGCAATCCTTCGCTCTTTACGCTGAAGTTTGACTCTTTGCCACAGTTCTGCATTTTAAAACAATTAAAAGCTTTAGCGTAAAGAGCGAAGGATTGTGGAGGGGACAACCCATTTCATATACGGAGTAATTTCTGTTCGTTTTAAGTTTTAATGTCGCTCCCTCCTTTCAGTAAAAAAAAAACTAGTTTTTTTTTATGTAATAATGATCAAGGTCGCATCCAAGTGAGGGTAGCTAATTTTTTTGTCTTAATCGCAAAAATGTATCACCATTTTTGATCATAGTCCTGTTTCACCATAATCTTAAGATCATTCTTTTGAACATAGACGAAAGATGCAATACCTATACCTTTGAGGGTAACATAACTCCGTTGCTCATAAGGAAAGGGAATACTATTTTGGAATTTAAGAGGGTGATTTTGCACAGAAATCAACAGTTCTAGAGTCCCTTTGAAGTAACAAAAATTATGGAAGGACAAGTAGCCCCCTCCCATTTCCCTTTCTCCCAAAGCCGTCTGATCACAATCTTAAGATAGACCTTCTGTTGAAGATAGATGAAAGATATGCTACTTATACCTTTGCGGGTACCAGGACCCCGTAGCCCATGAGGAAAGCGCAAAATATTTTGAGATTTGCCTAATGCATGCATATAGTATTTGTTACTGGAAAATTTACCAAAGTTAAAGGGTTGGGTAAATTTTGTGTTTTGACTGAGTTTTCACCGCGAGGGAAATATCTGGAGGGAACTTTCCAGGGGAAATTTTAAACTAAGGGGATTTGACAGGATTTCTATACGGAATTCAGAGGGACCAGATCTTTCTTATACGGAAAAGTTTTTGGTCGATTTGAGTTACATATCCTAGATTAAGAGAATAGCGGGATTCTGAAAAAATAATCTAAGGGTGATTTTTTTAAGCAATACACAGTTAATCATGTTGCCATTTTGAACCCTTCATTATTTCAGATAAAAGGTATACCCATGTATTTTTTAACCACAATGACTTGTGGACGGTTTTGTCCAACAATGTAAAGCTTTAAGATCTTCGCTTCCGAATATTTTAAGAACTTTAAGCGAAAGAAAACGTTTTATCTGCTTTTCTTTATAAGGGAGGCCAAATCCTCCACGTAAAAGATTAAGATCACTACTGACTTATATGGTGTGTTGTACCTGAACTCATTCTCTAATCAGTTTATTCATTAATTAAAAAGAAGCCGGACATAGTTGTCTACGTCCGGCTTCGAAGGGATACAGAAAACCAACTTTACTTCCTTATCTGCCACTGCTAATTAGTTATATTAATGTAGAACGCTGAATATTAATTAATGATGGTAATTCGTTTGACTTCCAACTAGTTAGTAATTATTATGACATATTATGACATATTATGACATTCACTTACCCTTTATGTGTTAATAAATTAAAATGATATACTTACTTTTACTAGATTGTTTTCTCAGGGAAATATTTTTTTCCAGAGTAAAGTTAATGCGCATAAATCATTAGTATTAATTGTTAATATATTTGATAAGCAATGCCTCAAATTGAAATGTATAATGAATTTGATTAGTAAAGTCAACAAGTATATCAAACAGATTGGGGTAAAAAACTGTAGTAAGAAGCAATCCACCTCAATAATAACCGAAACTCTAAAAAAACAGAATTTTGAAACCAATAGTTACATCAAAAGAATCAAATCTTAACGCTTATTATAAAAATATAAGTTTCATCCAATTTAGCCTAACCAGTAAAAAGCTGAGAGCCTTAGAAGATTTACTATTTTTTAGAAAATAGGAGGAACCACCCCCTACAGGTCAAAAATTTTTTTTGCCAGAAGATAGACCACGGATGCGTGTTTATTTGTTTGTTTTATTCCCCGGAGGTGATCGTCATCCCAGTGGTCCTAGAATGTTGCAAGAGGGCTCATTCTAGCGGAAATTAAAATTTATAGAGCCTTTTTTGGTGACCAAAAAACTTGGAGGGCACTTAGGCCTCCCACTCACATTTTTCTCCAAACTTACTGCATCAAAATTTTGAGATAGCTATTCTGTTCATTTTCGTCAAAAACCTAATAACTATGTCTTTGAGGACGACTTGGTTCCCAGCAGTTCCCGGGGAGGGGCTGCAAGTTTTATACTTTGATCATTGTTGACGTATAGTAATGGTTATTATGAAGTGTACGAACGTTTTCAGGGGGGACGTTTTCGCGTTGGGGTAGGGATAGGTCGGTGGGAGGGGATTATACGGGAGGGTTTTTCCAAGGAAGATTTTTCATGAGGGAAATTCTTCCTTCATGGAAGAATTTCCATGAAGGGGGTGCAGGATTTTATAGTATTATTTAAAAAAAATGAAAAAATAAATATATATTTTTTTCAAGTGGAAGTAATGAGTAGCATTAAAACTTAAAAAGTTACGTAAATAAGGGGGTTAGTCTCCTCCAAAATACCTTGCTCTTTACACTAAAGTATTTTTGGTTATTTCAACTATTTACTCTACGGCCTTTGTGATCGGGACAAAAAATAACGAATTTTGACAAATTTTAAGCTTTAGTGTAAAACGCGAGGTATTGACGAGGACGTGAACTCCCTCATATACGTAATACAAACAAACGAATATAGAATTTCGTTAAGTAAGTTAATTCGTAAGTTATGTATATTTTTACGAATAAAAATGTTCATAAATAATTAAAATTTCTAGTTGCCTTTTTAAATACCGAAAAATTTGAGGGTAACTAAGCCTACTCCACGCTCCTTTTTTTCTCAAAATTTTCGGATCAAAACTATGAGGAAGCCACTTAGCCAAAAATATAAATTAAAGTGCAAATTTCCTTTTGATTATTCATGTGTGGAAGGCCAAAATCAAAACATGCATTAATAAAAAATGTTCAGAAATTGAATAAAAAAACCTTTTTTTGACTGAAAGTAAGGAGCGATATTGAAACTTAAAACGAACGAAAATCGCTCTGTGTATGAGAGGGGTTGTTCCCACCTCAACGCCCCGCTCTTTACGCTAAAGTTGTTTACTGTTTTAAAAAGCAGAGTTGAGAGAAAGAGTCAAACTTTAGCGTAAAGAGCGGGGCGTTGAAGAGGGAACAGCCTCTTTCATATACGGAGTAATCTACGTTCGTTTGAAGTTTTAGTGTCGCTCCTTACTTACAGTTAAAAGAAACTTGATTTTTTTTTCAATTTAGGTAAATAAATATCAGCCATTGTCGATCATTGAGACAGTAGCCTTGATAATGTTGTCAGGGATAGGCCTCCTCCCACCGAACAATTCTTCTTATTGAAAAATTGAACAGTAAAAGGTAAAGTAAGACAAACAAAATAATTGGGAAAATCAGGAATTTTAGAATATCTTTTATTTTTTTCCCAAAAATGAAAGAAAACGCTGGAATGTGGTCCTGTAAACTACTTTTAGACTATGTATCACTTGGTACAAGCTGATTTAACTCATTGAGGGGGGGATTGAATGGCCACCCCTGCAGGAAGACAGATCCGGTATTCAAAACTTGGTCAAAGTGATCAGACACTTAAGTTTCTAATTAGAATAAAACTAAAACGGATAGTCATATTAAAACGGATAAGACGGATTGCCTATCAGAGGCAAAGTTGGCATAACTTTTTCAGATCTGTATAAAGTAATTATTTACATTTTTTCAAATTGTCTTAATGCATATTGTTAAAGTTTATAGGTCTGATCAAAATGTCGGGGGAGGATTTCAAGCCATGTTACCTCTCCCTCTCCTGCTCCACATACATGACATTACTTTCGGTTAGTTTTTGAAAATACTAAAATCTTAATTCCTTTTAAATAAAAAAACAAATCTTACCTCAATTCTTAATTGTAATCTATTATGAGATATATCTGTGTAATAACACATGTTAAGAATTTTTTCAATTTTCGTCAATATTTTTAGATTACTAGACATTGATATAAGCATCGTTTTGGAAGATGAGCAGTTTTCCCCATCCAATAATTTGGAGAAAAGTAGTTTTCAAATTTAATTTTGAAATTGTTCTTGATCTAAAATCTAACTTCAGTTTTTTACTTCTGACTTGATATAAATCAAAAAATAAAAAAACATGTTTTTTTAACGCAAGTAAGGAGCGGCATTAAAATTTAAAACGAACAGAAATTATACCGTATATGAAAGGGGCTGTACCCTTCTCAACGCCACGCTCCTTACCCTAAGGTTTTACTGGTTTTCACATCTCTACTTTTTAAAAAAATAAAACCTTAGCGTAAAGTGACTTCAGCTGAAAATGAGGAGCGATATTAAAACTTAAAACGAAACGAAATTACTCTGTATATGAAAGGGGCTGTTTCCCTCCTGAACACCACGCTTTTTACGCTAAAATTTGACTCTTTCTCTCAATTCTACTTTTTAAAACAGTAAAAAACTTAAGCATAAAGAGCAGGGCGTTGACAAGGGAACAGCCTTTCTCTTATACGGAGAAATTCAAATAAAATTAATTTAAAGTAATTTAAAGTTATTCAAGTTCTAAATAAAAAAAAATTAGTTTTTCTAAATGAAAGTAAAGAGCGAAACTAAAACTTAAAACAGAAATTACTCCGTATATGAAAGGGACTTTTCCTCCTCAACGCCTCTCTCTTTACACTAAAGTTTGACTCTTTCTCTGAACTCTGCTTTTTAAAACAGTAAAAGGCCTTGGCGTAAAGAGCGGGGTGTTGAGGAGGAATTTTTGATTACTTAAAAAGGCAACTAGAACTTTTAACTTTTTACAAACCTTTTTATTCTTAAAAATAATGCGTAACTTACGAATTAACTTACGTAACGAACTTTTATATTCGTATGTTTTTATTGCGTATATAAGGGGGTTCAACCCTCGTCGATATCTCGCTCTTTGCATTAAGGCTTAAATTTTGTCCCAATTCCTTAAGAATGACCTCTGAATCACAAAGGTCGCAGAATAGATAGTTGAAATTACTAGAAATGCCTTAGCGTAAAGAGCGAGGTATTACGAGGAGGTAAACCCCTCACATGCGTAATAATTTCTGTTCGTTTTAAGTTTCAAAACTGCTCCTCACTTTCAGTAGAAAAAAGCTTTTCATATTTATTTTTTCATTGTTTTTTTTTTCTAAATAATGCTAAAAAATCCTGCGCCCCCTTCACTGAAAGTCTCTTCCCCAATGAAAATTTCCTCCATGGAAAGATCCTCCCATGTAATCCCACAAACCAAAAAAATCCCACTGAAAACGGCTGTACACTTCCCAATAGCCATTCCTATATGTAAACACATGTCAAAGTTTGTAACTTGCAGCCCCTCCCACGGGGACTGCGGGGGTGTAAGTCGTTCCCAAAGACATAATTATTAGGTTTTTAGACTATGGTGAATAAAATGGCTATCTCACTTTTTTGATCCAGTGACTTTGGGGAAAATTGAGCGTCGGATGGAACCTAGGTGCCCTCAAATTTTTCGTTCACTTAAAAAGGGCACTAGAACTTTTAATTTCAGTTAGAATGAGCCCTCTTGCGACATTCTAGCACCACTGAGTCTATATTCCTTAAGAATGGCCCCTGAAGCACAAACGCCGTATGATAAAGAGTTGAAAATACTAAAAATATTTTAGCGTAAAGTGCGAGGTATTAAGAAGAAATGAACCCCTAATATGTGTAATAATTTCTGTTCATTTTAAGTTTTAATACTGCTTCTTACTTTCAGTTGGAAACACTTTTTCATATTTATTTTTTCATTGTTTTTAAAAAAAATGCTAGAAAATTCTTCATGGAAATTTTCTTCCCACACAAAAAAAATCCTCCGTGAAAACGTCTGTACACTTCCCAATAACCGTTATTGCATGTAAACAGTGGTCAAAGTTTGTAAATTGCAACCCCTACCACGGGGACTGCGGGGGACTAACTCGTCCTCAAAGACATAGTTATTAGGTTTTTCGACTATGCCGAATAAAATGGCTATCTCAAAATTTTTAATCGGTGACTTTGGGAAAAAAAACGAGCGTTGGTAGAGGCCTAGGGGAACTCCAATTTTTTGGTCACTTAGGTAAGGAATAGAACTTTTAATTCCCGTTAGAACAAGCCTTTTTATGACATTCTAGGACCACTGGTTCGATACAATCACCCCAGGGAAAAAAGCAGAAAAAAACAACAACAACGAACAAACAAATAAATACGCTTCCGTGATCTCTCTTCTGATAAAAAGTACAAATTTCCGCATTTTTGTAGATAGGATCTTGGAACTTCTACACTAGGGTTCTCTGATACGTTGAATCTGATGCTTTGATTTTTGTTAAGATTCTATGGCTTTTAGGGGCTGTTTCCTCCTATTTCTAAAACAAGGCAAATTATCTCAGGCTCGTACCTTTTGATGGTTAAGACTAAACTTGATGAGACTTATATATTTAAATTCAGCATTAAAATCTGATTCTTTTCATGTAGCTATTGGTATCAAAATTCCGTTGTTTAGATTTTCGGTTACTATTGAGCCGGGTCGCTCATTACTAAAGTTCGTTACCACGAACTGTTTGATAATTTGGTATTAAATTAGTGGTGTCAACCTAAAACCTTTTTGTTTCGTTGTTAGTTGTAAGTTGCAGCTCTAATGGGACCGAGGAGGGAGATATTCTGGAGCTCAAAAAATTGATTAGAGTGCTTTTGAAAGACTGCTTTCAGATTTTTTGCTCTCAGATTTTGTCCTTTGCTATGTTTTTTCTTTTTTATTTTTCACCGTAGTCTGTTCAATAAACCTATCAGAGTTTTAAAAGTGGAAAATTATTTATGACACCAGGGAAACTATTATTAAAAATGGGAATTATTTATATAACTAATATTAACTTTATTATGTTGAGACTTTTATGTTAATAGGAACTAGGAGAGTTAGGAACTAGGAACTAGGACTTATCCTGTTTGTCAAAGTATTGGGCGGGGTCAATGCAGATCCGCTTGATAGACTATTAGGTTCCGGGTAGGAAACATTATCCAATCTAATTCAATCGTGTTCCGGGTTATCCAATCCAAAGACTTTGAGTGAAATTACGCCGCGGGCGAATTTTGTTAAATAGGCATTGCTGTTGTGGATCACTCTGGTTCTCAATATTCTTATTCTGGTTTTAGCTGTTATAGAACAAAGTTTAAGTGTTATATATCAGATCTTTGTTTGCTTCACAAAGCTGTTAGTCATGGTAATTGTACTTTGTTCTTTTATTCTTCCTATATTATATAATTCTATCTGCAAGGATGGCTATTTTTTCTTTGCTCCTCGTTCTTACTGCTAAAGGATTTAAGTTATTTAAAGTACTCCTCATTCAGAGTCAGAAGCTCTTGAGTTTGAACATCTTTCTCAAAGAATTGCTACAAAATGTCAGATTATAGAAAATCATCAAGGGTGGAAAAAAGTTTTGCCACCCTCTTTAGTGAGTTAGTCTATATTCGTGTTTTAAGTTGCAATACCGTTTCTTAGTTTCAGCTAATTTTTTCATTTAATATTTCCCTTTCTTTAATGGTTATGATGTTCTTTTTATTTCTATAGGCGTAGTTATTGAGCCTTTCAACTGTCTTTTATCACCTGATCAGAGGCAGTTACATCCTGGGGGCAAATGAAATTTTTTAGAAGGGCTTATCGCAAACAATTTGGAAGTGGCTCATTTGACTGGGAATTGAAAATTGTTTCAGCTTCAAGAATCATTGGTTCAATTCAAAAATTCCACAGAGAAAGCAAAAGAACAAAATAACCCCCCCCCCAAAAAAAATCTAGCTTTTCATTTGGAACTCTAATTTGAGATAATTGTGATATTAAATTTTGTTTGAATAGCTGAAACATAAAAATAATACGTTTCATTTTCCTTAATAATTATTCCCTCCAGATATTTGTTTTTCAAACGGTTCGTGATAACGAACTGTAGTAAGGAGCGACCCGGCTCAATAGTAACCGAAATTCTAAAAAATGGAATTTTGATACCAATAATTACATCAAAAAATTGCATTTTAATGCTGATTTTAAATATATAACTTTCATCAAGATTAGTCTTACCAATCAAAAGTTACGAGCCTGAGAAAATTTGCCTCATTTTAGAAAATAGGGGAAAACACCCTCTAAAAGTCATGCAATCTTAACGAAAATCAAACCATCAGATTCAGCGTATCAGAGAACCTAATTGTAGAAGTTTCAAGCTCCTATCTTCAAAAATGTGTAATTTCGCATTTTTTGCTAGAAGACAAATCACGGATTTAAGTGACCAAAAAATTGGAGGGCACCTAGGCCCCCTCCCACGCTCATTTTTCCCCAAAATCACCGGATCAAAATTCTGAGATAGCTATTTTATTCACCATAGTCGAAAAACCTAATAACTATGTCTTTGGGGACGACTTACTCCCCTGCAGTCCCCGTGGGAGGGGTTGCAAGTCACAAACTTTGACCTGTGTTTACATATAGTAATGGTTACTGGGAAATGTACAGACGTTTTCAGGGAGATTTTTTTTTGGTTTGGGAGGGAGAGTTGAGGTGGGGGGATTACATGGGAGGACCTTTCCATGGAAAAACTTCTCATGGGGGAAGAGAGTGAGGAGCAGCATTAAAACTTAGAACGAGCGGAAATCATTGCGCATATGAGGGGTTTACCTCCTCGAAATACCTTGCTCTTTAGGCTAAAGTATTTTTAGTAATTTCAACTATTTATTCTATGGCCTCTGTGATTCAAAGGTTATTCTTAAGGAATTGGGACAGAATTTAAGCTTTAATGTAAAGAGCAAGGTATCGACGAGGGGTAAACCCCCTCATATACGCAATAGAAACATACAAATAAAGAAGTTCGTCACGTAAGTTAATCCGTAAATTACGTATATTTTTTACTAATGAAAATGTTCGTAAAAAATTAAAGTTCTAGTTGCCTTTTTAAGTAATCAAAAAGTTGGAGGGCAACTAGGCTTCCTCCCTCTCTCCTTTTTTTCAAAATCTTTCGATTAAAAATATGAGAAAGCCATTTAGCCAAAAAAATTAATATGCAAATTTTGTTTTGATTATTTATGTGCGGAGAGCCAAGATCAAATCATGCATTAATTAAAAAACATTTTTTTACTGTTTTAAGAAGTAAAGAGAAAGAGTGAAACTTAAGCGCAATGAGCGAGGCGTTGAGGAGGAAAAGCCCTTCCATATACGGAGTAATTTCTGTTCGTTTCAAGTTTTAATGTCGCTCCTTACTTTCATTCAAAAAACTTGTTTTTTTCATTTAATTCTTATAAATGATAAGTGTTTGTTCTGTGTTCTACAAATTTGGGTTGTGGATATTGAACTTGAATCTAGGACTAAAAAGTATATTTAATAGATTTATCACTATCAAACTCGAAAGGGATCTGTTGTTGATCTTCTAGGCTTTAAATTTGTCTTTATATTCATCTACTGAATAACCTTTGACAGCATATTTGTGATAATTTTTTCTGAAAAGGGGAAGATTTTTAGCGATTTTTCTAACATAACTCACAATATTTTCTCGGAGAATTGATCTGTGTTGGAAGTTGATTTTTGAATATTTGTATCGTGTGAAACGAAGAAGACGCCGCTTATTAAATGTCTGTCAAATTATCCAGCAGCTTATACTCTATGGTTGCATCAATGGTGATGTTGTAAATGTTAGTTATATCTCCCCGGAATATTTTCTCAATAGAAAACTCCTACTCATTCAAAGTTGAGCATCTAAAGAAAAAGTATGACAAATTAAACAATGTAGAAATGAAGCGTTTTTTAGAATGTTCTATCTATATTGGAATTATGAAGAAAGGAAGTGGCATTGTAAACTATTTAAATACGTCATTTCTTTCCAAAAATCACTTTCAAGAAAACAGAAAAAAACCTTAGAGCGCTATGATGCTACTATCTATATTTACACTCATGAGTCATTGTTGGCGTTGTTTTAAACTACAATCCGTGTGGTGTCTCTCATTAGTAGTCTTGTTGGTGATAGTTCCCTTCCCTCCCCCTTTCATCTCCATTTCTTCTCTGTGTGGTTATATATTTTGCGAATGAATTTTAAGCTCATATTTGCCCACATATCCCTGCGTAAGGGAAAATCGGGATATTGAGATATTTATCTAAGGGAAATTATTTAACTTACCTCGAGATATTGTGCTTATCTTGAGGCTAATTTGTAGGTTCTAGTGTGACAAGAGGGATATCCAGATTAACTATAGAAAGGAAGGATGGTTGTAATTATTTCTGTCCCGGCCTAGATTTATAGTTTGTAATTTTCCACAATAAGCCTTAAATCTAAGCTAAAACATTTCCTTTTCAGGTAATAACAAAGGAAAGACAACAAAAGCGGGAGTTGGCACGGCAAGAGCGCCAGCTTGGAGCTCAACAGCGTACCTCTACCGAAGGAATTCCGCATTTTCCACCCCTAAAGAAGGTATTTACCAACTTTATCAGTTGAAATTAATATCTTAGATAATAAAAAAAGACGTATTTGTTCAAAGTTATATTCAAACGGTATGGATTTTTTCGGTCTGTTTTTAGATCCTTAAGCAAAATTTAGCATTTATTTTCAACCTTGCCATTGCAATGATTTTCAACCTTGTCATCTGCCGCTTTAAAAAAATCAAAACTTCACATATATAGTAAAATGAACTACAAAGACCTAGTAGTTTTTATTAGTTCAAAGAACTTCCTGAACATGTAACCTTACAAAATCAAAATAGTCATTCAAATTTCATAGCAGTAGTTCCAGGGCTCAATTGTTGATAATAGTGTTGCAAAACAGTAGAAGTTATTTAGCCTGCTAAACTTTTAACATGGTCCTGCCGGCGGCCTGTGAATCTCAGGAACGACTTTGAATAATCTTAAATGAACTCAATGATCTTAAACTGGACTAGAAATATCTTATATTTTATGTAAGACCCCTAAGATAGACAACCTTACAAATCTAAGACATATCTAGAAAATAACAAAATAATCTTATTTATGGTAGTGATTGAAAAAATGTGGTAGAGCTATTTGCACCCTGATCATCAGAAATATCTTGTTAAACAGAGTTTTTATCAAACAGTTCGTGGTAACGAACTGTAGGAAAGAGCTACCCAGCAAGATAGTAAACGAAACTGTAAAAAACAGAATCTTGACACTCATAGATACATCGAAAGAATCAGATTTTTATTTTGATTTTAAATGTAGCAGCTAAATGAAAGTTTGTCTTATTTTGGAAGATGGGGGGGGGTATTGTCCCCTAAAACATTATTAAATCCTAACGAAAATCAAACTGTCATATTCAGAGTATCCGAGAACCCTACTGTAGAAGTTTCAAGCTCGTATCTACAAAAATGTGGATTGCCAGAAGACCAATCACGGGTGCGTGATAATTTGTTTTTTGTTTTTGTTCCAGGGTTGATCGTATAGACCCAGTGATCCTAAAATGTCACAAGAGGGCTCATTTTGACGGTAATTAAAAATTATAGTGCTCTTTTTGAGTATCGAAAAATTAGAGGTCACCTAGGCCCCCTCCCACGATCATTTATTTCCAGTAACGAAAAATTAGAGGTCACTTAGGCCCCCCCCCCCACGATCATTTATTTACCAAAGTCAACAAATGAAAATTTTGATGTAGCCATTTTGTTCAGGATAGTTAAAAAATTTAATAACTGTGTCTTTGAGGACGAATTACTCGCTCGCAGTCCCTGGAGGAGGAGCTGGAAGTTAAAAACTTTGACCAGTGTTTACATATTGCAATGTTTAATGGAAAATGTAAAGACATTTTCAGTGTTTTTTTTTTGGTAGTGAGGGGGTTGAAGGAAGAGAGTTTTGTGGGAGGATCCCTCCATGGAAGAATTTGTCATGGGGAAGAGAATTTCCATGAAGGAGGAGCAAGATTTTCCAAAATTATTTAAAACAAAAAGACAATGAAAAAATAAGTATGAATTTTTTTTTTAACTGAAAGTAAGCATCAAACTTAAGACGAACAGAAATTATTATGCATATGAGGGGTTCATCTCCTCCTAAAAAGCTCGCTCTATATGCTAAACCATTTTTAGTAGTCTCAGCTATTTATTCTACGGCCTTTGCGATTCAGGGGTCATTCTTATAGAATTGGGACAAAATTTCAGCTTTAATGTAAGTAGCTAAGTATTAACGAGGGGGCAAGCCATTTCATATACGTAATAAAAGTTTTCGAATATAGAAGTTCATTACGTAAGTTAATTCGTACATTAACGTATATTACTTACTAATAAAAACTGATGTAAAAAATTAAAAGTTCTAGTTGCCTTTTTAAGTAACAAAAAGAATGGAGGGAAACTAGGCCTCCTCCCCCACCCCTTTTTAAAAAAATGTCTGAAAAGAACCAAAAGAAAGCCATTAAGCCAAAAAAATTAATATGCAAGTTTTATTATTCGTGTGCGGAGAGCCAAAATCGAACCATGCATTGATTCAAAAACGTTCAGAAATTAAATTATAAAAAAAAGTTTTTTTTAACTGAAAGTAAGAAGTCACATTGAAACTTAAAACAAACAGGAATTATATCTTGTATGAAAGGGACTGTTCCCTCCTCAACGCCCCGCTCTTTACGCCCAAGGTTTTTACTTACCTTTGACTCTTAAGGTTTAACTCTAGAAAGAGTCAAACTTTAGCGCAAAGAGCGGGGCATTGAGGAAGGAACAGCCCCTTTCATTTACAGAGTAATATCTGTTCGTTTAATTTTTAATGTCATTCCCTACTATCAGTTAAACTTTTTTTTTAATTTAATAGTCTTTAAAGAATAAATGGTGAATAGAATGCCGTCCAAGCCTAGAAAATGTATATCCCGAAAATAATAATTCATCCAAGGAAATTTTAGTTATGTTAATACTTTGCTTGAGATTATTTATTCTGCAGGTATATAGAGGTTATTTCTGAGGGTCCATTTTTGTATATAAAGTAATAAGAATCAAGCTGTTGTTCTTTGTGAGTAATAATAGACCTTATGAAGATTACTAGGTAAGCAAATATTATTTCCTATCACTATAAACTGCAGAGCTATTCGGAACATTTAGAAACTCTAATCCAAAAAATATTTTTAAACTGTATTGAATAATTTTACAATTTCAGGTGAAACTTGATGGTGACAGAACATATTCTATGATTGTACATACTCTTGGTGAATATGATGCTGTAAAGTCAACATTACAAAAGGAAGGAGCTAACCTTTGGGATAACATTGGAGTGGATACAATGCCGGTATCTCCTGGGAAAGTTGAATTCACACCGAAGCCCCAAAAACCCACTGAACTTCCAATGATTAAGTGCAGCTTGAACTTGGATTTAATACAAAAAGCGTCTACTAATCTTAAGAATGCTGCAAAAAGAAGCAGTGAAAGAAATATGATCGACCACAGAACAACTGGTTCCAATACCCCCTCAAGAAGAAAATTTTTTTACTGGCCTATTCAGGTACCATTTTTCCTTACTTTTTCTATTCAATCATATTACACATTATTTTAAGCCTTCAGGGAATGTAAACAAGGAGGATGATATAGTTAGGTTAATAGTATTAAGATGAAACTTTGAGTGAATGTTTGGGGATATTGAACAAAATCACAGTCCACTATACACGTCCAGATTCTCAAAAAAAGCATATTAGCAAGATCTTCGAAACACCTTAGAGCATAAAATTGAAACTTCGGACTTTCTACTACAACGACTAATGCTAAGGCTAAGGGTTTTAAAGTAATATTTCAAGGGAATATAAAGAGGTATTTTGAACTAATAAAAAACAAACACATTATATGCATGCTGGCAGTCAAAAGAATATATGAAAAAAGTTTGACGAATAACTTTATGTAATATTAAATTACGACCAATTATGATTACTAGTATTAATTACGTAATATTAATAACCTTCAATATTACGATCGTTGCTACTATGATTTACACTGCAACAAAGGGCAATGGCAATGAGTCAAAATATTCAGGCAATTGTCAGGGGATAATGGACAAAATCATAAGCAGCGCAACAGCGTATCTAAGTAAATAGTGATGTGAGCACATTGTATTTTTTTCTTTTTTATGGCACTTGGTATTTACCAAGTGACATATACCGATCGCCATTTCTGTCTGTCGGTCCCGGTTTTGCTAGTTTGGGCACTTCCAGATAGACTAGGACGATGAACTTTGGCAGATGTATCAGGGAACCAAACGAAATTAAATTAAAATAGAGTTTCTCCGTTTTGACTCACTGAAGGAGTGGGGGGACGGTTAATTTGGAAAATTTAGGAAAATTGATGTATTTTTTACTTACGAACCAGTGATCAGGTCTGATCAGGTCTTACGAACTGGATAGAATTTGATATTTCGAAAGATTTTGCATCTCAAAGCTCTTATTTTAAATCCCGATCAAATCCGATGACACTGGGGGGATTTGGAAGGGGGCAGGATATCTTGAAAATCACTTAAAATGGAGTGATCAGGATGAAACTCAAGTATTAGTTAGTTGTAACCGGCTTAAACAGAGTCTTAAGAAAAATTAGCGTGCAGACACTAAACTGCCAGTTAATAAATAAATATAAATATATATATATATATATATATATATATATATATATATATATATATATATATATATATATATATATATATATATATATATATATATATATATATATATATATATATATATATATATATATATATATATATATATATATATATATATATATATATATATATATATATATATATATATATATATATATATATACATATATATATATATATATATATATATATATATATATATATATATATATATATATGTAGAACAACCAAGTAACATCAAAACAAGCTTATTCTGTTAATATATCCCTCATTTTAGCAACAATAGGTAAACTAAATATGATAAATTTTACCAAATCACAAATATTAACACATTGCAAAAAACCTGAATGAACTAAACAATTATAGAATTCATCTTTACCATGTGGCTATTTAAAAAAAAATCCGCTCTATTAGAAACATAATTCAAAATAAATGGCGCTGCATCATCATTTCTCGAACCTCCGAAATTAGTTGAAAATTTCTTTAAGTATTTCCAGATAATTCTTTTGATATTTATTTAAAAGTTCATTATAGTGAAAACTAAATTTTTTAAATTGCCAAGTTAATTTATTTGCAGAAAAACCTCTTAATATCAATTTTTGGCTTAAGAGTTTACATCTATTTTTAAAATCAATATAATTACTACAAATCCTTGCATAACGAAGTAACTGTGAGAAAAACGCCGAATATGTGATATTTGAGTGTATATTACTTTCAGGGAATGGGAAACTAATCACTTCAAAATCAAAATCATCCGTTTTATTATACATTTTAAAACTTAATTTATTATTATCACAAATATTAATATTTAAATCTAAAAAATGGTCTTCATGACCAGCGCCATGACTAGGTTCACGAGTAAGCTCTGATGGATATATATTTTTAGAAATATCAATAAAATCCTTACAGCTTAAGACCAAAATATCATCTAAATATCTTATATTATTTGACAAAACATGTTTTAAATTATTTGGATTATTCTTATCCATCATATATTTATATTCTAGTTGACTTAAAAACAAGTCAGCTATAATTGGGCTGGCATTCCCCCCCCCCATGGGAATTCCCACGATTTGCTTGTACAAATCACCACCAAATCTTATATAAGTATTGTATAAAACAAATTCTAATAACTCAAAAATCATATCGAGGCTATAACATCTCAAGTTAACTGTAGTATTAAAGCAATTTGTCCATATAGCTTTTTTATTATAAGTGTCTATTTTTAAGAACCTTTTACTAGATAAAAGGAAAAATTTCTTGATAACAGTCTTTAAATTATCTAACACTACAATAAGTGATAAATTAGTGTACATTGTCGCAAAATCGAAAGACTCAATTCTTTTAGCTGAAACCATTGTTAAAGAATCTATCACCTGCAGTGAATTATTAACACTCCATTATGGATTAAAATTCGAAAATTTTTTAATACCAGAACAATAGGTTTTAAGTTTATTTACAATTTCCTTTAAAATTAAAGAGAGGTCAGTAGCAGCAATGCGGGTTGGACATTCAGCTGCTCCAGCAATAAACTGTGATTTAGGGGGATTCTTATGAAATTTTACAGTCCAATATAGGAAAGGGAACTTTTTATTATTGTCATTTATTTTAATATTAAAATTTTTAAAAAGAATTTCTTCAGTCTTTTCAATTAAATTCTCATCCTCTAAATTTACCTTTTCGTAAACATTAGTTGTGCATAACTCCCTTTTTAAGATATCAAAATACAGCTTCTGACAAATTGTGGCAAAATTATTATTAGCTTTATCCACTGGCACAATTACAAATTCATTCTGTAGATTAGAAATTGCTTGTTTAATCTTAGCATTATAAAATAATGATTTAGTGTTACACCACTTATCAATAAATAAATCAAAATCATTTTCCAAGCCATCAAAAAAAAAGAATTGACTAGGGGGTAAATGCATGGACTTTGGCCAATCCTTAAATTAGGAATATTTATTTCCCCGATTTGAACATCTGGGGAGGGGGGGGGGAGTGAAAGGAAAGTTAATTTAGAAAATTTTGAAAAAATGAGGTATTTTTAACTTTTGAACGGGTTATCAGATCTTAATGACATTTGATATTTAGAAAGACCTCGTGTCTCATAGCTCTTATTTTAAATCCCGACAGGATTCGGTGACATTGGAGGGAAGAGTAGGAGGGGAAAACCAGAGATCTTGGAAAACGCTTAGAGTGGAAGGATCGTAATGAAACTTGGTGGAAAGAAGGTATTGGCTCTTCTGACCTCGTCACAAGTGCCATATGAGCTTTTAGCTCTTGTTTTATTTTTGTTTTGTTTTTGTTTTAGACCAGGGAAATTTGTATCGAAGGAGCTGTCATAGAAACTTCAAAAAGGGCTCATTAGTTTGGAAATTGAAAGGATTAGTGCCCTTTTTATAGTCAAAAGTAATTGGTGGGCAAGTAGCCCCCTCTCACGACCAGCATTTCCCCAACCACCTCAAACCAAAATCCTGAGATAGGTATTTTATTCAACGTAATTGAAAGGTCTCGAAATTACGTCTTTGAAGTTGACCACCTCTGTCCTGAGGGCGACAGTTGTATACTATGCCCCTGGGGTATACAAGGATAATATAAAAGTGTGATCGTATAAATTTAGGAGGGAACTCATTGGATTGGTAATTAGAAGTTCTAGTCGCTTGTTTAAGACTGAGCATAATTCCTTTTGGTTAAAAAAAATTTGTATTTTAGGAAGTGACTCAGCCAACCCAGTCCATTCAAAACGTCAAGGAGAAAAACGTCCAGAAAAACAGCAAAAGGTACTGTAAAGTCTGAATTATTATATAAATATTGAACGAAAAGTTTGGAAGCGTCATTAATGGGGTCGGAAAGAAGTAATAATGAAGTGATAAAAAAAAGTCAGATGCGTAAAAACAGATAGAATACTTGAAATACAAAATTAATTTAAACAAAGAAAGATGAAAGTTATCGATTGAATAGCCTCTTGTAAGAAAAGTGAGGTTGATGTATAAATAAATTTTGACAAATTATAGCTAGGGTTTGCCGAGTGAGGAAGGAAGGATTGCACTAAAGGGAATTAAGAAGAATACGTATGGAAAATTGAAAAAATATATATATTAACAGGGGTCTTACTTCTTGCTTGAGTGAGAAGGGGGCTTATCAGGGCAAAAAAGTGTTTTTATACATTTAAAAGGTGAGTAGATTACTTGAACAATTTTTAGGAGATTTCTCGAAAAAATATCCTAGTGGTTTTAAAGATTTAACTCAGATTCAGTTAAAAATGAAGCTTATTATAAATAATGTGAACCCAAGAAAAATATTGAAACACGTATCAAAAGATTAGCCAAGGGCGTGGAAGATGCAAAAATCTAAATTTCAGGAACATACTTATACATAATGGTTTTTAATGACGGGTACATGTTAGTTTAGGGTAAATATGTTTGTTTAGTACTGGAGCATTCAGGAGTAAGCCCAACACTTTTATAATCTTATACACTCTAGTCTGCTATTCAAAAAATTGCCGTCAGTCGGGTACTCAAGACAATCCTACCCAATTCCTTTTTAAAACATCAGAGATGTCCTTCATCATCTTGCTTTGAAATATTCTAATTTTAGTTCGCAGACTTTTCTTCCTATTCTTCCAATATTTTTTTAAGCCAGAGTAATATTTTATGTAATACAATATGTTATATAATCTAATCGAAAATTTATAAATTAATTAATTTTCAAGGTTATTTATTAATATTTTGAATCTCCGTGCAGAGGATAACTAATTCGTAATCAAACAGTTCGTGGTAACGAACTGTAGTAAGGAGCGACCCGGCTCAATAGTAAACAAAACTCTAAAAAATGGAATTTCGATGCTAAAAGATATATCATAAGAATCGGATTTTTCTGTTGATTTTAAATATGTAAGTTTCATCAAATTTCGTCTTTGTCATCAAAAGTTACGAGCCTGAGAAAATTTGCCTTATTTTGTAAAATAGGGGAAACACCCCCTAAAAGTTATAGGATATTAACGTAAATCACACCATCGCATTCAGCGTATCAGAGAAACCTATAGAAAAAATTCCATGGTCCAGTCTACAAAAATGTGGGATTTCAGACAAATCACGTGGGAAGACAAATCACGGGTGCGTGTTTATTTTATTTTATTTTTTTTCCAGGGGTCGTCACATCGACCAAGTGGTCCTAGAGTGTTGCAAGAGGGCTCATTCTAACGGAAATAAAAAGTTCTAGTGAACTTTTAAGTGAACAAAAAAATTGTAGGGCACCTAAGCCCCCTCCCGCGCTCATTTGTTTCCCAAAGTCAAGGGATCAAAATTTTGAGATAGCCATTTTGTTCCGCATACTCGAAAGCCATACTAACTATGTCCTTGGGGATGACTTACCCCCTACAGTCTCTGGGGGAGGGGCTGCAAGTTACAAACTTTGACCAATGTTCAAACAGTTCGTGGTAACGAACTGTAGTAAGGAGCGATCCGGCTCAATAGTAAACAAAACTCTAAAAAACAGAATTTTTAATGCTAAAATATACATCAAAAGAATTGGATTTTCATGCTGATTTCGAATATATAAGTTTAATCGACTTTAGTCTTTGTCATCAAAAGTTACGAGCCTGAGAAAATTTGCTTTATTTTGGAAAATAGGGGGAAACACCCCGTAAAAGTCATAGAATCTTCAAGTTTCAAAAGTTTCAAGCTCCTATCTACAAAAATGTGGAATTTCGTATTTTTTGCCAGAAGGCAGATCACGGATCCGTGTTTGTTTGTTTTTTTTTGTTTTTGTTTTTTTTCCAGGGGTGATCGTATCGAACAAGTGGTTGCAAGAGGGCTCATTCTAACGGAAATGAAAAGTTCTAGTGCCCTTTTTAAGTGACCATAAAGATTGGAGGGCACCTAGGCCCCCTCCCGTGCTCATTTTTTCTCCAAAGCCAACGTATCAAAATTTTGAGATAGCCATTTTGTTCCACATAGTCGAAAACCATAATAACTATGTCTTTGGGAATGACTTACTCCCCCACAGTCCCTGGGGGAGGGGCTGCAAGTTACAAACTTTGACCAGTGTTTACATATAATAGTCGCTATTGGGAAGTGTAGAGACGTTTTCAGGGGGATTTTTTTGGTTTTGGGGGTGGGGCTGAGTGGAGAGGGCTATGTGGGTAAATCATTCCTTGGAGAAATATGTCGTGGGGGAAGAGAAATACAATGAAAAGGGCGCAGGATTTTCTAAAACTACTATAAGAAAAACAATAAAAAAATAAACATGAAAAAATTTTTTCAATTAAGGAGAAAGTAAGGGGTAGCATTGAAGCTTAGAACGAACAGAGATTATTACGAATATGAGGGGCTCTAAATATACTTTAGCATAAATAGCGAGGTATTTAGGAGGAGATAAATACCTCGCTTTTTATGCTAAAGTATTTTTAGTAATTTCAACTATTTACTCTACGGCCTTTCTGATTCAGGGGTCATTCTTAAAGAATTGAGACAAAACTTACGATTTAGTGTAAAGCGCGAGTCATTAACGAGGGTACAAACCCCCTTATATACATAGTTAAAATATAAGAATATAAAAGTTTGTTACGTGAGTTAATTCTTAAGTTACGTATATTTTTTACTAATAGAAACGCTAGTTAAAAATTAAAAGTTATAGTTGCCTTTTTATGTAACCGCAAAAATTGGAGGGCAACTAGGCCTCCTTCCCCACCCCTTATTTCTCAAAATCGTCTGATCAAAACTAAGAGAAAGCCATTTAGCCAAAAAAGGAATTAATATGCAAATTTCATTCTAATAATCTGTTAATCTGATTCAATACAAAAAATTCAATAAGATTGGACAAGTCCTATAGTGGAGAGCCAAAATCAAACATGCATTAATTCAAAAACGTTCAGAAATTAAAGGAAAAAAACTAGTTTTTTCAACTGTAAGTAAGGAGCAACATTAAAACTTAAAACGAACAGAAATTACTCTGTATTTGAAATGGGTTGTCCCCTCTTCAACACCTCGCTCTTTACGCTAAAGCTTTTAATTGTTTTAAAAAGTAGAATTGTGGCAAAGAGTCAAACTTTAGCGTAAAGAGGGAGACGTTGAAGAGGGGACAACCCATCTCAAATACGGAGTAATTTCTATTCGTTTAAAGTTTTAATATCGCTCCTTACTTACAGTTAAAAAAAACTAGTTTTTTTTCTCCTTTAATTACATACAGTAATGGTTATTGGGAAGTGTACCGACGTTTTCAGGGGGATTTGTTTTTGGTTTGAATGTGGGGTTCAGGGGAGGGGGTTATGTGGGAGGATCTTTCCTTGGAGGATCATTTCATGGGGGAAGAGAAATTCAATAAAAAGGGCGCAGGATTTTCTAGGATTACTATAAAAAAAACAATGAGAATATAAACATGAAAAAGTTTCTTTCAATTGAAAGTAAGGAGAAGCATTAAAACTTAAAACGAACAGAGATTATTACGCATATGAGGGGTTCTAAAAATACTTTAGCATAGAGAGCTAGGTATTTAGGAGGAGATAAATACTCCGCTATTTATGCTAAATTATTTTTAGTAATTTCAACTATTTATTCTACGGCCTTTCGGATTCAGGGTCATTCATAAAGAATTGGGACAAAACTTAAGATTTAGTGTGAAGAGCGAGGTATTAACGAGGGGACAAACCCCCTCATATATATAATCAAAAATATAAGAATATAAAAGTTTGTTACGTAAGTTAATTCTTAAGTTACGTATATTTTTTACTAATAAAAACATTCTTTAAAAATTAAAAGTTCTAGTCGCCTTTTAAGTAACCGAAAAATTGGAAGGCAACTAGGCCTCCTTCCCCTCCCCTTATTTCTCAAAATCGTCTAATCAAAACTAAGAGAAAGCCATTTAGCCAAAAAAAGAATTAATTTGCAAATTCCATTTTAATAATTTATGTACGGAGAGCCAAAATCAGACATGCATTAATTCAAAAACTTTCAGAAATTAAATAAAAAAACAAGTTTTTTGAAATGAAAGTAAGGAGCGACATTTAAACTTAAAACGAAAAGAATTTACTCCGTATATGAAAGGGGCTTTTCCTCCTCGACTCCCCGCTCCTTGCGCTAAAGTTTGATTCTTTCTCGCAACTCTACTTTTTAAAACAATAAAAAACTTTAGCGTAAAGAGCGGGGCGTCAAGGAGGAAAAGCCCCTTTCATATACGGAGTAATTTCTGTTCGTTTTAAGTTTTAATGTCGCTCCTTACTTTAATTTCAAAAAACTTGTTTTTTTATTTAATTTAAAATGTATAAATCAAATGAACTTGTTGATTGTCCTCCTGATGTCTTATTGTCAATTGGAAAATATTAGGAGGGGGTATATGTTATTTTGCTGTTCTGATGTATTTGGTTTAATATGTGCCATAAAGTAACAATCACTGTTTTCATTTAAAATAGATAATTTTTTCGCTTTAATATGCCAAAAAAATTTACTTTGTGTTTGAGGGCATTGTTGTTTATGAATTGAAAGAAGCTTAGAATGTATGTAGCAAAATACCCCATTGAACAGGTTCTAATTCTCGCAAAACCCAAAACTCGCTCATCAAGCAATTTCATTACCTATTTGACACTGCCTCTTACGAGAATTATTGTTTCAATATTTGATCTTCTTTTGCTACAGAATAATTTTATTTATTTTATTAATTACAGCGGCCAGATTCATTTTAAAACCGCCATTCAACTGACTGCTTTAGCTGATAAAGAAAGCGATATAGTCCAGCAATTCATATTCTACTTGAAGGCTGCGATGCATTTTGTTGTGGCTGGACTATTTATAGACCATCCAGGTACACCATGCAGTAAAGAAGCTCAAAGTAGCTACAAGGAAGCAAGAAAATTGATCAAGTAGGTTTTTTCTTGTTAACTTTCTGCCAAATTATTTCTGAAAGGAATGAGCACCATTTACATAATTTTCCTGATGAGTCAAAATTATGTTCTCTAGTTATAAGTGTTTTTTATTTTATGTAATAACTAGCCGTAAAGCTGACTGATTGCTAAAAATAATGGGAATTATTTTACAATTCAAAACCAAATTACAGATTTTGTAACTTAAAAAAAAAGAACAAATAATCTCTGGCCAGTGGATCAAGAACTATTCAACTGAAAAAGTAAGACCTTGAATTTATTATCCTTGGATATAAAAGAACTTGAAGCAACTGGTATTTGACTGATAGAGCACAACTTGCAATTTTACCACATGAAAAAGTAATTGTTCCCAGCTTTGCGGATGACACTCATATAACTGTGGCTGCACAAACAGGAATTCAGCTGTTGTGTCGTATTAGTTCTTGTCTGGAGTTTGTACAAAAGTGGATGAAGCTTAATAAGTTAAATTTGAATTATAGTAAATCTTGCTTTTTATTGTATGGTAGGAGCTCAAATTATTACCCTTGGATAGACAGACTTAATATTGCTGATATAAGTACTTTAAGAACAAATTGTAGCATTAATTGATGAATGTCTCAGTTTTTGAGAACATATAGATTATATTAGTCTTAAACTCGCTAGGAATGTTGGCATTTTAAAAAAGCTGAAGTACAGTTTTCCCAAGAGATATTTTAAGAACACCGTATTACTCCTTAATTCATCCTTATCTGCTATATTGTTGTAATGCTTGGGGTAGTTCATTTCCTTCTCATCTCCATCATATTCGAGTTTTGCAGAATAAAGCGCTTCGAGTGTTATGTGGTGTAGGTTTTAAAGACTCGGTACCAAAGAGGTATATATTGCAAAATCTTGCCTTTAGCAGGACTTATTACTTTTTATCAAAGCCTGTTTATATATAAATATTTTCAAAATTGTTTACCAATATGTTTTAAAAGTATGTTTGAATTAGAAAGTCATGTTCATACACATTCTACGAGACAGTCCGATATAATTCGTCGTCATGCATGGAATTGTTTACCTACGACTTTGAGAAACATGGATAATTTCCTTGAATTTCGGCGGGTACTAATTAAAAATAGACTGTTAAATTCTCTCAAGTCACATTGTCTGTTGCTTTCCAGAACAAAAAAATTAGAATTGAACTGGAAACTCTTATACCTAAAATTTTAATCTAAGATATTTCAGGCTTTTGTTTTGGCTCACCACCAATAAAAACATTATGTTTTTTGGGGGGAGCTCTTGTTGTTCCCTTATTTGGTTCTTGATTTCCGCTTATTTCGATGCTTGTAACCCCATAACTGCTGTATATTTTAACTATTTATAATTATTATAGCTGTTTTTCTCATGGTTTGAATTTTTTTTTAGATGGATTTCTAAGAAATTTGAAAATCAGGAATGCAGCCAGTCTCAAGGAAAATATATCTCCATGCTCTTGGTCTTGAGGTACTGTACAGTTTTTGGTAGTAAATGTACAATTTATATTAATATAAACCTGGAAATGTTTTTTTTTAGCTATATAGATGAATCCATAAGAAAAGGTTAAGAAAATAGCTAGTGGTCTAAATGTGCGTAAGGCTCGTCTCAACACGTCTTGTGTTTTCGCATCATTCTTAAAGAACGACTGCATAAAGAACTAAGAAACAACTTCAAACCTTACCGTAAAGTTTGGGAGAATCAGTAGTGATTAGCCTCCCATGATTTACAAAATAACTTATGTTCATTATAAGTTTTAACACTTCTCTGCACCTTCATTTGAGAAAAACTTGTTATATTTTAGATTATATTTTCAAACACCCCTAAAACTATACTCTTAACAAAAAATATTTGCCTTCTCTCAGAAATATGTTTTAGTTTTGCTTCTTACTTTCAGTTGAGAAAAGTATATTAACGTTTAATATGAAATAAAAGTATTTGGAGTCTGACAAACTTCACCAGCATCCACAATTTTTTTTGGGAGGTTTGAACACAAAGTGAGTCAAAAGCTCGTTTCTTATTCAGAGTACAATCTCCTCAAGTTAAATGCACAAAGTTATCCTGCATGCTTAAAACAAGGCTCTCTTAGATATCAAAAAGACATTTAAGCTTGTTTCATAATTGTTCATGTGCAATTATACATCACTGATCATGGTTTTGTAAGAAATAAAGGCAGTCAAAAGTAGTAAGATGAATCAATAAAACAAATAATAACAAATTATTATTAAAAGAATGTATAAATAATACAAGAGACAAAAGTATATTAGAAACTAAAAAAAACAAACATATATCCTCCCTCCATTCACCTCAAATATTTTACATTTAAGTTTTCATCATAATCGTCGATTTGTGATTACACAGGGTTGGCTCGAAGCACACAGTCTAGGGGTAATGAGATTCCCTCATTGAAACAACTCCTAGATCCTTTTATACGACTCATGAACACAATTCTGAATCCAAGACTTTGTCGACGGTCTTTTCCTTGACTTCTGCTGAAATTAAGTCAATGAAGTCGCTCTGAAAAGTTCTGCATAAATCGATCAATTTTTATGGTCTATAATTAGTATCAAGAGCTGCCACAAATCTTGCTTAAGTTGATGAATTTGAATTGTCTCGTTATGGTCCTAGAATGTACAAAAGAAAAATTGACAGCTTATCTGTTTGTTTTTTCACCTTTTGCTTGCTGCAAAACCTTAGTTCGAGTAATTTTATCTGTTTGGAAATCCACATGACTGCTGTTATTGAAGAAGTGACAAAAATAGACAAAGCAACTTCGTGTGACTCGGAAGAGGAATGAGTTGTCAGTTTTCTTTTCTTCGCCTTTACTTGGTTCTTCATTTTATGCCACTTCCAAACATTATCTTCCATCAACTGGGAATAGGCTACACTTTGATTAGGACCACATTAAATAAGGTATTTCCTTTACTTTTCGCTTGAGATTGCCTTCTCTATTCTTGGACCCTTGCGAACTATACCTTCAATCGTCACTGCAACTTTAGAAACCAACTCCTTTAAATGCTGAAATATTACCAAGTTCTTCAGTGCAATCGACTGTTAACTCTTTACATCGATCAAACACAGGAGGAAATGTAGATTTTATTTCCACCAAGATATTTCTGGCAAAAAAATGCAAAATTCCAGATTCTTGTAGATATGAGCTTGAAGCTTCTACAGTAGGATTTTCTGATACGATGAATCTGATAATATGATTTTGGTTAAGATTCTATGACTTTTGTGGTGTGTTTCCCCCTATTTTCTAAAATAAGACACATATTCTCAGGCTTTTAATGGGTGAGACTAAACTTGATGAAACTTATAAATTTAAAATCAACATGACAATGCGATTCTTTTGATGTGGCTATTGGAATCAAAATTTTTAGAGTTTTGGTTACTTTTGAGCCGGGTCACTCCCTACTATAGTTCGTTACCACGAACTGCTTGAAAACAGTAGGTTTTTAGATTTAATATACTTTAACTGGATTAAAAACCTTTAACAATCATTCAAACTATAATTAACAGCATTTTTTTTGGGGGGGGGGGGGCGCAAACAGGCAAACCCTATTAAATCTTATTCGGTTTACTTTAGCTTTTCTTTTTGATTGTATATTGAATTCGGGGAAGAAAACAATTGTAAAAGTCATTCGCTCGTTACCAAGTGATAACATAATTTCTGAAGAATAAAAAAAAATATATGAAAATTATTCCTTGCAAAGGTGGTCAAATCAAACTCCCCATAAGAATTTGATTCCCCTACCTCAAGTTAATTTTTTTTTGTTCCCGCGATAAGAAAAAAACATCATACATTAACTTATAACTAATAAAAAAAAAACAAGAAAAACTACCTTATAAATATTACAATTATTTTTTGTAATTCTAATTAATTTGGACACATTTTTTTGTTTATTTGACGGATTACTTACAATTTACTTGTTTATTTCAGTATGAAAGCTCAAGCCATGCTGGACTTGAATCTTTACAAATCAAAAGATTCAGAGGTGAAGAAAGACGTTATAACATTAAATGGCCATTTTGCAAATGTAAGATTCAAATTATTGTTAAATTTATCTTACTCTATTTCTTAATATTATTATTCTCTTTCTCTCTCTCCTTTTCTATTTTCTGTGTCTCTATTGTACTTTATGTGTACTTTTCTCGTTTCCCTTCATAATCAAATTGACGGCCTTATTGTCAATAATATGATATGATATTGATTTATTGCCTGCCAAAACTGTGCAAATACAATAGGGGACAGAGTACGAATAAAAAAGAGATAAAGGTAGCAAATTACAATTTAACACGATTAATATACAACAGAATAAATAACTCAAAATTCAACTATTAAATAAGAAAAAAAAAGAAAAAAGAAAAAGGCGGCGAAATACAGTTTAACTCAAATACATACAACAGATTTAATACACATAACATTCAACTATTAGAAATGAATTCTAATTTAAAACATCCTCTGAAGAGTCACCTAAGGGTGATTTAGAGTCTGAAAATTATTTTTAAAATTAATCAAACAGTTCGTGGTAACGAACTGTAGTAAGGAGCGACCCGGCTCAATAGTAAACGAAACTCTAAAAAACGGAATTTCGATTCTAAAAGATATATCAAAAGAATCGGATTTTTATGCTGATTTCAAATGTATAAGTTTCATCAAGTTTAGTTATTATAATAAAAAGTTACGAGCCTGAGAAAATTTGCCTTATTTTGGAAAATAGGGGGTAACACCCCCTAAAAGTCATAGGATCTTAACAAAAATTACACCATCGCATTCAGCGTATCAGAGAACCCTATAGAAAAAATTTCAAGGTCCAATCTACAAAAATGTGGAATTTCGTATTTTTTGCCAGAAGACAAATCACGGGTGCGTGTTTATTTGTTTTTTGTTTTTTTTCCCAGGGGTCATCGTATCGACCAAGTGGTCCTAGAGCGTTGCAAGAGGGCTCATTCTAACGGAAATGAAAAGTTCTAGTGCCCTTTTTAAGTGACCAAAAAAATTGGAGGGCACCTAGGCCCCCTCCCACGCTCATTTTTTTCCCAAAGTCAACGGATCAAAATTTTGAGATAGCCATTTTGTTTCGCCTAGTCGAAAACCATAATAACTATGTCTTTGGGGATGACTTACCCCCCACAGTCCCTGGGGGAGGGGCTGCAAGTTACAAACTTTGACCAATGTCTACATACAGTAATGGTTACTGGGAAGTGTACCGACGTTATCAGGGGGATTTTTTCGGTTTGGGTGTGGGGTTCAGGGGAGGGGGCTATATGGGAGGATCTTTCCTTGGAGGAATATTTCATGGGGGAAGAGAAATTCAATGAAAAGGGCGCAGGACTTTCTAGCATTACTATAAAAAAAAACAATGAAAATATAAACATGAAAAAGTTTTTTCAATTGAAAGTAAGGAGAAGCACTAAAACTTAAAAAGGAACAGAGATTATTACGCATATGAGGGGTTCTAAAAATACTTTAGCATAAAGAGCGAGGTATTTAGGAGGAGATAAACACTTCACTCTTTATGCTAAAATTTTTTAAAATAATTTCAACTATTTATTCTACGGCCTTTCTGATTCAGGGGTCATTCTTAAAGAATTGGGATAAAACAAGATTTAGTGTGAAGAGCGAGGTATTAACGAGGGGACCAACCCCCTCATATATATAATCAAAAATATAAGAATATAAAAGTTTATTACGTAAGTTAATTCTTAAGTTACGTATTTTTTTTTACTAATAAAAACGTTCGTTAAAAACAAAAAAATCTAGTTGCCTTTTTATTAACCGAAAAATTGGAGGGCAACAAGACCTCCTTCCCCACCCCTTATTTCTCAAAATCGTCTGATCAAAACTAAGAGAAAGCCATTTAGCCAAAAAAAGAATTAATATGCAAATTTCATTTTAATAATTTATGTACGGAGAGACAAAATCAGTCATGCATTGATTAAAAAACTTTCAGAAATTAAATAAAAAAAACAAGTTTTTTTAAATGAAAGTAAGGAGCGACATTAAAACTTAAAACGAACAGAAATTACTCCGTATATGAAAGGGGCTTTTCCTCCTCGACACCCCGCTCCTTGCGCTAAAGTTTGATTCTTTCTCGCAACTCTACTTTTTAAAACAATAAAAAACTTTAGCGTAAGGAGCGGGGTGTCGAGGAGGAAAAGCCCCTTTCATATACGGAGTAATTTCTGTTCGTTTTAAGTTTTAATGTCGCTCCTTACTTTCATTTAAAAAAACTTGTTTTTTTTTATTTAATTACTCTCATAGGGACAGCAACATCTGGATCTATCAGAACAAATCTTTTAATCAAATACCGGTTACTGGTCCACGGTGGTAGCCCAAGAAAATATTTAGCATACATAAAATAAATAATGCGCAGCTTTTTCTTATCTGTCTGAGTGAAACATTTCCAAAGCGGAAATATGTATTTCTCCGCATACATATGCGGAGATATGTATACAAAATTTGGCAGAACAAATAGATTATATAACTGGGCTAGAATATGACGATTAAATCTTGTATTATTTGGGACAAGCCTTCCATATGCGCTACGAACTTTCCTGAGGGTGTCATCAATAGCAAGTTCACGTGTAACCTTGAGCAATGTACCGATTCGGACTCTAATGACTCCAAATAGCATGAACTGGTTTGACCTCAGTACCTTTCAGAATGACAGATACATCATCAGTTGGCACATTATAGTTAATTAAATAAAAAAAACTAATTTTTTTAGCTGAAAGTAAGGAGCGACATTAAAACTTAAAACGAACAGAAATTGCTCCGTATATGAAATGAGTTTTCCCCTCCGCAATCCCTCGCTTTTATGCTAAAGCTTTTAATTGTTTTAAAAAGTAGAATTGTGGCAAAGAGTCAAACTTTAGCGTAAAGAGCGAGGGATTACGGAGGGGAGTTTTGGTTACTATTGAGCCATGTCGCTCCTTACTACAGTTCGTTACCACGAACTGTTTGAAAAACAGCTGTTCCACTTTCGTCTGGGTAAACCAATGGCTGATACAAGAATATTCATTCGTTAAACCACTGAAACAATTTTTTATTCCTTGTAGACTCCTACTAATATTTCAAACATCATCTGCATAGCTAATGAGCGACAAATCAATCCCATAAAGAAATGCATGTTGTTGGGGCTTTATATTGTGCATCAATAACAGAGCTATTGAACAAATCTGGCGAGTTCACAGCCCCTTGCCTTATACCCTACTTTACTGGTATATTAGACTCAACTAGTACATAACAATTTACATTTTTGCACTTTATTCTAACTCGAAGTGAACTATACATTGAGTCAAAGGGCTTTGTAACACATGCTTGGACTCCTCTTTATGCTGACCGAAGCAGAATCTGCTCACGAATTGATGAATCAAAAGCACGAGGGAGATCGTGTCCTGCCAGGACAAGAGAATCATTATTATTTTCTGCGTCCACCAATACAGACACTAATGAATAGAGCGCATGATCACAAACCTGGTTTTTCTTATCTGTTTCTTAGAGATTATGTTATCTAAAGGATGTTTGTTTGGTTTATTTTATTTAGGTTTTTGTTTAAATACTTTCTACCTCAGTCCCTTCTAGTTATCTCTTTTTTTTCATAAATCTATTCGTCTTTGATTTGGCTTTGATATATTTCACCACGACTTAAAGCGATTAGTAGCATTTGAATAGTAAAATCACACCTGTGCTGTTTTTAGTATATAAGTTCCACATTAGTCTAAACTCACGCAATAGTCTAACGATTTAACGATTTAAAAGAATTATTGCAATTTAAAAGAATATTCTTTAAAAAAGCTGGATATTTGTATTCTTACGATTTGTCACATGGATATATTTGAGTTTTGCAGTCATATTTGGTAATGCAACTATTTATAAAACTTTTTTTCATAAAGAAATGTCTCAAATCAAAACCTGTTATTTGCAATTTCCACAGTTTTGAGTTAAATATTTCAAACATATTCATTAGTTTCTACCGTATTACATATTTAAGTTCAAGTGTTTCTTAAATATATTCTTTGTTAGTTGAATATGTTAGGAAGGAGCGATGCGGCTCAATAACAACCGAATCTCTAAAAAAAAGAGTCTTGGTAACAGTAGATACATCAAAAGAATTGAATTCATTGAATGAATTGAAATGAATGAATTGAATTGATTTTTGTTCAAAATGTTTAAAATTCATCAAACTTAATGGTGCCCATATAAAGTTATGGGCCTGAGAAAATTTGCCCAAATAGTAAAAAAGGAAGTACACAACCCCGAAACATCAAATGATCTTAATGAAAATTACATCATGAGATTCAACATACCAGAGAATCCTACTGTAGAAGTCTCAAGATTTTTATGTACGAAAATGTGGAATTTTGTCTTCTTCGTCAGAAAAAAGATCATGGACACGTGTTTATTTGTTGTTGTTTTTTCTTTTTTTCCCCAGGAGTGATCATATCGAACCAAAAATCGTAGAAGATCGGGAGAGGGCTCTTTTGATCAGAAACAAAAGTTCTAATGCCCTTTTTAAGTGACCGACATTATTGGATGGAAGTTAGCCCCCCTCCAACACTCATTTTTCTCTAAATCACCCGATCAAAATTTTGAGATGGCCATGTTTTCGGAACAGTCAAACGACATAATCTTTAAGGATAACTTAACCCCCCTCACAGTCCCCGGGGAAAGACCGCAAGTTACGAACTTTGCCTGTTATTTACATATAGTATTGGTTGTTGAAAAGAATACTAATATTTTAAGGTGGGAAATTTCTGGTAGCAGGGGGTACGTGGAAAGATTTTTTCAATGGAGTTATTTTTCATGGTGGATGGGAAATTCCCCTGGGGGGGAGTCAGATTTCCTAGAATTATTTGAATAAATGATCAGATAATAAATAAGAAAACAAGTTTTTTCAACTAAAAGTAAGGAACAACATTAAAACTTAAAAGGAAAAGAAATTATTACTTATACAAGGAGGGGTGGCTACCTTGTCTATACCTCGCTCTGTAAGCTAAAGTTTTTTAGTATCATCTGAAGAACTTTTGATTCTAATTAAAGACTTTGTAATTCAGGAGTCATTCTTAAACAATTTCTGCTCGTTTTAAGTTTTAATGCTGCTCCTTGCTACCGGTTAAAAAAAATTTATTTCGTATTTATAGCCTTAGCCTTTATATATATATATATATATATATATATATATATATATATATATATATATATATATATATATATATATATATATATATATACATATATAAACAAATATATAACGAATATTCTTTCTTTCAGTCTTCTCAAATGGCTGCACCAGTTCCACTGTCAACTTACTCAGCTCTATTGAGGCATCATCATAATGTTGGTTTTTTGCAAACATCATTTGATCTTTGGGATCAAGCAGATGAGATGGTTTTCAGAACTCATTCTGAAGGTGAGTGCATCTTGTTTTTATTTAATAAAAAAAAAACAAGTTTTTTTAACTGCAAGTAAGGAGTGACATTAAAACTTAAGACGAACAGAAATTATTCCGTATATGAAAGGGGTTGGTCCCTCCTCAACGCCCTGCACATTACGCTAAAGTTTGACACTTTGTCATAACTCTACTTTTCAAAACAATAAGACAAATGGATATATAACTTCTATGTTTGTGTATTTTTATTAGTGTATTAGGGGGATTCACCCCTCCTCAATACCTCACTCTTTACACTAAAGCTTGAATTTTGTCTCAAATCTTTAAGAATGACCCCTGAATCACAAAGGAAGTAGAATTAATAGTTGAAATTAGTAAAATCACTTTGGCGTAAAGAGCAAGGTAGGCCTATTGTGGATGAGACGAACTCGCTTACATTCGTAATATTTTGTGTTCGTTTTAAGTTTTAAAGCTGCTCATTACTTCCAGTTGAAAAATAATTATTTTCTCAGTGTTTTTTTTTTAATAATGCTAGAAAATCCAGTGCCTCCTTCATGGAAATTCTCTTCCCTCATGATAAATTCCTCAATAGAAGGATCATCCCATCTAACTTCCTCCTCCCTACTCACCCCAACGCGAAAAATTCTCCCTGAAAACGTCTGTACACTTCATAATAACCATTACTATATGCAAACAATGGTCAAAGTTGGTAGCTTGTAGCCCTTCCCCTCGGGACTCTGGGGGATTAAGTCGTTCATAAAGACATAATTATTAGGTTTTTAACTAAGTTAAATAGAATGGATATCTCAAAATTTTGATCCGGTGTTTTTGGTGAATTCTAGGACCACTGGGTCGATACGATCACCCCTGAAAAAACAAAACAAAAACAAATGAACTTCTGGGAAAAAACAAAATTTCACATTTTTGAAGGTAGGAGCTTGAAACTTCTACAGTAAGATTCTCTGACACGTTGAATCTGATGGTGTGATTTAAGATTCTATGACTTAAAGTTGGATGTTTCCCCCTATTTTCAAATTTAACGCAAATTTTCTCAGGCTCTTAACTTTTGATGGGCAAGACTAAACTTGACGAAACTAATATGTTTAAAAATTAACAGTTACCAAGAATTGTTTGATAGTGACACATTTATTTTTTGTTTTGTCTTCAAAAAGTATTATAGATGATTTCAAATTAGTAATTGAAACTTTTCTTGTCTCCCCTGAAGTTCTATGGACTAAAATTCTAAGGACTAGAATTTACTAGAATAGAAATATGGACTATGCTTCTACGTTTTAATATATAGCAAATAATCCATTTTTCTGTTTTTCAATTTCCTCAATAGATCTATGTTTCAATTTTTACAAGAATTTTTAATTTTTTGCTGTCCAATTTATGCTACTGTGTCTAAGAATACACTTTAGGTCTTTTCTTCCCTAAAAACTAATGTCTATAATTTTTTCAGACTTTTTTATACAACTTGAACACCAATTTGGATCTCTGACTCTTCATTGCAGTTTAAGAAAACTGGTTCTTATAGTCTCTACTGCAATTAAGAAAATTGAAAAGGATAGAAAAGGTTGTTCTACAAAGTAACATTGATGCAAAGTAACAAAGTTACAGTGTTGCAAGTGACTTAAAATCTGTGAAGCGGAGCTGCCATAAGAACATTTCACCGAATATATACCTTTCAATTTGAAAATAATTACAAAATGGAAGTGCTTACTTGCCAAGTGTTTTATTTCCTTAATTTGTATATCTAACTGAAATACGTAATGTGTTTCAATTTTAAGTTTTTTGTGGACTTTTGCGAGCGAATTCTTTATTGCAAGAGATCATAAACGTATTTTTTCTAGTTCAAGACGAAATGTTATGTGTATAATATAATGTTATATGTTTATTCCTTGAAGTTTTAATATTTTTTGATTATGAAATAAAAAAAAAATTAAACTCTATTATGTTTTCAGTTAGAGATAGTAATGAAAGAGCAAGGCTGCCTAAGATATTCCTTATATGCCCTTTTGAATACATAAAAATACATGTTTTTTTTCGTTTGATTGATACTCACCTTAAACCTTCCAGAGGTTTTACCTTAATATCATCATTATTTAAAATAACCTTCGGGGGGGGGGGTAGCACCAATATTTTTATAGGGGGTGGGAGAGGCAAAAACTTTATTCCAGCAATACTGAAGAAAGGTTACTATTTACCGAAGACGCTTTTAGGTTAAATTCAATAAATTCACAATACATAATAAACATAAGATTCAGTAATAGTGATCAAGCTTTTACTATAATAATCAGCAATTAGTTACTACAGGCGACAGTAGTATAGTTTAAAAAATTTGCGTGGACTAAGATAAATTTCCTATAAATCCGGCTTTTTTCAGCAGCATTCATCACAAATTTTGCTGAGCCTATCCCCCTCCACTTCCCCAGCCCCCTAACCCAGCAGAGGATGCTCAATCTCACAGTTGAACCAAGCACCATTCTAACGGCCCCGTGTAGCGTGCTATTCTGTTGTATGCCATTTCGAACAGAATTTGAGTCTGTTTAACTGTTTTCTTTATTCAACTTAAAAAATACAAAAAGAATATTATTCCCCAACAGAGAGTAGAGCTCGTAAAGCTGGGACAGTACAAAGACAGAAAAAATATCAGCATCTCATCATACTAATAATTCAAAAAAATTAACACAGCAAAAAACGGACAAAATAGAAAAAAAACACTAAAGAGAATTACAATGACAAGTAAATAGCTAAATATCGGGTCTTGATTAAAAAATCTTGATAACAGTATATACATCAAAAGAAATGAATTGATTGAATGAATTATAATGAATGAATTGAATTGATTTTTGTTCAAAATGTTTAAAATTCATCAAACTTAATGGTGCCCATAAAAAGTTACGGGCCTGAGAAAATTTGCCCAATTAGTGAAAAAGGTAGTACACAACCTAGAAAATGATCTTAATGAAAATTACATCATGAGATTCAACATACCAGGGAATCCTACTGTAGAAGTCTCAAGATTTTTATATACGAAAATGAATTTTGTCTTCTTTGTCAGAAGAAAGATCACGGACACGTGTTTATTTGTTGTTGTTTTTTCTTTTTTCCCAGGAGTGGCCATATCGAACCAAAACTCGTAGAAGATCGGGAGAGGGCTCTTTTGATCAAAAACAAAAGTTCTAATGCCCTTTTTAAGTGACCAACATTATTGGATGGAAATTAACCCCCCCTCCAACACTCATTTTTCTCCAAATCACCCGCTCAAAATTTTGACATAGCCATGTTTTCAGAACAGTCAAACGACATAATCTTTAAGGATAACTTAACCCCCCTCACAGTCCCTTGGTAAAGGCCGCAAGTTATGAACTTCGTCCGTTATTTTCATATAGTATTGGTTATTGAAAAGAATACTAATATTTTAAGGTTTGAAATTTCTGGTAGCATGGGGTACGAGGGAAGATTTTTCAATGGAGTAATTTTTCATGGTGGATGGGAATTTTCCATGGACGGGGAGTCGGATTTCCTAGAATTATTTGAATAAATGATCAGATAATAAATAAGAAAACGAGTTTTTTCAAGTAAAAGTAAGGAAGAACATTAAAACTTAAAAGGAAAAGAAATTATTACTTATACGAGGAGGGGTGGCTACCTCGTCTATATCTCGCTCTGTAAGCTAAAGTTTTTTAGCATCTTCTGAAGGACTTTGGATTCTAATTAAAGACTTTGTAATTCAGGAGTCATTCTTAAATAATTTCTGCTCATTTTAAGTTTTAATGCTGCTCCATGCTTCCGGTAAAAAAAACTTATTTCGAATTTATAGCCTATATATATATATATATATATATATATATATAAACGAATATTATTATATAAACGAATATATAACGAATATTCTTTCTTTCAGTCTTCTCAAATGGCTGCACCAGTTCCACTGTCAACTTACTCAGCTCTATTGAGGCATCATCATAATGTTGGTTTTTTGCAAACATCATTTGATCTTTGGGATCAAGCAGATGAGATGGTTTTCAGAACTCATTCTGAAGGTGAGTGCATCTTGTTTTTATTTAATAAAAAAACAAGTTTTTTTTAACTGCAATTAAGGAGTGACATTAAAACATAAGACGAACAGAAATTATTCCGTATATGAAAGGAATTAATAGTTCAAATTAGTAAAATTACTTTGGCGTAAAGAGCAAAGTAGGCCTATTGTAGATGAGACGAACTCGCTTACATTCGTAATATTTTGTGTTCGTTTTAAGTTTTAAAGCTGCTCATTACTTTCAGTTGAAAAAGAATTATTTTCTCATTGTTTTTTTTTTAATAATGCTAGAAAATCCAGTGCCTCCTTCATGGAAATTCTCTTCAGTCATGATAAATTCCTCCATAGAATTATCATGTCACCTATCTTCCTGCTTCCTTCTCACCCCAACAAGAAAAATTCCCCCTGAAAACGTCTATACACTTCATAATAACCATTGCTATATGTAAACAATGGTTAAAGTTTGTAGCTTGTAGCCCTTCCCCTGGGGAATCTGGTGGATTAAGTCGTTCATAAAGACTTAATTATTAGGTTTTTGACTAAGTTAAATAGAATGGATATCTCAAAATTTTGATCTGGTGTTTTTGGTAAAAAATTTGAGTGGGCCATTGGAGGTTTCCTCCAATTTTTTCGGTCACTTAAAAAGGCAACTAGAACCTTTAATTTCCGCTATAATAAGCTCTCTCGCGACATTCTAGGACCTCTGGGTCAATACGACTACCCCTGAAAAAAACAAAACAAAAACAAAAGAACTTCTGGGAAAAACTAAATTTCACATTTTTGAAGGTAGGAGCTTGAAACTTCTACAGAAGGATTCCCTGACAAGCTGAATCTGATGGTTTGATTTAAGATTCTATGACTTAAAGTTGGATATTTCCCCCTATTTTCAAAAATAGCGCAAATTTTCTCAGGCTCTTAACTTTTGATGGGCAAGACTAAACTTGATGAAACTAATATGTTTAAAAATTAAGAGTTACCAAGAATTCTTTGATAGTGACACATTTATTTTGTGAATTGTTTTCAAAAAGTATTATAGATGGTTTCAAATTAGTAATTAAAGTTTTTCTTGTCTCCCCTGAAGTTCTATGGACTAGAATTCAAAGGACTAGAATTTACTAGAATAAAAATATGGACTATGCTTCTACGTTTTAATATATCCCAAATAATCCATTTTTCTGTTTTTCATATTCTTCAATAGATCTATGTTTCAATTTTTACAGAAATTTTTAATTTTTTGCCCGCCAATTTATGCTACTGTGTCTAAGAATACACTTTAGGTCTTTTCTTCCCTAAAAACTAATTTCTGTAATTTTTTCAGACTTTTTTATACAACTTGAACACCAATTTGGATCTCTGACTCTTCATTGCAACTTAAGAAAACTGGTTCTTATAGTCTGTACTGCAATTAAGAAAATTGAAAAGGATAGAAAAGATTGTTCTACAAAGTAACATTGATGCAAAGTAACAAAGTGACAGTGTTGCAAGTGACTTAAAATCTGTGAAGCGGAGCTGCCATAAGAACATTTCACCGAATATATACCTATCAATTTGAAAATAAATACAAAATGGAAGTGCTTACTTGCCAAGTGTTTTATTTCCTTAATTTGTATAGCTAACTGAAATACGTAATGTGTTTCAATTTTAAGTTTTTTTGTGTTCTTTGCGAGCGAATTCTTTATTGCAAGAGATCATAAACGTATTTTTTCTAGTTCAAGACAAAATTTAATGTGTATAATATAATGTTATATGTTTATTCCTTGAAGTTTTAATATTTTTTGATTATGAAAGAAAAAAAAATATTTAAACTCTATTATGTTTTCAGTTAGAGATAGTAATGAAAGAGCAAGGCTGCCTAAGATATTCCTTATATGCCCTTTTGAAAACATAAAAATACATGTTTTTTTTCGTTTGATTGAAACTCACCTTAAACGTTCCAGAAGTTTCACCTTAATATCATCATTATTTAAAATAACCTTCGGGGGGAGTAGCACCAATATTTTTATTGGGGTTGGGGAGCCAAAAATTTTATTCCAGCAATACTGAAGAAAAGTTGCCATTTACCGAAGACGCATTTAGGTTAATTTCAATACACTCACAATACATAATAGACATAAGGTTCAGTAATAGTGATCAAGCTTTTACTATAATAATCAGCAATTAGTTACTACAGGTGACAGTAGTATAGTTTAAAAATGTTGCGTGGACTAAGGTAAATTTCATATAAATCCGGCTTTTTTGAGCAGCATTCATCGCAAATTTTGCTGAGCCTACCCCTATCCCCCTCCACTTCCCCAGCCTTCCAACTCAGCAGAGGATGCTTAATCTTATATTCGAACCAAGCACCATTCTAATGGCCCCGAGCAGCGTGCTATTCTGTTGTATGCAATTTCGAACAGAATTTAAGTCTGTTTGACTGTTTTCTTTATTCAACTTAAAAAATACAAAAAGAATATTATTCCCCAACAGAGAGTAAAGCTCGTAAAGCTGGGACAGTACAAAGAGAGAGAAAACATCAGCATCTCATCATACTAATTATTCAAAAAATTAACACGGCAAAAACGGACAAAACAGAAAAAAAACAAAAAAGAGAATTACAATGATAAGTAAATAGCTAAATATCGGGCAGGGGGGACGTGGGAGGCCATCCCAAACACAGGGACACACAAAGAAGAAGATAAAATAATTTATTATTTCATCACCAACGATGAAAACCAATCAATAGCAAACAGTCTTTGATAATTGTTTTTTTGTAAATTTAGCTAAGATTTTTGGAATGGATCAAATTCAATTTTATCATTTGGTTCCTAATCAGAGACCTTGATATTTCAGAACTTACAAAAAGAATTCGGTACATCTTAGACTGCCTATATTCCAAACGAGGAATTGAAATTAACAGAGATTTATTATTGAAATAATTATTAGAATTTTGGATTTGAAAATGCCATATGAAAGCATTTATTATTCGTATATATTTTAAATCTAACAAAAAAAAAGAACAACGTTTTAGTTTCTGATATATTTTAAGTTTGAAGGTCGATGTAAAAAAAAAATTCCAAGTATTCTTACTGCTTGTTTTTGTAGTACCTGAAGGGTTTTATTTGCTTCCAAAAGGTATTAAGATAAACAATTGAGCAGTAATTCAAATAAGAAGTAATTAGAGAGTGTTAAATTATTTTTAATATAGAAAAATATTTTTCACACGATACATCGACCCAATATTTTTAGCAAGTTTTAATCTGAAATATTCAATATGATTATGACAAACGGGAACAAGAAAAACTCCTAAATAACGATATGATTGGAACCAACTAATTTTTGATCAAGGACCTGAAGCCCCTGACAAGAAATCTCTCGAATGGTAAGTTTTGAACGACCCAAAACCATAAATTTAGTTTTCGTAAATTTCCATAGTTGATTATTGGAAGCAAACCATCAATTAACTGAGGTAACACTTATAAAAAAGTTTTCGATCAATGCCGATGAATCCCTATCTTTAACTGGTATAGCTGTGCCATCTGCAAATAGAATTGCATGGCTAATATTCTCTTGCAAGCCTCGCGGAAGATCATTAATATAATTAAAAAATAAAAGTGGACCTAATACTGAGCCCTGGGGTACACCTATATCATTAAGACTTTTTAACTTATTCATTTTTCCACCAACATCTACTGTGATTTTATGTCCGCACAGGTGTGATTTAATAATTTGTAATCCCTTCCCTCTCATGCCAGAATTTATCATTTTGTCGAGAAGAATTTCATGATTTAAAGTGTCAAACGCTTTTTTTACATCATAGAAAACAGTAGCCTCATGGAAATCATCATCAAAACAATTATCCATTTTAATAAAAGAGCTGCAACTGCCTGTTCTGTCGAACGGTTTTTCCTAAATCCAAATTGATATTTGGCAAAGAAATGTAAGATTAAATTTGCTTTGCTAAACTTTTACTATGGATGATTCATTGAAAAATTATTTATGACTTTTTATTAAATTGATATGATAGTGGGTTTGCTGCTTTATATTAATAAATAGTATTGGTATAAATAGTATAAATAATAGTAATAAATAATATAAATAATAGTATAAATAAATATATAATAATAATAATAATAATTATAATATTATAATATAATAATAAGTAATAAATAATATAAATAATAGTATAAATAATAGTAATAGTATAAATAGTAATAATATATTAATAATAGTATTATTAATTAATAATAGTATTTATTAATTAATAAATAGTATATTTTTTAAAGTTTCGGTAACTATTGAACCGTGTGGCTCCTTGCCGACAGTTCACTACGACAAACTGTTTGAACAGGCGTATAGCATCTAATGAAATTGGAAAGCCATAGTTAATTCCAATTTGACATGTTAAATATACAAAACCTGCATAAATATTTAGCCAATTCACCTTCCTTTCATTCTTTTTATCTCCATTCCTCCATTTCTTTCTTTGAATATTAATTAATGATTTTATTTTGTTCGGCCTCTAATGAATTTGGGATTTTAGTTATAATCAGTAGCCTTTGACGAGTGACAATAACACTAAAAGTGTAATTTTTGAATATTGATCGAGATCCCAACACGTAAAAGTTTAATATAGATATATAGATGCATAATTTCGTGATTTAATCAAAAACAGGTATTTCACAGAAAAAAAAACAAATAGAACAAAAACATACGTACTCACTACAAAAAAAATACACACTATCGAAAACAAAACATAAACACTAAGTAAAAGTCAAGTCTCCTCGTGCTGTATAAAAATCTGTTTACAATCCCCTGAACTCTATTATTTCTATTTACCAGTGATAAAAGAAACGGTACACATATTTCATATTCGCTTAATTCAAACTCATTTATTATAAGTGTTCCACCAGCACAATGGAGAGCTTTCCCAATCCTATCTGAAATTAAATAAAAAAACAAGTTTTTTTAAATGAAAGTAAGGAGCGACATTAAAACTTAAAACGAACAGAAATTACTCCGTATATGAAAGGGGCTTCTCCTCCTCGACACCCCGCTCCTTACGCTAAAGTTTTTTATTGTTTTAAAAAGTAGAGTTGCGAGAAAGAATCAAACTTTAGCGCAAGGAGCGGGGTGTCGAGGAGGAAAAGCCCCTTTCATATACGGAGTAATTTCTGTTCGTTTTAAGTTTTAATGTCGCTCCTTACTTTCATTTAAAAAAACTTGTTTTTTTATTTAATTTCTGAAAGTTTTTTAATTAATGCATGACTGATTTTGGCTCTCCGTACATAAATTATTAAAATGAAATTTGCATATTAATTCTTTTTTTGGCTAAATGGCTTTCTCTTAGTTTTGTTCAGACGATTTTGAGAAATAAGGGGTGGGGAAGGAGGTATTGTTGCCCTCCAATTTTTCGGTTACTTAAAAAGGCAACTAGATCTTCTATTTTTAACGAACGTTTTCATTAGTAAAAAAAAATACGTAACTTAAGAATTAACTTACGTAACAAACTTTTATATTCTTATATTTTTGATTATATATATGAGGGGGTTGGTCCCCTCGTTAATACCTCGCTCTTCACACTAAATCTTGTTTTATCCCAATTCTTTAAGAATGACCCCTGAATCAGAAAGGCCGTAGAATAAATAGTTGAAATTATTTAAAAAAATTTTAGCATAAAGAGTGAAGTGTTTATCTCCTCCTAAATACCTCGCTCTTTATGCTAAAGTATTTTTAGAACCCCTCATATGCGTAATAATCTCTGTTCCTTTTTAAGTTTTAGTGCTTCTCCTTACTTTCAATTGAAAAAACTTTTTCATGTTTATATTTTCATTGTTTTTTTTTATAGTAATGCTAGAAAGTCCTGCGCCCTTTTCATTGAATTTCTCTTCCCCCATGAAATATTCCTCCAAGGAAAGATCCTCCCATATAGCCCCTCCCCTGAACCCCACACCCAAACCAAAAAATCCCCCTGATAACGTCGGTACACTTCCCAGTAACCATTACTGTATGTAAACATTGGTCAAAGTTTGTAACTTGCAGCCCCTCCCCCAGGGACTGTGGGGGGTAAGTCATCCCCAAAGACATAGTTATTATGGTTTTCGACTATGCGGAACAAAATGGCTATCTCAAAATTTTGATCCGTTGACTTTGGGAAAAAAATGAGCGTGGGAGGGGGCCTAGGTGCCCTCCAATTTTTTTGGTCACTTAAAAAGGGCACTAGAACTTTTCATTTCCGTTAGAATGAGCCCTCTTGCAACACTCTAGGACCACTTGGTCGATACGATGACCCCTGGGGAAAAAAAAAAAACAAAAAACAAATAAACACGCACCCGTGATTTGTCTTCTGGCAAAAAATACGAAATTCCACGTTTTTGAAGATTGGACCTTGAAATTTTTTCTATAGGGTTCTCTGATACGCTGAATGCGATGGTGTAATTTTTGTTAAGATCCTATGACTTTTAGGGGGTGTTACCCCCTATTTTCCAAAATAAGGCAAATTTTCTCAGGCTCGTAACTTTTGATGACAATAACTAAACTTGATGAAACTTATATATTTGAAATCAGCATAAAAATCCGATTCTTTTGATATATCTTTTAGCATCGAAATTCCGTTTTTTAGAGTTTCGTTTACTATTGAGCCGGGTCGCTCCTTACTACAGTTCGTTACCACGAACTGTTTGAAATGGCGTAACCTACTATGCTCTGTAATAAGCTGTGTTAATCTACTATTTGGGTGGATTTTTAATGCAGAGATAACGTCGTCTTTATTATGGTGCGAGAGCAACACTGGGTTTCTAGCACCCTGATTTCATTTCCTCGTTATTAAAGTCAAGGGATGGTAAGTTTCCCATATAGGGGTCTTGGACAAGACGGTTCTAATATTGTGTTTTTTTTTTACCAAAAGATAAGTGTGTTGCATCATCATACTTAAGATGATTAATTTTAATATTTTGTTGCGAGAGAAACACTTCGGTTTTGTCGTATTCTTTTTTTGTTCTAGCACCTCGATTTCATTTCCTCGTTATTAAAGCCAAGGGGTGGTAAGTTTCCTATATAGGGGTCTTGGACTAGACAGTTCTAATAGTGTGCTTTTCTTACCAAAAGATAAGGGTGTTGCATCATCATACGTAAGATGATTAATTTTGATATTTGTTGCGAGAGCAACACTTTAGTTTTATCATGTTTTTTGTTTTTGTTTCAAGCATCTCGATTTCATTTCCTCGTTATTAAAGCTAAGGGGTGGTAAGTTTCCTATATAGGGGTCTTGGACTAGATGGCTCTAATAGTGTATCCCTCCCCAACGCCCTGTCTTTACACTAAAGTTTGACTCTTTTTCTCAACTTTACTTTTTTAAAAGTTAAAAACTTTAGCGTAAAGAGTGAGGTGTTGAGGAGGGAACAGCCCCTTTCATATACGGAGCGATTTCTGTTGGTTTTAAGTATTAATATCACTCCTTATTTTTCAATTAATGTCGCTCCTTACCTTACGCATGTTTTGATTTTGGCTCTCCATCCATGAATAATTAAAAAAAATTGCATGTTAATTAAATTTTTTGGCTAAATGGCTTTCTCATAGTTTCGGCAATTATAAAATGTTTTTTTTATTAAAGTAATCAAATCGAAAAATTTTGAGAAAAAGAAGCGAGGGAAGAGGTAAAAAGTTTGAAAAACCTTTTCCACATTTTTTCCCTTTTTTTAATTCTAGAAAATCCTGTGCCCCCTTCATGTAGATTCTCTTCCCTCATGATAAATTACTCCATGAAAAGCTCCCTCATATAATCCCTTCCCCTAAACCCCTCCCTCAACCAAACGAATCCCCCCTGAAAACGTTCGTACGATTCCCGATAATCATAAACACTGGTCAAAGTTTGTGACTTGCAACCCCATGCAGGGGGACTGCGGGGGAGTAAGTTGTCCCCAAAGACATGCCTATTAGGTTTTTTGACTATGCTGACTAAAATGGCTATCTCGGAATTTTGGTCTGGTAACTTTTGGAAAAATTACTCCGTATATGAAAGGGGCTATTCCCTCCTCAACACCCCTCTCTTTACGCTAAAGTTTGACTCTTTCTTTCAACTTTTGTTTTTAATAAGTTATAAAATTTAAAGTAAAGAGTGGGGCGTCGAGGAGGGAACAGCCCCTTTCATATACGGAGCAACTTCTGTTCGTTTTAAGCTTTAATGTCACTCCTTACTAAATACCTAAAACATACTAAACATACTAAAACATAATACCTATATTAGAAGTAAAGAAAAATTGACCACAAGCATTTCAGTGGCAGAATACTTTTTTTTTCTAATCTCATTTTGTTTTTGAAAAGGCAAAAATCACCTTTGTATCGTAAAAACTTGTTTGCTTCGCTAGGAGACAAGCATAGACGATATTGTGACATTTTATCCCTGGGCTGCATTAAGTCATGTTTGCCGACAAGAAACCAAATTTTATCAAACAGTTCGTGGTAACGAACTGTAGTAAGGAGCGACCGTGCTCAATAGTAACCAAAACTCTAAAAAATGGAATTTTGGTACCAATAGTTACATCAAAAGAAATGCATTTTAGTGCTGATCTTAAATATATAAGTTTCATCAAGTTTAGTCTTACCCATCAAAAGTTACGAGCCTGAGAAAATTTGCAATATTTTAGAAAATAGGGGGAAACGCCCCGTAAAAGTCATATAATCTTAACGCCATCACACCATCAGATTCAGCGTATCAGAGAACCCTACTGTAGAAGTTTCAAGCTCCTATCTACAAAAATGTGGAATTTTATATTTTTTGCCAGAAAGAAGATCACGGATGCGTGTTTTTTTTTTCCCAGGGGTGATCGTATCGACCCAGTTGTCCTAGAATGTTGCGAGAGGGCTCATTCTAACGGAAATGCAAAGTTATAGTGCCCTTTTTAAGTGACTAAAAAAATTGGAGGGCACCTAGGCCCCCTCCCACAATAACTATTTTCCCAAAGTCAACGGATCAAAATTCTGAGATAGCCATTTTATTAAGCGTAGTCAAAAAACCTTATAACTATGTCTTTGGGGACGACTTACTCCCCCACGGTCTCCGTGGGAGGGGTTACAAGTTGAAAACTTTGACCAGTGCTTACATTTAGTAATAATTATTGGGAAGTGTACAGGCGTTTTCAGGAGGATTTTTTGGCTGGAGGCAGGGGTTGAGAAGAGGGGGATTTGCTGGGTGAACTTTCCATCGAGGAATTTGTCATGGGGGAACAAAATTTCCATGACGGGACCGCAGGATTTACTAGCATTACTAAAAAAAACAATGAAAAAATAAATATGAAAAAGTTGTTTTTTTTCAGCTGGAAGTAAGCAGCAGCATTAAAACTTAAAACGAACAGAAATTATTACTCACATGAGGGGCTCAGCTCCTCCTAATACCTGGCTCTTTACGCTAAACTATTTTTAGTAATTTCAACTACTTATTCTGCGGATTTTGTGATTCAGGGGTCATTCTTAATGAATTGGAACAAAATTTAAGATTTAGTGTAAAGAGCGAGGTACTGACGAGGGTGCGAACCCCCTAATATATATAATAAAAACATGAGAATACAAAAGTTCTTTACGTAAGCTAATTTATAAATTATGTATATCTTTTATTTATAAAAAGATTCGTAAAAAATTGAAAGTTCTAGTTGCCTTTTTAATTAATTGAAAATCGGAGGGCAACTAGGCTTCCTCCCCCGCTATTTTTTCTCAAAATCACTCGATCAAAATTATGAGAAAGCCATTTATCAAAAAAAAAATATATACAAATTTAGTTTTAATTATTCCTCTGCGGGGAGCCAAAATCAAAACATGCATTTATTCAAAAACGTTCAGAAATTAAATAAAAAAAACATGTTTTTTCAACTGAAAGTAAGGAGCGACATTAAAACTTAAAACGAACAGAAATTACTTCGTATGTGAAAGAGGTCTTACCTTCTCAACGCCCCGCTCTTTACGCTAAAGTTTTTACTGTTTTAAAATGTAGAGTTAAGAGAAAGAGTCAAACTTTAGCGTAAAGAGTGGGGCGTTGAGAAGGAAAAGCCTCTTTCATATATGGAGTAATTTCTGTTCGTTTTAAGTTTTAATGTCGCTCCTTACTTTCATTTAAAAAACTAGTTTTTTTATTTAATAATGATCAAGGTCGCATCCAAGTGAGAGGAGCTAATTTTTTTGTCTTATTCGCAAAAATGTAACACCATAATCTTAAGATCATTCTTTTGAACATAGACGAAAGATGCAATACCTATACCTTTGAGGGTAACATAACCCCGTTGCTCATAAGGAAAGGGAATACTATTTTGGAATTTAAGAGGGTGATTTTGCACAGAAATCAACAGTTCTAGAGTCCCTTTGAAGTAGCAAAAATTATGGAAAGACAAGTAGCCCCCTCCCATTTCCCTTTCCCCCAAACCCGTCTGATCATAATCTTAAGATAGACCTTCTGTTGAAGATAGATGAAAGATATGCTACTTATACCTTTGCGGGTAACAGGACCCCGTAGCCCATGAGGAAAGCGCAAAATATTTTGAGATTTGCCTAATGCATGCATATAGTATTTGTTACTGTAAAATTTACCAAAATTAAAGGGTTGTGTAAATTTTGTGTTTTGCCTGAGTTTTTACGACGAGGGAAATATCTGGATTGAACTTTTCAGGGGAAATTTTAAACTAAGGGGATTTGACAGGATTTCTATACGGAATTCAGAGGGACCAAATCTTTCTTATACGGAAAAGTTTTTGGTCGATTTGAGTTACATATCCTAGATTAAGAGAATAGTGGGATTCTGAAAAAATAATCTAAGGGTGATTTTTTTAAAAGCAATACATAGTTAATCATGTGGCCAATTTGAACCCTTCATTATTTCAGATAAAAGGTATACCCATGTATTTTTTAACCACAATGACTTGTGGACGGGTTTTGTCCAACAGTGTAAAGCTTTAAGATCTTCGCTTCCGAATATTTTAAGAACTTTAAGCGAAAGAAAACGTTTTATCTGCTTTTCTTTATACGGGAGGTCAAATCTTCTACGTAAAAGATTAAGATCACTACTGACTTATATGGTGTGTAGTACCTGAACTCATTCTCTAATCAGTTTATTCATTAATTAAAAAGAAGCCGGACATAGTTCATCAACGTCCGGCTTCGAAGGGATACAGAAAACCAACTTTACTTCCTTATCTGCCACTGCTAATTAGTTACTTTAATGTACGACGCTGAATATTAATTAATGATGGTAATTCGTTTTACTTCCAACTAGTTAGTAATTATTATGACATTCACTTACCCTTTATGTGTTAATAAATTAAAATGATATACTTACTTTTACTAGATTGTTTTCTCAAGGAAATATTTTTTTCCAGAGTAAAGTTAATGCGCATAAATCATTAGTATTAATTGTTAATATATTTGATAAGCAATGCCTCAAATTGAAATGTATAATGAATTTGATTAGTAAAGTCAACAAGTATATCAAACAGATTGGGGTAAAAAAAACTGTAGTAAGGAGCGATCCACCTCAATAATAACCGAAACTCAAAAAAACAGAATTTTGGAACCAATAGTTACATCAAAAGAATCAAATCTTAACGCTTATTATAAAAATATAAGTTTCATCCAATTTAGCCTAACCAATAAAAAGCTGAGAGCCTTAGAAGATTTACTATTTTTTAGAAAATAGGAGGAACCACCCCCTACAGGTCAAAAAAATTTTTTTGCCAGAAGAGAGACCACGGATGCGTGTTTATTTGTTTGTTTTATTCCCTGGAGGTGATCGTCAGCCCAGTGGTCCTAGAATGTTGCAAGAGGGCTCATTCTAGCGGAAATTAAAATTTATAGAGCCTTTTTTGGTGACCAAAAAACTTGGAGGGCACTTAGGCCTCCCACTTACATTTTTCTCCAAACTTACTGCATCTAAATTTTGAGATAGCTATTCTGTTCATTTTCGTCAAAAACCTAATAACTATGTCTTTGAGGACGACTTGGTTCCCAGCAGTTCCCGGGGAGGGGCTGCAAGGTTTATACTTTGATCATTGTTGACCTATAGTAATGGTTATTATGAAGTGTACGAACGTTTTCAGGGGGGACGTTTTCGCGTTGGGGTAGGGATAGGTCGGTGGGAGGGGATTATACGGGAGGGTTTTTCCAAGGAAGATTTTTCATGAGGGAAATTCTTCCTTCATGGAAGAATTTCCATGAAGGGGGTGCAGGATTTTATAGTATTATTTAAAAAAAATGAGAAAATAAATATATATTTTTTTCAAGTGGAAGTAATGAGCAGCATTAAAACTTAAAACTAACGTAAAAAGTTACGTAAATAAGTTTACGTATTTTTGGTTATTTCAACTATTTACTCTACGGCCTTTGTGATCGGGACAAAAAATAACGAATTTTGACAAATTTTAAGCTTTAGTGTAAAACGCGAGGTATTGACGAGGACGTGAACTCCCTCATATACGTAATACAAACAAACGAATATAGAATTTCGTTAAGTAAGTTAATTCGTAAGTTAGGTATATTTTTACGAATAAAAATGTTCATAAACAATTAAAATTTCTAGTTGCCTTTTTAAATACCAAAAATTGGAGGGTAACTAAGCCTACTCCCCGCTCCTTTTTTTCTCAAAATTTTCGGATCAAAACTATGAGGAAGCCACTTAGCCAAAAATATAAATTAATGTGCAAATTTCCTTTTGATTATTCATGCGCGGAGAGCCAAAATCAAAACATGCATTAATAAAAAATGTTCAGAAATTGAATAAAAAAACCTTTTTTTGACTGAAAGTAAGGAGCGATATTGAAACTTAAAACGAACGAAAATCGCTCTGTGTATGAGAGGGGTTGTTCCCTCCTCAACGCCCCGCTCTTTACGCTAAAGTTGTTTATTGTTTTAAAAAGCAGAGTTGAGAGAAAGAGTCAAACTTTAGCGTAAAGAGCGGGGCGTTGAAGAGGGAACAGCCTCTTTCATATACGGAGTAATTTACGTTCGTTTGAAGTTTTAGTGTCGCTCCTTACTTACAGTTAAAAGAAACTTGATTTTTTTTTCAATTTAGGTAAATGAATATCAGCCATTGTCGATCATTGAGACAGTAGGCTTGATAATGTTGTCAGGGATAGGCCTCCTCCCACCGAACAATTCTTCTTATTGAAAAATTGAACAGTAAAAGGTAAAGTAAGACAAACAAAATAATTGGGAAAATCAGGAATTTTAGAATATCTTTTATTTTTTTCCCAAAAATGAAAGAAAACGTGTGGTCCTGTAAACTACTTTTAGACTATGTATCACTTGGTACAAGGTGATTTAACTCATTGAGGGGGGGATTGAATGGCCACCCCTGCAGGAAGACAGATCCGGTATTCAAAACTTGGTCAAAGTGATCAGACACTTAAGTTTCTAATTAGAATAAAACTAAGACGGATAAGACGGATTGCCTATCAGAGGCAAAGTTGGCATAACTTTTTCAGATCTGTATAAAGTAATTATTTGCATTTTTTCAAATTGTCTTAATGCATATTGTTAAAGTTTATAGGTCTGATCAAAATAAGTTTTCCCCATCCAATAATTTGGAGAAAAGTAGTTTTCAAATTTAATTTTGAAATTGTTCTTGATCTAAAATCTAACTTCAGTTTTTTACTTCTGACTTGATATAAATCAAAAAATAAAAAAACATGTTTTTTTAACGCAAGTAAGGAGCGGCTTTAAAATTTAAAACGAACAGAAATTATACCGTATATGAAAGGGGCTGTACCCTTCTCAACGCCACGCTCTTTACCCTAAGGTTTTACTGGTTTTCACATCTCTACTTTTTAAAACAATAAAACCTTAGCGTAAAGTGACTTCAGCTGAAAATGAGGAGCGATATTAAAACTTAAAACGAAACGAAATTACTCTGTATATGAAAGGGGCTGTTTCCCTCCTGAACACCACGCTTTTTACGCTAAAATTTGACTCTTTCTCTCAATTCTACTTTTTAAAACAGTAAAAAACTTAAGCATAAAGAGCAGGGCGTTGACAAGGGAACAGCCTTTCTCTTATACGGAGAAATTCAAATAAAATTAATTTAAAGTAATTTAAAGTTATTCAAGTTCTAAATAAAAAAAAATTAGTTTTTCTAAATGAAAGTAAAGAGCGAAACTAAAACTTAAAACAGAAATTACTCCGTATATGAAAGGGACTTTTCCTCCTCAACGCCTCTCTCTTTACACTAAAGTTTGACTCTTTCTCTGAACTCTGCTTTTTAAAACAGTAAAAAGCCTTGGCGTAAAGAGCGGGGTGTTGAGGAGGAATTTTTGATTACTTAAAAAGGCAACTAGAACATTTAACTTTTTACAAACCTTTTTATTCTTAAAAATAATGCGTAACTTACGAATTAACTTACGTAACGAACTTTTATATTCGTATGTTTTTATTGCGTATATAAGGGGGTTCAACCCTCGTCGATATCTCGCTCTTTGCATTAAGGCTTAAATTTTGTCCCAATTCCTTCAGAATGACCTCTGAATCACAAAGGTCGCAGAATAGATAGTTGAAATTACTAGAAATGCCTTAGCGTAAAGAGCGAGGTATTACGAGGAGGTAAACCCCTCACATGCGTAATAATTTCTGTTCGTTTTAAGTTTCAAAATTGCTCCTCACTTTCTTTAGAAAAAAGCTTTTCATATTTATTTTTTCATTGTTTTTTTTTTCTAAATAATGCTAAAAAATCCTGCGCCCCCTTCACTGAAAGTCTCTTCCCCAATGAAAATTTCCTCCATGGAAAGATCCTCCCATGTAATCCCACAAACCAAAAAAATCCCACTGAAAACGGCTGTACACTTCCCAATAGCCATTCCTATATGTAAACACATGTCAAAGTTTGTAACTTGCAGCCCCTCCCACGGGGACTGCGGGGGTGTAAGTCGTTCCCAAAGACATAATTATTAGGTTTTTAGACTATGGTGAATAAAATGGCTATCTCACTTTTTTGATCCAGTGACTTTGGGGAGAATTGAGCGTCGGATGGAACCTAGGTGCCCTCAAATTTTTCGTTCACTTAAAAAGGGCACTAGAACTTTTAAGTTCTGTTAGAATGAGCCCTCTTGCGACATTCTAGCACCACTGAGTCTATATTCCTTAAGAATGGCCCCTGAAGCACAAACGCCGTATGATAAAGAGTTGAAAATACTAAAAATATTTTAGCGTAAAGTGCGAGGTATTAAGAAGAAATGAACCCCTAATATGTGTAATAATTTCTGTTCATTTTAAGTTTTAATACTGCTTCTTACTTTCAGTTGGAAACACTTTTTCATATTTATTTTTTCATTGTTTTTAAAAAAAATGCTAGAAAATTCTTCATGGAAATTTTCTTCCCACACAAAAAAAATCCTCCGTGAAAACGTCTGTACACTTCCCAATAACCGTTATTGCATGTAAACAGTGGTCAAAGTTTGTAAATTGCAACCCCTACCACGGGGACTGCGGGGGACTAACTCGTCCTCAAAGACATAGTTATTAGGTTTTTCGACTATGCCGAATAAAATGGCTATCTCAAAATTTTTAATCGGTGACTTTGGGAAAAAAACGAGCGTTGGTAGAGGCCTAGGGGAACTCCAATTTTTTGGTCACTTAGGTAAGGAACTAGAACTTTTAATTCCCGTTAGAACAAGCCTTTTTATGACATTCTAGGACCACTGGTTCGATACGATCACCCCAGGGAAAAAAGCAGAAAAAAACAACAACAACGAACAAACAAATAAATACGCATCCGTGATCTCTCTTCTGATAAAAAGTACAAATTTCCGCATTTTTGTAGATAGGATCTTGGAACTTCTACACTAGGGTTCTCTGATACGTTGAATCTGATGCTTTGATTTTTGTTAAGATTCTATGGCTTTTAGGGGCTGTTTCCTCCTATTTCTAAAACAAGGCAAATTATCTCAGGCTCGTAACTTTTGATGGTTAAGACTAAACTTGATGAAACTTATATATTTAAATTCAGCATTAAAATCTGATTCTTTTCATGTAGCTATTGGTATCAAAATTCCGTTGTTTAGATTTTCGGTTACTATTGAGCCGGGTCGCTCATTACTAAAGTTCGTTACCACGAACTGTTTGATAATTTGGTATCAAATTAGCGGTGTCAACCTAAAACCTTTTTGTTTCGTTTTTAGTTGTAAATTGCAGCTCTAAGGGGACCGACGAGGGAGATATTCTGGAGCTCAAAAAATTGATTAGAGTGCGTTTCAAAGACTGCTTTCAGATTTTTTGCTCTCAGATTTTGTCCTTTGCTATGTTTTTTCTTTTTTATTTTTCACCATAGTCTGTTCAATAAACCTATCAGAGTTTTAAAAGTGGAAAATTATTTATGACACCAGGGAAACTATTATTAAAAATGGGAATTATTTATATAACTAATATTAACTTTATTATGTTGAGACTTTTATGTTAATAGGAACTAGGAGAGTTAGGAACTAGGAACTAGGACTTATCCTGTTTGTCAAAGTATTGGGCAGGGTCAATGCAGATCCGCTTGATAGACTATTAGGTTCCGGGTAGGAAACATTATCCAATCTAATTCAATCGTGTTCCGGGTTATCCAATCCAAAGACTTTGAGTGAAATTACGTCGCGGGCGAATTTTGTTAAATAGGCATCGCTGTTGTGGATCACTCTGGTTCTCAATATTCTTATTCTGGTTTTAGCTGTTATAGAACAAAGTTTAAGTGTTATATATCAGATCTTTGTTTGCAAGGACCACTTGGTCGATACGATGACCCCTGGGAAAAAAAAACAAAAAAAAAAAAAAAAAAAAAAAAAACAAATAAACACGCACCCGTGATTTGTCTTCTGGCAAAAAATGCAAAATTCCACATTTTTGTAGATAGGAGCTTGAAACTTCTATAGAAGGGTTCTCTGATACGCTGAATCTGATGGTGTCATTTTCGTTAAGATCCTACGACTTTTAGGGGGTGTTTCCCCCTATTTTCCTAAATAAGGCAAATTTTCTCAGGCTCGTAACTTTTGATGGCTAAGACTAAACTTGATGAAACTTATATATTTAAAATCAGCATTAAAATGCAATTCTTTTGATGTAGCTATTTATATCAAAATTCAATTTTTTAGAGTTTTGGTTACTATTGAGCCGGATCGCTCCTTACTACAGTTCGTTACCACGAACTGTTTGAAAGTGAGGTTGATGTATAAATAAATTTTGACAAATTATAGCTAGGGTTTGCCGAGTGAGGAAGGAAGGATTGCACTAAAGGGAATTAAGAAGAATACGTATGGAAAATTGAAAAAATATATATATTAACAGGGGTCTTACTTCTTGCTTGAGTGAGAAGGGGGCTTATCAGGGCAAAAAAGTGTTTTTATACATTTAAAAGGTGAGTAGATTACTTGAACAATTTTTAGGAGATTTATCGAAAAAATATCCTAGTGGTTTTAAAGATTTAACTCAGATTCAGTTAAAAATGAAGCTTATTATAAATAATGTGAACCCAAGAAAAATATTGAAACACGTATCAAAAGATTAGCCAAGGGCGTGGAAGATGCAAAAATCTAAATTTCAGGAACATACTTATACATAATGGTTTTTAATGACGGGTACATGTTAGTTTAGGGTAAATATGTTTGTTTAGTACTGGAGCATTCAGGAGTAAGCCCAACACTTTTATAATCTTATACACTCTAGTCTGCTATTCAAAAAATTGCCGTCAGTCGGGTACTCAAGACAATCCTACCCAATTCCTTTTTAAAACATCAGAGATGTCCTTCATCATCTTAGCTTTGAAATATTCTAATTTTAGTTCGCAGACTTTTCTTCCTATTCTTCCAATATTTTTTTAAGCCAGAGTAATATTTTATGTAATACAATATGTTATATAATATAATCGAAAATTTATAAATTAATTAATTTTCAAGGTTATTTATTAATATTTTGAATCTCCGTGCAGAGGATAACTAATTCGTAATCAAACAGTTCGTGATAACGAACTGTAGTAAGGAGCGACCCGGCTCAATAGTAAACAAAACTCTAAAAAATGGAAATTCGATGCTAAAAGATATATCATAAGAATCGGATTTTTATGTTGATTTTAAATATGTAAGTTTCATCAAATTTTGTCATTGTCATCAAAAGTTACGAGCCTGAGAAATTTTGCCTTATTTTGTAAAATAGGGGAAACACCCCCTAAAAGTTATAGGATATTAACGTAAATCACACCATCGCATTCAGCGTATCAGAGAACCCTATAGAAAAAATTTCAAGGTCCAGTCTACAAAAATGTGGGATTTCAGACAAATCACGTGGGAAGACAAATCACGGGTGCGTGTTTATTTTATTTTATTTTTTTTCCAGGGGTCATCACATCGACCAAGTGGTCCTAGAGTGTTGCAAGAGGGCTCATTCTAACGGAAATAAAAAGCTCTAGGGAACTTTTAAGTGAACAAAAAAATTGTAGGGCACCTAAGCCCCCTCCCGCGCTCATTTTTTTCCCAAAGTCAAGGGATCAAAATTTTGAGATAGCCATTTTGTTCCGCATACTCGAAAACCATACTAACTATGTCCTTGGGGATGACTTACCCCCTACAGTCTCTGGGGGAGGGGCTGCAAGTTACAAACTTTGACCAATGTTCAAACAGTTCGTGGTAACGAACTGTAGTAAGGAGCGACCCGGCTCAATAGTAAACAAAACTCTAAAAAACAGAATTTTTAATGCTAAAATATACATCAAAAGAATTGGATTTTCATGCTGATTTCGAATATATAAGTTTAATTGACTTAAGTCTTTGTCATCAAAAGTTACGAGCCTGAGAAAATTTGCTTTATTTTGGAAAATAGGGGGAAACACCCCGTAAAAGTCATAGAATCTTCAAGTTTCAAAAGTTTCAAGCTCCTATCTACAAAAATGTGGAATTTCGTATTTTTTGCCAGAAGGCAGATCACGGATCCGTGTTTGTTTTTTTTTTTTTTGTTTTTGTTTTTTTTTCCAGGGGTGATCATATCGAAGCCTAGGCCCCCTCCCGTGCTCATTTTTTCTCCAAAGCCAACGTATCAAAATTTTGAGATAGCCATTTTGTTCCACATAGTCGAAAACCATAATAACTATGTCTTTGGGAATGACTTACTCCCCCACAGTCCCTGGGGGAGGGGCTGCAAGTTACAAACTTTGACCAGTGTTTACATATAATAATCGCTATTGGGAAGTGTAGAGACGTTTTCAGGGGGATTTTTTTGGTTTTGGGAGTGGGGCTGAGGGGAGGGGATATGTGGGTAAATCATTCCTTGGAGAAATATGTCGTGGGGGAAGAGAAATACAATGGAAAGGGCGCAGGATTTTCTAAAACTACTATAAAAAAACAATAAAAAAATAAACATGAAAAAGTTTTTTCAATTAAGGAGAAAGTAAGGAGTAGCATTGAAGCTTAAAACGAACAGAGATTATTACGAATATGAGGGGCTCTAAATATACTTTAGCATAAATAGCGAGGTATTTAGGAGGAGATAAATCCCTCACTTTTTATGCTAAAGTATTTTTAGTAATTTCAACTATTTACTCTACGGCCTTTCTGATTCAGGGGTCATTCTTAAAGAATTGAGACAAAACTTACGATTTAGTGTAAAGCGCGAGTCATTGACGAGGGTACAAACCCCCTTATATACATAGTTAAAATATAAGAATAAAAAAGTTTGTTACGTGAGTTAATTCTTAAGTTACGTATATTTTTTACTAATAGAAACGCTAGTTAAAAATTAAAAGTTATAGTCGCCTTTTTATGTAACCGCAAAAATTGGAGGGCAACTAGGCCTCCTTCCCCACCCCTTATTTCTCAAAATCGTCTGATCAAAACTAAGAGAAAGCCATTTAGCCAAAAAAGGGAATTAATATGCAAATTTCATTCTAATAATCTGTTAATCTGATTCAATACAAAAAATTCAATAAGATTGGACAAGTCCTATAGTGGAGAGCCAAAATCAAACATACATTAATTCAAAAACGTTCAGAAATTAAAGGAAAAAAACTAGTTTTTTCAACTGTAAGTAAGGAGCGACATTAAAACTTAAAACGAACAGAAATTACTCTGTATTTGAAATGGGTTGTCCCCTCTTCAACACCTCGCTCTTTACGCTAAAGCTTTTAATTGTTTTAAAAAGTAGAATTGTGGCAAAGAGTCAAACTTTAGCGTAAAGAGGGAGAGTTGAAGAGGGGACAACCCATTTCATATACGGAGTAATTTCTGTTCGTTTAAAGTTTTAATATCGCTCCTTACTTACAGTTAAAAAAACTAGTTTTTTGTTCCTTTAATTACATACAGTAATGATTATTGGGAAGTGTACCGACGTTTTCAGGGGGATTTGTTTTTGGTTTGAATGTGGGGTTCAGGGGAGGGGGTTCAGGGGAGGATCTTTCCTTGGAGGATCATTTCATGGGGGAAGAGAAATTCAATAAAAAGGGCGCAGGATTTTCTAGGATGACTATAAAAAAAAACAATGAGAATATAAACATGAAAAAGTTTCTTTCAATTGAAAGTAAGGAGAAGCATTAAAACTTAAAACGAACAGAGATTATTACGCATATGAGGGGTTCTAAAAATACTTTAGCATAGAGAGCTAGGTATTTAGGAGGAGATAAATACTCCGCTATTTATGCTAAATTATTTTTAGTAATTTCAACTATTTATTCTACGGCGTTTCGGATTCAGGTTCATTCATAAAGAATTGGGACAAAACTTAAGATTTAGTGTGAAGAGCGAGGTATTAACGAGGGGACAAACCCCCTCATATATATAATCAAAAATATAAGAATATAAAAGTTTGTTACGTAAGTTAATTCTTAAGTTACGTATATTTTTTACTAATAAAAACATTCGTTAAAAATTAAAAGTTCTAGTCGCCTTAAGTAACCGAAAAATTGGAGGGCAACTAGGCCTCCTTCCCCACCCCTTATTTCTCAAAATCGTCTAATCAAAACTAAGAGAAAGCCATTTAGCCAAAAAAAGAATTAATTTGAAAATTCAATTTTAATAATTTATGTACGGAGAGCCAAAATCAGACATGCATTAATTCAAAAACTTTCAGAAATTAAATAAAAAAAACAAGTTTTTTGAAATGAAAGTAAGGAGCGACATTTAAACTTAAAACGAAAAGAATTTACTCCGTATATGAAAGGGGCTTTTCCTCCTCGACTCCCCGCTCCTTGCGCTAAAGTTTGATTCTTTCTCGCAACTCTACTTTTTAAAACAATAAAAAACTTTAGCGTAAAGAGCGGGGCGTGAAGGAGGAAAAGCCCTTTTCATATACGGAGTAATTTCTGTTCGTTTTAAGTTTTAATGTCGCTCCTTACTTTAATTTCAAAAAACTTGTTTTTTTATTTAATTTAAAATGTATAAATCAAATGAACTTGTTGATCGTCCTCCTGATGTCTTATTGTCAATTGGAAAATATTAGGAGGGGGTATATCATGTTATTTTGCTGTTCTGATGTATTTGGTTTAATATGTGCCATAAAGTAACAATCAATGTTTTCATTTAAAATAGATACTTTTTTCGCTTTAATATGCCAAAACAATTTACTTTGTGTTTGAGGGCAATGTTGTTTATCAATTGAAAGAAACTTAGAATGTATGTAGCAAAATACCCCATTGAACAGGTTCTAATTCTCGCAAAACCCAAAACTCGCTCATCAAGCAATTTCATTACCTATTTGACACTGCCTCTTACGAGAATTATTGTTTCAATATTTGATCTTCTTTTGCTACAGAATAATTTTATTTATTTTATTAATTACAGCGGCCAGATTCATTTTAAAACCGCCATTCAACTGACTGCTTTAGCTGATAAAGAAAGCGATATAGTCCAGCAATTCATATTCTATTTGAAGGCTGCGATGCATTTTGTTGTGGCTGGACTATTTATAGACCATCCAGGTACACCATGCAGTAAAGAAGCTCAAAGTAGCTACAAGGAAGCAAGAAAATTGATCAAGTAGGTTTTTTCTTGTTAACTTTCTGCCAAATTATTTCTAAAAGGAGTGAGCACCATTTACATAATTGCCTGATGAGTCAAAATTATGTTCTCTAGTTATAAGTGTTTTTTATTTTATGTAATAACTAGCCGTAAAGCTGACTGATTGCTAAAAATAATGGGAATGATTTTACAGTTCAAACCTGATTTCGTTAAAAAAAATAACGCCTGCATTAGAATGTTCCGTATCTATTTTTACTGCATTTAAAGTACACAAAAAATCTTTTCGACAAAGTATAAAGTAAGAAGATCACAAAGAAAAAGAAAAAAAATTCAAGGACAGCTTAAACCTTTATTCTGATTTAAATTTCCAGCTTAATCCCTTTAAATTTCAAATTTATTTCTCCTTCTCGTCCCCAAATTACAGATTTTGTAACTTAAAAAAAAGAACAAATAATCTCTGGCCAGTGGATCAAGAACTATTCAACTGAAAAAGTAAGACCTTGAATTTATTATTCTTGGATGTAAAAGAATTTGAAGCAACTTGCCTTTGACTGATAGAGCACAACTTGCAATTTTACCACATGAAAAAGTAATTGTTCCCAGCTTTGCCGATGACACTCATATAACTGTGGCTGCACAAACAGGAATTCAGCTGTTGTGTCGTATTAGTTCTTATCTGGAGTTTGTACAAAAGTGGGTGAAGCTTAATAAGTTGAATTTGAATTGTAGTAAATCTTCCTTTTTATTGTATGGTAGGAGCTCAAATTATTACCCTTGGATAGACAGACTTAATATTGCTGATATAAGTACTTTAAGAACAAATTGTAGCATTAATTGATGAATGTCTCAGTTTTTGAGAACATATAGATTATATTAGTCTTAAACTCGCTAGGAATGTTGGCATTTTAAAAAAGCTGAAGTACAGTTTTCCCAAGAGATATTTTAAGAACACTGTATTATTCCTTAATTCATCCTTATCTGCTATATTGTTGTAATGCTTGGGGTAGTACATTTCCTTCTCATCTCCATCATATTCGAGTTTTGCAGAATAAAGCGCTTCGAGTGTTATGTGGTGTAGGTTTTAAAGACTCGGTACCAAAGAGGTATATATTGCAAAATCTTGCCTTTAGCAGGACTTATTACTTTTTATCAAAGCCTGTTTATATATAAATATTTTCAAAATTGTTTACCAATATGTTTTAAAAGTATGTTTGAATTAGAAAGTCATGTTCATACACATTCTACGAGACAGTCCGATATAATTCGTCGTCATGCATGGAATTGTTTACCTACGACTTTGAGAAACATGGATAATTTCCTTGAATTTCGGCGGGTACTAATTAAAAATAGACTGTTAAATTCTCTCAAGTCACATTGTCTGTTGCTTTCCAGAACAAAAAAATTAGAATTGAACTGGAAACTCTTATACCTAAAATTTTAATCTAAGATATTTCAGGCTTTTGTTTTGGCTCACCACCAATAAAAACATTATGTTTTTTGGGGGGAGCTCTTGTTGTTCCCTTATTTGGTTCTTGATTTCCGCTTATTTCGATGCTTGTAACCCCATAACTGCTGTATATTTTAACTATTTATAATTATTATAGCTGTTTTTCTCATGGTTTGAATTTTTTTTAGATGGATTTCTAAGAAATTTGAAAATCAGGAATGCAGCCAGTCTCAAGGAAAATATCTCTCCATGCTCTTGGTCTTGAGGTACTGTACAGCTTTTGGTAGTAAATGTACAATTTACATTAATATAAACATGGAAATGTTTTTTTAGCTATATAGATGAATCCATAAGAAAAGGTTAAGAAAATAGCTAGTGGTCTAAATGTGCGTAAGGCTCGTCTCAACACGTCTTGTGTTTTCGCATCATTCTTAAAGAACGACTGCATAAAGAACTAAAAAACAACTTCAAACCTTACCGTAAAGTTTGGGAGAATCAGTAGTGATTAGCCTCCCATGATTTACAAAATAACTTATGTTCATTATAAGTTTTAACACTTCTCTGCACCTTCATTTGAGAAAAACTTGTTATATTTTAGATTATATTTTCAAACACCCCTAAAACTATACTCTTAACAAAAAATATTTGCCTTCTCTCAGAAATATGTTTTAGTTTTGCTTCTTACTTTCAGTTGAGAAAAGTATATTAACGTTTAATATGAAATAAAAGTATTTGGAGTCTGACAAACTTCACCAGCATCCACAATTTTTTTGGGAGGTTTGAACACAAAGTGAGTCAAAAGCTCGTTTCTTATTCAGAGTACAATCTCCTCAAGTTAAATGCACAAAGTTATCCTGCATGCTTAAAACAAGGCTCTCTTAGATATCAAAAAGAGCATTACCCTCCTTCGCCTGAAACATTTGACATTTAAGCTTGTTTCATAATTGTTCATGTGCAATTATACATCACTGATCATGGTTTTATAAGAAATAAAGGCAGTCAAAAGTAGTAAAATGAATCAATAAAATAAATAATAACAAATTATTATTAAAAGAATGTATAAATAATACAAGAGACAAAAGTATATTAGAAATTAAAAAAAAAAACATATATCCTCCCTCCATTCACCTCAAATATTTTACATTTAAGTTTTCATCATAATCGTCGATTTGTAATTACACAGGGTTGGCTCGAAGCATACAGTCTAAGGGTAATGAGATTCCCTCATTGAAACGACTTCTAGATCCTTTTATACGACTCATGAACATAATTCTGAATCTAAGACTTTGTCGACGGTCTTTCCTTGACTTCTGCTGAAATTAAGTCAATGAAGTCGCTCTGGAAGATTCTGCATAAATCGATCAATTTTTATGGTCTATAACTGGTATCAAGAACTGCCACAAATCTTGCTTAAGTTTATTAATTTGAACAAAGTTGCTGTTTTGTTCTTCCTTTTTTTTAAAGGTAATGCCCTGTCTCGCTATGGTCCTTAGAACATCGAAAAGAAAAATTCACAGCTTATCTGTTTGTTTTTTCACCTTTTGCTTGCTGCAAAACCTTAGTTCGAGTAATTTTATCTGTTAGGAAATCCACATGACTGCTGCTATTGACGAAGTGACAAAAATAGACAAAGGGACTTGGTGTGACTCGGAAGAGGAATGAGTTGTCGGTTTTCTTTTCTTCGCCTTTACTTGGTTCTTCATTTTATGCCATTTCCAAACATTATCTTCCATCAAAGCTTTTTCGAATTGGCCTCTCCTGGGACCACTAGAGATAAGGAAATATACGAAGCAGAGGGCTGCATCTTTATCGATATTGTATTATATTATAAGATAATCCTCATACCGTCCCGAATGAAAACAGTTTTATTTTTGATATGGAAGGATCAACTGGGAATAGGCTACACTTAGGTTTGGTTGATTAGGACCACATTAAATAAGGTATTTCCTTTACTTTTCGCTTGAGATTTCCTCCTCTATTCTTGGACCCTTGCGAACTATACCTTCAATCGTCACTGTAACTTTCGACACCAACTCCTCTAAATGCTGAAATATTACCAAGTTCTTCAGTGCAATCGACTGTTAACTCTTTACATCGATCAAACATAGGAGGAAATGTAGATTTTATTTCCACCAAGATATTTTTGGCAAAAGATGCAAAATTCCAGATTCTTGTAGATATGAGCTTGAAACTTCTACAGTAGGATTCTCTGATACGCTGAACCTGATAACATGATTTTGGTTAAGATTCTATGACTTTTAGGGTGTGTTTCCCCCTATTTTCTAAAATAAGTCACATTTTCTCAGGCTCGTAACTTTTGATGGGTAGGACTAAACTTGATGAAACTTATAAATTTAAAATCAGCATGAAAATGCGATTCTTTTGATGTAACTATTGATATCAAAATTTTTAGAGTTTTGGCTACTTTTGAGCAGGGTCGCTCCCTACTATAGTTCGTTACCACGAACTGCTTGAAAACAGTAGATTTTGAGATTTAATATACTTTAACTGAATTAAAAACCTTTAACAGTCATTCAAACTATAATTAACAACAATTTTTTATTTGGGGAGGGGTGCAAACAGGCAAAGCCTATTAAATCCTGTTCGGTTTACTTTAGCTTTTCTTTTTGATTGTATATTGAATTCGGAGAAGAAAACAATTGTAAAAGTCATTCACTCGTTACCAAGTGATAACATAATTTCTGAAGAATAAAAAAATATATATAAAAATTATTCCTTGCAAAGGTGGTCAAATCAAACTCCCCATAAGAATTTGATTCCCCTACCTCAAGCTAATTTTTTTTTGTTCCCGAGATAAGAAAAAAACACCATACATTAATTTATAACTAATAGAAAAGCCAAGAAAAAGTACCTTATAAATATTACAATTATTTTTTGTAATTTTAATTAATTCGGACACATTCTTATTTGACGGATTACTTACAATTTATTTGTTTATTTCAGTATGAAAGCTCAAGCCATGCTGGACTTGAATCTGTACAAATCAAAAGATTCAGAGGTGAAGAAAGACGTTATAACGTTAAATGGCCATTTTGCAACTGTAAGATTCAAATTATTGTTAAATTTATCTTATTGTATTTCTTATATTCATTATTCTCTTTCTCTCTCTCTCCTTTTCTCTTTTCTGTGTCTCTATTGTACTTTATGTGTACTTTTCTCAATTCCCTTTATAATCAAATTGACGGCCTTATTGTCAATAATATGATATGATATTGATTTATTGCCTGCTAAAACTGTGCAAATACAATAGGGGGCAGAGTACGAATAAAAAAGAGATAAAGGTAGGAAATTACAATTTAACACGATTAATATACAACAGAATAAATAACTCAAAATTCAACTATTAAATAAGAAAAGAAAAAAAAAGAAAAAGGGCGGCAAAATACAGTTTAACTCAAATATATACAACAGATTTAATACACATAACATTCAACTATTAGAAATTAATTCTAATTGGAAACATACTCTGAAGAGTCACCCAAGGGTGATTTAGAGTCTGGAAATTATTTTTAAAATTAATTACTCTCATAGGGACAGCAACATCTGGATCTATCAGACCAAATCTTTTAATCAAATACCGGTTACTGGTCCACGGTGGTAGCCCAAGAAAATACTTTGCATACATAAAATAAATAATGCGCAGCTTTTTCTTATCTGTCTGAGTGAAACATTTCCAAATCGGAAATATGTATTTCTCCGCATACATATGCGGAGATATGTATACAAAATTTGGCAGAACAAATAGATTATATAACTGGGCTAGAATATGACGATTAAATCTTGTCTTATTTGGGGCAAGCCTTCCATATGCGCTACGAACTTTCCTGAGGGTGTCATCAATGGCAAGTTCACGCATAACCTTGAGCAATGTACCGAAGGACTCCAAATAGCATGAACTGGTTTGACCTCAGTACCTTTCAGAATGACAGATACATCATCAGTTGGCACATTATAGTTAAAAAACAGCAGTTCCGTTTTCGTTGGGTTAAACCAATGGCTGATACAAGAATATTCATTCGTTAAACCACTGAAACAACTTTTTATTCCTTGTAGACTCCTTCTAATATTTCAAACATCATCTGCATAGCTAATGAGCGACACATCAATCCCATAAAGAAATGCATGTTGTTGGGGCTTTACATTGTGCATCAATAAAAGAGCTATTGAACAAATCTGGCGAGTTCACAGCCCCTTGCCTTATACCCTACTTTACTGGTATATCAGACTCAACTAGTACATCACAATTTACATTTTTGCACTTTATTCAAACTCGAAGTGAACTATACATTGAGTCAAAGGCCTTTGTAACGCATGCTTGGACTCCTCTTTATGCTGACGGAAGCAGAATCTGCTCACGAGTTGATGAATCGAAAGCACGAGGGAGATCGTGTCCTGCCAGGACAAGAGAATCATTATTACTTTCTGCTTCCACCAATACAGAAACTAATGAATAGAGCGCATGATCACAAACCAGAAATGTTTTATATCACTTTATATATTATGTTATGAATTGATTATGTTCTCTAAAGGATTTTTTTTTTGTTTATTTTATTTAGGTTTTTCGTTTAACTACTTTCTACCTCAGTCCCTTCTAGTTATCTCTTTTTTTTTCATAAATCTATTCGTCTTTGATTTGGCTTTGATATGATTCACCACGACTTAAAGCGATTAGTAGGATTTGAATAGTAAAATCACACCTGTGCTGTTTTTAGTATATAAGTTCCACATTAGTCCAAACTCACGCAATAATCTAACAATTTAACGATTTAAAGGAATTATTGCAATTTAAAGGAATATTCTTTAAAAAAGCTGGATATTTGTATTCTTACGATTTGTCACATGGATATATTTGAGTTTTGCCGTCATATTTGGTAATGCAACTATTTATAAAACTTTTTTCATAAAGAAATGTCTCAAATCAAAACCTGTTATTTGCAATTTCCACAGTTTTGAGTTAAATATTTCAAATATATTCATTAGTTTCTACCGTATTACATATTTAAGTTCAAGTGTTTCTTAAATATATTCCTTGTTAATTGAATATGTTAGGAAGGAGCGATGCGGCTCAATAACAACCGAATCTCTAAAAAAAAAAAAGCCTTGATAACAGTAGATACATCAAAAGAAATGAATTGATTGAATGAATTGAAATGAATGAATGGAATTGATTGTTGTTCAAAATGTTTAAAAAAGTTACGGGCCTGAGAAAATTTGCCCAATTTGTCAAAAAGGAAGTACCCAATCCCGAAACATCAAATAATCTTAATTGAAATTACATCATGAGATTCAACATACCAGGGAATCCTACTGTAGAAGTCTCAAGATTTTTATGTGCGAAAATGTGGAATTTTGTCTTCTTTGTCAGAAGAAAGATCACGAACACGTGTTTATTTGCTGTTGTTTTTTCTTTTTTTCCCCAGGAGTGATCATATCGAACCAAAAATCGTAGAGGATCGGGAGAGGGTTCTTTTGATTAGAAACAAAAGTTCTAATGCCCTTTTTAAGTGACCAACATTATTGGATGGAAGTTAGCCCCCCTCCAACACTCATTTTTCTCCAAATCACCCGCTCAAATTTTGAGATGGCCATGTTTCAGAACAGTCAAATGACATAATCTTTAAGGATAGCTTAATCCCCCTCACAGTCCCCGGGTAAAGGCCGCAAGTTATGAACTTCGCCCGTTATTTTCATATAGTATTGGTTATTGAAAAGAATCCTAATATTTTAAGGTGGGAAATTTCTGGTAGCAGGGGGTACGTGGGAAGATTTTTCAATGGAGTAATTTTTCATGGTGGATGGGAATTTTCCATGGAGGGGGAGTCGGATTTCCTAGAATTATTTGAATAAATGATCAGATAATAAATAAGAAAACAAGTTTTTTCAACTAAAAGTAAGGAACAACATTAAAACTTAAAAGGAAAAGAAATTACTACTTATACGAGGAGGGGTGGCTACCTCGTCTATACCTTGCTCTGTAAGCTAAAGTTCTTTAGCATCTTCTGAAGGACTTTTGATTCTAATTAAAGACTTTGTAATTCAGGAGTCATTCTTAAACAATTTCTGCTCGTTTTAAGTTTTAATGCTGCTCCTTGCTTCCGGTTAAAAAAAAATAATTTTGTGTTTATAGCCTTTGCCTTTATATATATATATTAAATTAAAAAAAACAAGTTTTTTTAACTAAAAGTAAGGAGCGACATTAAAACTTAAAACGACCAGAAATTCCTTCGTATATGAAAGAGGCTGCTTCCTCATCAACGCCTCGCTCTTTACGCTAAAGTTTGACTCTTTCTCTCAATTCTTCTTTTTAAAACAGTAAAAAACTTTAGCTTAAAGAGCGGGGCGTTGATCAGGAAGCAGCCTCTTTCATATACGAAGTAATTTCTGGTCGTTTTAAGTTTTAATGTCGCTCCTTACTTTTAGTTAAAAAAACCTGTTTTTTTTTATTTAATTTCTGGACGTTTTTGAATCAATGCATGTTTTGATTTTGGCTCTCCGCAGAGGAATAATTAAAACAAAATTTGCATTTTTTTTTGGCTAAATGGCTTTCTCATAATTTTGATCGAATGATTTTGATAAAAAAAGAGCGGGGGAGGAAGCCTAGTTGCCCTCCAATTTTTTGGTTAATTAAAAAGGCAACTAGAATTTTTAATTTTTTACGAATATTTTTATTAGTAAAAGATCTACGTAACTTATAAATTAGCTTACGTAAAGAACTTTTGTATTCTCATATTTTTATTACATATATGAGGGGGTTCGCCCCCTTGTCAGATCCTCGCTCTTTACACTAAAGCTTAAATTTTGTCCCAATTCATTAAGAATGACCCCAGAATCACAAAAGCCGTAGAATAAATAGTTGAAATTACTAAAAATACTTTAGCATAAAGAGCGAGGTATTAGGAGGAGGTGAGCCCCTCAAATGGGTAATAATTTCTGTTTGTTTTAAGTTTTAATGCTGCTCCTTACTTCCAGCTGAAAGAACTTTTTAATATTTATTTTTTCATTGTTTTTTTTTTTTAATAATGCTAGTAAATCCTGCGCTCCCTTCATGGAGATTTTCTTCCCCCATGACAAACTATCGATGAAAAGTTCCCCCAGAATATCCCCCTCTTCTCAGCCCCTCCCCCAACCAAAAAAAATCCTCCTGAAAACGCCTGTACACTTCCCAATAACCATTACTATATGTAAGCACTGGTCAAAGTTTGTAACTTGTTGCCCCTCCCACGGGGACTGTGGGGGAGTAAGTCGTCCCCAAAGACATAGTTATAAGGTTTTTCGACTAAGTTGAATAAAATGGCTATCTCAGAATTTTGATCCGTTGACTATGGTAAAATAATTAGCGTGGGTGGGGGCCTAGGTGCCCTCCAATTTTTTTGGTCACTTAAAAAGGGCACTAGAACTTTTCATTTCCGTTAGAATGAGACCTCTTGCAAGATTATAGGACAACTGGGTCGATACGATCACCCCTGGGGAAAAAAACAAAAAAACAAATAAACACGCATCCGTGATCTGCCTTCTGGCAAAAAATACAAAATTCCACATTTTTGTAGATAGGAGCTTGAAACTTCTACAGTAGGGTTCTCTGATACGCTGAATCTGATGGTGTGATTTTCGTCAAGATTCTATGACTTCTAGGGGGCTTTTTCCCTATTTTTTAAAATAACGCAAATTTTCTCAGGCTCGTAACTTTTGATGGGTAAGACTAAACTAGATGAAACTTATATATTTAAAATCAGCATTAAAATGCGATTCTTTTGATGTAGCCTAGGTATTGGTATTAAAATTCTATTTTTTAGAGTTTTGGTTACTATTGATCCGGGTCGCTCCTTACTAAAGTTTTTTACCACGAACTGTTTGATATATATATATATATATATATATATATATATATATATATATATATATATATATATATATATATATATATATATATATATATGAATATTAATATATGAATATTTATATACATATATATAAATGAATATTAATATATAAACGAATATATAACGAATATTCTTTCTTTCAGTCTTCTCAAATGGCTGCACCAGTTCCACTGTCAACTTACTCAGCTCTATTGAGGCATCATCATAATGTTGGTTTTTTGCAAACATCATTTGATCTTTGGGATCAAGCAGATGAGATGGTTTTCAGAACTCATTCTGAAGGTGAGTGCATCTTGTTTTTATTTAATAAAAAACAAGTTTTTTTTAACTGCAAGTAAGGAGTGACATTAAAACTTAGACGAACAGAAATTATTCCGTATATGAAAGGGGTTGGCCCCTCCTCAACGCCCTGCTCATTACAATAAAGTTTGACTCTTTGTCACAACTCTACTTTTTAAAACAATAAAACAAATGGATATATAACTTCTATGTTTGTGTATTTTTATTAGTGTATTAGGGGGGCTCACCCCTCCTCAATACCTCACTCTTTACACTAAAGCTTGAATTTTGTCCCAAATCTTTAAGAATGACCCCTGAATCACAAAGGAAGTAGAATTAATAGTTGAAATTAGTACAATTACTTTGGCGTAAAGAGAAAGGTAGGCCTATTGTGGATGAGACGAACTCACTTACATTCGTAATATTTTGTGTTCGTTTTAAGTTTTAAAGCTGCTCATTGCTTCCAGTTGAAAAAGAACTATTTTCTCATTTTTTTTTTTTAAATAATGCTCGAAAATCCAGTGCCTCCTTCATGGAAATTCTCTTCCCTCATGATAAATTCCTCCATAGAAGGATCATTCCACCTGACTTCCTCCTTCCTACTCACCCCAACAAGAAAAATCCCCCCTGAAAACGTCTGTACACTTCATAATAACCATTACTAACAATGGTAAACAATGGTCAAAGTTTGTAGCTTGTAGTCTTTCCCCTGAGGACTCTGGGGGATAAAGTCGTTCATAAAGACATAATTATTAGGTTTTTGACCAAGTTAAATAGAATGGATATCTCAAAATTTTGATCTGGTGTTTTTGGTGAAAAATTTGAGTGGGCCATTGGAGGTTTCCTCCAATTTTTTCGGTCACTTAAAAAGGCAGCTAGGACTTTTAATTTCTGCTATAATAAGCTCTCTCACGACATTCTAGGACCACTGGGTCGATACGATCACCACTGAAAAAACAAAATAAAACAAAAGAACTACTGGAAAAAACAAAATTTCACATTTTTGAAGGTAGGAGCTTGAAACTTCTACAGTAGGATTCTCTGACACGCTGAATTTGATGGTGTGATTTAAGATTCTATGACTTAAAGTTGGATGTTTCCCCCTATTTTCAAAAATAACGCAAATTTTCTCAGGCTCTTAACTTTTGATGGACAAGGCTAAACTTGATGAAACTAATATGTTTAAAAATTAAGATTTACCAAGTTACAAAAATTAAGAGTTACATTTATTTTGTGCATTGTCTTCCAAAAGTATTATAGATGATTTCAAATTAGTAATTCAAATTTTTGTTGTCTCCCCTGAAGTTCTATGCGCTAAAATTCTAAGGACTAGAATTTACTAGAATAGAAATATGGACTATGCTTTTACGTTTTAATATAAACCATTTTTCTGTTTTTCATATTCCTCAATAGATCTATGTTTCAATTTTTACAAGAATTTTTAATTTTTTGCTGTCCAATTTATGCTGTTGTGTCTAAGAATACACTTTAGGTCTTTTCTTCCCTAAAAACTAATGTCTATAATTTTTTCAGACTTTTTTATACAACTTGAACACCAATTTGGATCTCTGACTCTTCATTGCAGTTTAAGAAAACTGGTTCTTATAGTCTCTACTGCAATTAAGAAAATTGAAAAGGATAGAAAAGGTTGTTCTACTGGCTTTGATGCAAAGTGACAAAGTGACAGTGTTGCAAGTGACTTAAAATCTGTGAAGCGGAGCTGCCATAAGAACATTTCACCGAATATATACCTTTCAATTTGAAAATAATTACAAAATGGAAGTGCTTACTTGCCAAGTGTTTTATTTCCTTAATTTGTATATCTAACTGAAATACGTAATGTGTTTCAATTTTAGGTTTTTTGTGGACTTTTGCGAGCAAATTCTTTATTGCAAGAGATCATAAACGTATTTTTTCTAGTTCAAGACGAAATGTTATGTGTATAATATAATGTTATATGTTTATTCCTTGAAGTTTTAATATTTTTTTATTATGAAATAAAAAAAAATAATTAAGCTCTATTATGTTTTCAGTTAGGGATAGTAATGCAAGAGCAAGGCTGCCTAAGATATTCCTTATATGCCCTTTTCAAACAGTTCGTGGTAACGAACTGTAGTAAGGAGCGACCCGGCTCAATAGTAACCAAAACTCTAAAAAATTGAATTTTGACACGGCTCAAAAGTGGCCAAAACTCTAAAATTTTTAATACCAATCGATACGTCAAAAGAATCGCATTTTCATGCTGATTTTAAATATATAAGTTTCATCAAGTTTAGTTTTACCCATCAAAAGTTACGAGCCAGACAAAATTTGCCTTATTTAAGAAAATAGGGGGAAACACCCCCTAAAAGTCGTAGAATCTTAACGAATATGACACCATCAGATTCAGCGTATCAGAGAGCCATACTGTAGAAGTTTCAAGCTCCCATCTACAAAAATGTGGAATTTTGTATTTTTTGCCAGAAGACAAATCACGTATGCGTGTTTATGTGTTTGTTTTGTTTTTTTTTTCTTTTCTCCAGGGGTCATCTTATCGACCAAGTGGTCCTAGAATGTCGCAAGAGGGCTCATTATAACTGAAATGAAAAGTTCTAGTGTCCTTTTTAAGTGACAAAAAAAATTTGAGGGCATCTAGGCCCCCTCCCACGCTAATTTTTTTCCAATAGTCAACAGATTAAAATTTTGAGATTGCCATTTTGTTCCACATAGTCAAAAACTATAATAACTATGTCTTTGGGAATGACTTACTCCCCCACAATCGTTGGGGGAGGGGCTGCAAGTTAAAAACTTTGACCAGTGTTTACATATAGTAATGGTTATTGGGAAGTGTACAGACGTACACTTCCGTAGAACGAACAGAAATTACTCCGTATATGAAATGGGTTGTCCCCTCCGCAGTCCCTCGCTCTTTACGCTAAAGTATGACTCTTTGCCACAATTCTACTTTTTAAAACAATTAAAAACTTTAGCGTAAAGAGCGAGGGACTAGGGAGGGGACAACCTATTTCATATACGGAGTAATTTCTGTTCTTTTTAAGTTTTAATGTCGCTCCTTACTTTCAGTTAAAAAAACTAGTTTTTTTTTATTTAATGAATACATAAGAATACATGTTATTTTTTCGTTTGATTGAAACTCACCTTAAACGTTCCAGAAGTTTCACCTTAATATCATCGTTATTTAAAATAACCTTCGGGGGAGTAGCACCAATATTTTTATAGGGGGTGGGGGAGGCAAAAATTTTATTCCAGCAATACTGAAGAAAAGTTGCCATTTACCGAAGACGCATTTAGGTTAATTTCAATACACTCACAAAACATAATAGGCATAAGGTTCAGTAATAGTGATCAAGCTTTTACTATAATAATCAGCAATTAGTTACTACAGGTGACAGTAGTATAGTTTAAAAATTTTGCGTGGACTAAGGTAAATTTCATATAAATCTGGCTTTTTTCAGCAGCATTCATCGCAAATTTTTCTGAGACTATCCCTATCCCCCTCCACTTCCCCAGCCTTCCAACTCAGCAGAGGATGCTTAATCTTTTATTCGAACCAAGCACCATTCTAATGGCCCCGAGCAGCGTGCTATTCTGTTGTATGCACTTTCGAACAGAATTTAAGTCTGTTTGACTGTTTTCTTTATTCAACTTAAAAAATACAAAAAGAATATTATTCCCCAACAGAGAGTAAAGCTCGCAAGGCTGGGACAGTACAAAGAGAAAAAAACATCAGCATCTCAACATACTAATTATTCAAAAAATTAACACGGCAAAAACGGACAAAACAGAAAAAAAAACACAAAAGAGAATTACAATGATAAGTAAATAGCTAAATATCGGGCAGGGGGGACGTGGGAGGCCATCCCAAACACAGGGACACAAAAATAAAACATAAAGAAGAAGATAAAATAATTTATTATTTCATCTCCAACGATGAAAACCAATCAATAGCAAACAGTCTTTGATAATTGTTTTTTGTAAATTTAGCTAAGATTTTTGGAATGGATCAAATTCAATTTTATCATTTGGTACCTAATCATAGACCTTGATATTTCAGAACTTACAAAAAGAATTCGGTACATCTTAGACCGCCTACATTCCAAACGGGGAACTGAAATTAACAGAGATTTATTATTGAAATAATTATTAGAATTTTGGATTTGAAAATGCCATACGAGAGCTTTGATTATTCGTATCTATTTTAAATCTAACAATAAAAAAAAGAACAACGTTTTACTTTCTGATACATTTTAAGTTTGAAGGTCAATGTAAAAAAAAAATTCCAAGCTTTCTTACTGCTTGGTTTTGTAGTATCTTAAGGGTTTTATATGCTTCCAAAGGGTATTAAGATAAACAATTGAGCATTAATTCAAATAAGAAGTAATTAGAGAGTGTTAAATTATTTTTAATATAGAAAAATGTTTTTCACACGATACATCGACCAAATATTTTTAGCAAGTTTTAATCTGAAATATTCAATATGATTATGACAAACGGGAACAAGAAAAACTCCTAAATAACAATATGATTTGAACCAACTAATTTTTTTATCAAGTACCTGAAGCCCCTGACAAGAAATCTCTCGAACGGTAAGTTTTGAACGACCCAAAACCATAGATTTAGTTTTTTGTAAATTTCCATAGTTGATTATTGGAAGCAAACCATCAATTAACTGAGGTAACACTTATAAAAAAGTTTTCGATCAATGCCAATGAATCCCTAGCTTTAACTGGTATAGCTGTGCCATCTGCAAATAGAATTGCATGGCTAATATTCTCTTGCAAGCCTCGCGGAAGATCATTAATAATTAAAAAATAAAAGTGGACCTAATACTGAGCCCTGGGGTACACCTATATCATTAAGACTTTTTAACTTATTCATTTTTCCACCAACATCTACTGTGATTTTATGTCCGCACAGGTATGATTTAATAATTTGTAATCCCTTCCCTCTCATGGCAGGATTTATCATTTTGTCGAGAAGAATTTCATGATTTAAAGTGTCAAACGCTTGTTTTACATCATAGAAAACAGTAGCTTTGGGAAATCATCATCAAAACAATTATCCATTTAATAAAAGAGCTGCAACTGCCTGTTCTGTCGAACGGCTTTCCCTAAATCCAAATTGATATTTGGCAAAGAAATGTAAGATTAAATTTGCTTTGCTAAACTTTTACTATGGATGATTCATTGAAATTATTTATGACTTTCTATTAAATTGATATGATAGTGGGTTTGCTGCTTTATATTAATAAACAGTATTGGTATAAATAGTATAAATAATAGTAATAAATAATATAAATAATAGTATAAATAAATATATAATAATAATAATAATAATTATAATATTATAATATAATAATAAGTAATAATTATAATATACAATATATTACAATAGATAATTATAATATAATAATAAGTAATAAATAATATAAATAATAGTATAAAGAATAGTAATAGTATAAATAGTAATAATATATTAATCATAGTATTATTAATTAATAATAGTATTTATTATTTAATAAATAGTATATTTTTTAAAGTTTTGTTAACTATTGAATCGAGTGGCTCCTTGCCGACAGTTCACTACGACAAATTGTTTGAACAGGCGTATAGCATCTAGTGAAATTGGAAAGCCATAGTTAATTCCAGTTTGGCATATTAAATATACAAAACCTGCATAAATATTTAGCCAATTCACTTTCCTTTCATTCTTTTTATCTCCATTCCTCCATTTCTTTCTTTGAATATTAATTAATGATTTTATTTTGTGCGGCCCCTAATGAATTTGGGATTTTAGTTATAATCAGTAGCCTTTGACGAGTGACAATAACACTAAAAGTGTAATTTTTGAATATTGATCGAGATCCCAACACGTAAAAGTTTAATATAGATATATAGATGCATAATTTCATGATTTAATCAAAAACAGGTATTTCAAAGAAAAAAAAACAAATAGAACAAAAACATACGTACTCACTACAAAAAAATACACACTATCGAAAACAAAATAAAAACACTAAGTAAAAGTCAAGTCTCCTCGTGCTGTATAAAAATCTGTTTACAATCCCTTGAACTCTATTATTTCTATTTACCAGTGATAAAAGAAACGGTACACATATTTCATATTCACTTAATTCAAACTCATTTACTATACGTGTTCCACCAGCACAATGGAGAGCTTTCCCAATCCTATCTGAAAAATGGCGTAATCTACTATGCCCTGTAATAAGCTGTGTTAATCTACTATTTGGGTGGATTTTTAATGCAGAGATCGCGTCGTCTTTATTGTGGTGCGAGAGCAACACTGGGTTTCTAACACCCTGATTTCATTTCTCGTTATTAAAATCAAGGGATGGTAAGTTTCCTATATAGGGGTCTTGGACAAGACGGTTCTAATAGTGTGTTTTTTTTTCCAAAAGATAAGTCTGTTGCATCGTCATACTTAAGATGATTAATTTTAATATTTTGTTGCGAGAGAAACACTTCGGTTTTGTCGTGTTCTTTTTTTGTTCTAGCACCTCGATTTCATTTCCTCGTTATTAAAGCCAAGGGGTGGTAAGTTTCCTATATAGGGGTCTTGGACTAGACGGTTCTAATAGTGTGTTTTTTTTTTTAAAAGATAAGTCTGTTGCATCGTCATACGTAAGAAGATTAATTTTAATATTTTGATGCGAGGGCAACACTTTGGTTTTGTTGTGTGTTTTTTTTTCTAGTACCCCGATTTAATTTCCTCGTTATTAAGGCCAAGGGGTGGTAAGTTTCCCATATAGGGGTCTTGGACAAGCCAGTTCTAATAGTGTGCTTTTTTTTTACCAAAAGATAAGTGTGTTGCATCATCATACTTAAGATGATTAATTTTAATATTTTGTTGCGAGAGAAACACTTCGGTTTTGTCGTGTTCTTTTTTTGTTCTAGCACCTCGATTTCATTTCCTCGTTATTAAAGCCAAGGGGTGGTAAGTTTCCTATATAGGGGTCTTGGACTAGATGGCTCTAATAGTGTGTCCCTCCCCAACGCCCTCTCTTTACGCTAAAGTTTGACTCTTTTTCTCGACTTTACTTTTTTTTAAAGTTAAAAACTTTAGCGTGAAGAGTGAGGCGTTGAGGAGGGAACAGCTCCTTTCATATACGGAGCGATTTCTGTTGGTTTTAAGTATTAATATCACTCCTTATTTTTCAATTAATATCGCTCCTTACCTTACGCATGTTTTGATTTTGGCTCTCCACCCATGAATAATTAAAAAAAATTGCATGTTAATTAAATTTTTTGGCTAAATGGCTTTCTCATAGTTTTAGACAATTATAAAATGTTTTTTTTATTAAAATAATCAAATTGAAAAGTTTTGAGAAAAAGAAGCGAGAGAAGAGGTAAAAAGTTTGAAAACACTTTTCCATTCTTTTTTTTAAATTCTAGAAAATCCTGTGCCCCCTTCATGTAGATTCTCTTCCCTCATGATAAATTACTCCATGAAAAGCTCCTTCATATGATCCCTTCTCCTAAACCCCTCCCTTAACCAAACGAATCCCCCTGAAAACGTTTTTACGATTCCCGATAATCATAAACACTGGTCAAAGTTTGTGACTTGCAACCCCATGCACGGGGACTGTGGGGGAGTAAGTTGTCCCCAAAGACATGGCTATTAGGTTTTTTGACTATGCTGACTAAAATGGCTATCTCAGAATTTTGGTCCGGTAACTTTGGGAAAAATTACTCCGTATATGAAAGGGGCTATTCCCTCCTCAACGCCCCTCTCTTTACGCTAAAGTTTGACTCTTTCTTTCAACTTTTGTTTTTAATAAGTTATAAACTTTAGAGTAAAGAGTGGGGCGTTGGGGAGGGAACAGCCCCTTTCATATACGGAGCAACTTCTGTTCCTTTTAAACTTTTATGTCCTTCCTTACTAAATACCTAAAACATACTAAACATACTAAAACATAATACCTATATTTAGAAGTAAAGAAAGATTGACCACAAGCATTTTAGTGGCAGAATACTTTTTTTCTAATCTCAATTTGTTTTTGAAAAGGCAAAAATCACCTTTGTATCGTAAAAACTTGTTTGCTTCGTTAGGAGACAAGCATAGACGATATTGTGACATTTTATCCCTGGGCTGCATTTAGTCATGTTTGCCGACAAGAAACCAAATTTTGTCAAACAGTTCGTGGTAACGAACTGTAGTAAGGAGCGCCCGTGCTCAATAGTAACCAAAACTTTAAAAAATGGAATTTTGGTACCAATAGCTGCATCAAAAGAAATGCATTTCAATGCTGATCTTAAATATATTATATAAAAACACTAGTTTTTTAAACTGAAAGTAAGGAGCAACATTAAAACTTAAAAACGAACAGAAATATGGGTTGTCCCCTCCGCAATCCCTCGCTCTTTACGCTAAAGTTTTCAATTGTTTTAAAAAGCAGAATTGTGGCAAAGAGTCAAACTTTAGCGTAAAGAGCGAGGGGTTGCGGAGGGGACAACACATTTCATATATGGAGTAATTTCTGTTCGTTTTAAGTTTTAATGTCGCTCTTTACTTTCAGTTTAAAAAACTAGTTTTTTTTATATAGTTTCTGAACGTTTTTGAATTAATGCATGTTTGATTTTGGCTCTCCACACATAAATTATTAAAATGAAATTTGCATATTAATTCCTTTTTTGGCTAAATGGCTTTCTCTTAGTTTTGATCAGACGATTTTTAGAAATAAGGGATGAGGAAGGAGGCCTAGTTGCCATGCAATTTTTCCGTTACATAAAAAGGCAACTATAAATTTTAATTTTTAACAAATTTTTTTATTATTAAAAAGTATACGTAACTTAAGAATTAACCTACGTAACAAACTTTTATATTCATTAATTTTTATTATGTATATGAGGGGGTTTGTACCCTCGTTAATACATCGTTCTTTACACTAAATCGTAAGTTTTGTCCTAATTCTTTAAGAATGACCCCTGAAGAAAGGCCGTAAAATAAATAGTTGAAATTACTAAAAATACTATAGCATAAAGAGTGAGGTATTTATCTCCTCCTAAATACCTTGCTCTTTATGCTAAAGTATTTTTAGAACCCCTCATATGCGTAATAATCTCTGTCCGTTTTAAGTTTCAATGCTACTCCATGCTACTCCTAAAAATTTCCATGTTTATTTTTTCATTGTTTTTTTTTATAGTAATTTTAGAAAATCCTTCGCCCTTTTCATTGAATTTCTGTTCCCCAATGACATATTTATCCAAGGAAAGATCCTCCCACATAGACCCCTCCCCTCAACCCCAGCCCAAAAACCAAAAAAAAAATCACCTGAAAACGACTGTACATTTCCCAATAACCATTATTATATGTAAACACTGGTCGAAGTTTGTAACTTGCAGCCCCTCCCCCAGGGACTCTGGGGGAGTAAGTAATTCCCAAAGACATAGTTTTTATGGTTTTTGACTATGCAGAACAAAAGGGATATCTCAAAATTTTGATCTGTTGACTTTGGAGAAAAAATGAGCGTGGGAGGGGGCCTAGGTGCCCTCCAATTTTTTGTTCACTTAAAAAGGGCACTAGAACTTTTCATTTCCGTTAGAATGAGCCCTCTTACGGCATTCTAGGACCACTTAGTCGATACGATGAACCCTGGGGAAAAGAAAAAAAAACAAAAAAAACAAATAAACACGCACCCGTGATTTGTCTTCTGGCAAAATATACGAAATTCCACATTTTTGTAGATGAAAGCTTGAAAATTTCGGTATAGGGTTCTCTGATACGCCGATTGCGATGGTGTGATTTTCGTTTTTACTGTTTTAAAATATAGAGTTAAGAGAAAGAGTCAAACTTTAGCGTAAAGAGCGGGGCGTTGAGAAGGAAAAGCCTCTTTCATATAAGGAGTAGTTTCTGTTCTTTTAAGTTTTAATGTCACTCCTTACTTTCATTTAAAAAACTTGCTTTTTTTTATTTTATAATGATCAAGGTCGCATCCAAGTGAGAGGAGCTAATTTTTTTGTCATATTCGCAAAAATGTAACACCATAATCTTAAGATCATTCTTTTGAACATAGACGAAAGCATAAAGCATAAAGCATAAGCATAAGCATAAAGAGCAGGGCGTTGACAAGGGAACAGCCTTTCTCTTATACGGAGAAATTCAAATAAAATTAATTTAAAGTAATTTAAAGTTATTCAAGTTCTAAATAAAAAAAATTAGTTTTTCTAAATGAAAGTAAAGAGCGAAACTAAAACTTAAAACAGAAATTACTCCGTATATGAAAGGGACTTTTCCTCCTCAACGCCTCTCTCTTTACGCTAAAGTTTGACTCTTTCTCTCAACTCTTCTTTTTAAAACGGTAAAAAACTTTAGCGTAAAGAGCGGGGCGTGTATGAGGAAGCAGCCCCTTTCATTTACGAAGTAATTTCTGTTCGTTTGAAGTTTTAATGTCGCTCCTTACTTTCAGTTGTAAAAACTTGTTTTTTTATTTAATTTCTGAACGTTTTTGAATCAATGTATGTTTCGATTTTGGCTCCCCGCAGAGAAATAATTAAAAGGAAATTTGGATATTTTTTGTTTGGCTTAATGGCTTTCTCATAATTTTGATCGAATGATTTTGAGGAAAAAAGAGCGGGGGAAGCCTAGTTGCCCTCCATTTTTTTGGTTAATAAAAAAGGTAACTAGAATTTTTAATTTTTTACGAATCTTTTTATTAGTAAAAGATATACATAACTTATAAACTAGCATACGTAAAGCACCGGTCAAAGTTTATAACTTGTAGCCCCTTCCACAGGGACTGTGGAGGAGTAAGTCGTCCCCAAAGACATAGTTATAAGGTTTTTCGACTACGTTGAATAAAATGGCTATCTCAGAATTTTGATCCGTTGACTTTGGGAAAATAATTAGCGTGGGAGGGGGCCTAGGTGCCCTCCAATTTTTTGATCACTTAAAAAGGGCACTAGAACTTTTCATTTCCGTTAGAATGAGCCCTCTCGCAACATTCTAGGATAACTGTGTCGATACGATCACCCCTGGGAAAAAAAACAAAAACACAAACAAACAAATAAACACGAATCCTTGATCTGCCTTCTGGCAAAAAATGAAAAAATCCCACATTTTTGTAGATAGGAGCTTGAAACTTCTACAGTAGGATTTTCTGATACGCTGAATCTGATGGTGTAATTTTTCGTTAAGATTTTATGACTTTTAGGGGGTGTTTCCCCCTATTTTCTAAAATAACACAAATTTTCTCAGGCTCGTAACTTTTGGTACGTAAGACTAAACTTGATGAAACTTATATATTTAAAATCAGCATTAAAATGCGATTCTTTTGATGTAGCTATTGGTATCAAAATTCCATTTTTTAGAGTTTTGGTTTCTATTGAGCCGGGTCGCTCCTTAATTACAGTTCGTTACCACGAACTGTTTGAAATGGCGTAATCTAGTATGCCCTGTAATAAGCTGTTTTAATCTACTATTTGGGTGGATTTTTAATGCAGACATCGCGTCGTCTTTATTGTGGTGCGAGAGCAACACTGGTTTTCTAGCACCCTGATTTTATTTCCTCGTTATTAAAGCCAAGGGGTGGTAAGTTTCCCATATAGGGGTCTTGAACTAGACGGTTCTAATAGTGTGCTTTTTTTTACCAAAAGATAAGTGTGTTGCATCATCATACTTAAGATGATTAATTTCAATATTTTGTTGCGAGAGAAACACTTCGGTTTTGTCGTGTTCTTTTTTTGTTCTAGCACCTCGATTTCATTTCCTCGTTATTAAAGCCAAGGGGTGGTAAGTTTCCTATATAGGGGTCTTGGACAAGACGGTTCTAATATTGTGTTTTTTTTTACCCAAAGATAAGTGTGTTGCATCATCATACTTAAGATGATTAATTTCAATATTTTGTTGCGAGAGAAACACTTCGGTTTTGTCGTGTTCTTTTTTTGTTCTAGCACCTCGATTTCATTTCCTCGTTATTAAAGCCAAGGGGTGGTAAGTTTCCTATATAGGGGTCTTGGACTAGATGGCTCTAATAGTGTATCCCTCCCCAACGCCCTGTCTTTACACTAAAGTTTGACTCTTTTTCTCAACTTTACTTTTTTAAAAGTTAAAAACTTTAGCGTAAAGAGTGAGGTGTTGAGAAGGGAACAGCCCCTTTCATATACGGAGCGATTTCTGTTGGTTTTAAGTATTAATATCACTCCTTATTTTTCAATTAATGTCGCTCCTTACGTTACGCATGTTTTGATTTTGGCTCTCCATCCATGAATAATTAAAAAAAATTGCATGTTAATTAAATTTTTTGGCTAAATGGCTTTCTCATAGTTTCGGCAATTATAAAATGTTTTTTTTATTAAAGTAATCAAATCGAAAAATTTTGAGAAAAAGAAGCGAGGGAAGAGGTAAAAAGTTTGAAAAACCTTTTCCACATTTTTTCCCTTTTTTTAATTCTAGAAAATCCTGTGCCCCCTTCATGTAGATTCTCTTCCCTCGTGATAAATTACTCCATGAAAAGCTCCCTCATATAATCCCTTCCCCTAAACCCCTCCTTCAACCAAACGAATCCCCCCTGAAAACGTGTGTACGATTCCCGATAATCATAAACACTGGTCAAAGTTTGTGACTTGCAACCCCATGCAGGGGGACTGCGGGGGAGTAAGTTGTCCCCAAAGACATGCCTATTAGGTTTTTTGACTATGCTGGCTAAAATGGCTATCTCGGAATTTTGGTCTGGTAACTTTTGGAAAAATTACTCCGTATATGAAAGGGGCTATTCCCTCCTCAACACCCCTCTCTTTACGCTAAAGTTTGACTCTTTGTTTCAACTTTTGTTTTTAATAAGTTATAAAATTTAAAGTAAAGAGTGGGGCGTCGAGGAGGGAACAGCCCCTCTCATATACGAAGCAACTTCTGTTCGTTTTAAGCTTTAATGTCACTCCTTACTAAATACCTAAAACATACTAAACATACTAAAACATAATACCTATATTAGAAGTAAAGAAAGATTGACCACAAGCATTTCAGTGGCAGAATACTTTTTTTTTCTAATCTCATTTTGTTTTTGAAAAGGCAAAAATCACCTTTGTATCGTAAAAACTTGTTTGCTTCGTTTGGAGACAAGCATAGACGATATTGTGACATTTTATCCCTGGGCTGCATTAAGTCATGTTTGCCGACAAGAAACCAAATTTTATCAAACAGTTCGTGGTAACGAACTGTAGTAAGGAGCGACCGTGCTCAATAGTAACCAAAACTCTAAAAAATGGAATTTTGGTACCAATAGTTACATCAAAAGAAATGCATTTTAGTGCTGATCTTAAATATATAAGTTCATCAAGTTTAGTCTTACCCATCAAAAGTTACGAACCTGAGAAAATTTGCAATATTTTAGAAAATAGGGGGAAACGCCCCGTAAAAGTCATATAATCTTAACGCCATCACACCATCAGATTCAGGGTATCAGAGAACCCTACTGTAGAAGTTTCAAGCTCCTATCTACAAAAATGTGGAATTTTATATTTTTTTGCCAGAAAGAAGATCACGGATACGTGTTTTTTTTTTCCCAGGGGTGATCGTATCGACCCAGTTGTCCTAGAATGTTGCGAGAGGGCTCATTCTAACGGAAATGCAAAGTTATAGTGCCCTTTTTAAGTGGCTAAAAAAATTGGAGGGCACCTAGGCCCCCTCCCACAAAAACTATTTTCCCGAAGTCAACGGATCAAAATTCTGAGATAGCCATTTTATTAAGCGTAGTTAAAAAACCTTATAACTATGTCTTTGGGGACGACTTACTCCCCCACGGTCTCCGTGGGAGGGGTTACAAGTTGAAAACTTTGACCAGTGCTTACATTTAGTAATAATTATTGGGAAGTGTACAGGCGTTTTCAGGAGGATTTTTTGGCTGGAAGCAGGGGTTGAGAAGAGGGGGATATAACTTTCCATCGAGGAATTTGTCATGGGGGAACAAAATTTCCATGACGGGACCGCAGGATTTACTAGCATTACTAAAAAAAACAATGAAAAAATTAATATGAAAAAGTTGTTTTTTTTCAGCTGGAAGTAAGCAGCAGCATTAAAACTTAAAACGAACAGAAATTATTACTCACATGAGGGGCTCAGCTCCTCCTAATACCTCGCTCTTTACGCTAAACTATTTTTAGTAATTTCAACTACTTATTCTGCGGATTTTGTGATTCAGGGGTCATTCTTAATGAATTGGAACAAAATTTAAGATTTAGTGTAAAGAGCGAGGTACTGACGAGGGTGCGAACCCCCTAATATATATAATAAAAACATGAGAATACAAAAGTTCTTTACGTAAGCTAATTTATAAATTATGTATATCTTTTATTTATAAAAAGATTCGTAAAAAATTAAAAGTTCTAGTTGCCTTTTTAATTAATTGAAAATCGGAGGGCAACTAGGCTTCCTCCCCCGCTTTTTTTCTCAAAATCATTCGATCAAAATTATGAGAAAGCCATTTAGCCAAAAAAAAAATATACAAATTTAGTTTTAATTATTCCTCTGCGGGGAGCCAAAATCAAAACATGCATTTATTCAAAAACGTTCAGAAATTAAATAAAAAAAATATGTTTTTTCAACTGAAAGTAAGGAGCGACATTAAAACTTAAAACGAACAGAAATTACTTCGTATGTGAAAGAGGCTTTACCTTCTCAACGCCCCGCTCTTTACGCTAAAGTTTTTACTGTTTTAAAATGTAGAGTTAAGAGAAAGAGTCAAACTTTAGCGTAAAGAGTGGGGCGTTGAGAAGGAAAAGCCTCTTTCATATATGGAGTAATTTCTGTTCGTTTTAAGTTTTAATGTCGCTCCTTACTTTCATTTAAAAAACTAGTTTTGTTATTTAATAATGATCAAGGTCGCATCCAAGTGAGAGGACCTAATTTTTTTGTCTAATTCGCAAAAATGAAACACCATAATCTTAAGATCATTCTTTTGAACATAGACGAAAGATGCAATACCTATACCTTTGAGGGTAACATAACCCCGTTGCTCATAAGGAAAGGGAATACTATTTTGGAATTTAAGAGGGTGATTTTGCACAGAAATCAACAGTTCTAGAGTCCCTTTGAAGTAGCAAAAATTATGGAAAGACAAGTAGCCCCCTCCCATTTCCCTTTCCCCCAAACCCGTCTGATCATAATCTTAAGATAGACCTTCTGTTGAAGATAGATGAAAGATATGCTACTTATACCTTTGCGGGTAACAGGACCCCGTAGCCCATGAGGAAAGCGCAAAATATTTTGAAATTTGCCTAATGCATGCATATAGTATTTGTTACTGGAAAATTTACCAAAATTAAAGGGTTGTGTAAATTTTGTGTTTTGACTGAGTTTTTACGACGAGGGAAATATCTGGATTGAACTTTTCAGGGGAAATTTTAAACTAAGGGGATTTGACAGGATTTCTATGCGGAATTCAGAGGGACCAAATCTTTCTTATACGGAAAAGTTTTTGGTCGATTTGAGTTACATATCCTAGATTAAGAGAAAAGTGGGATTCCGAAAAAATAATCTAAGGGTGATTTTTTTAAAGCAATACACAGTTAATCATGTGGCCATTTTGAACCCTTCATTATTTCAGATAAAAGGTATACCCATGTATTTTTTAAGCACAATGACTTGTGGACGGGTTTTGTCCAACAGTGTAAAGCTTTAAGATCTTCGCTTCCGAATATTTTAAGAACTTTAAGCGAAAGAAAACGTTTTATCTGCTTTTCTTTATACGGGAGGCCAAATCCTCTAGTAAAAGATTAAGATCACTACTGACTTATATGGTGTGTAGTACCTGAACTTATTCTCTAATCAGTTTATTCGTTAATTAAAAAGAAGCCGGACATAGTTCATCAACGTCCGGCTTCAAAGGGATACAGAAAACTAACTTTACTTCCTTATCTGTCACTGCTAATTAGTTATATTAATGAAGAACGCTGAATATTAATTAATGATGGTAATTCGTTTGACTTCCAACTAGTTAGTAATTATTATGACATATTATGACATTCACTTACCCTTTATGTGTTAATAAATTAAAATGATATACTTACTTTTACTAGATTGTTTTCTCAGGGAAATATTTTTTTCCAGAGTAAAGTTAATGCGCATAAATCATTAGTATTAATTGTTAATATATTTGATAAGCAATGCCTCAAATTGAAATGTATAATGAATTTGATTAGTAAAGTCAACAAGTATATCAAACAGATTGGGGTAAAAAAACTGTAGTAAGGAGCAATCCACCTCGATAATAACCGAAACTCTAAAAAAACAGAATTTTGAAACCAATAGTTACATCAAAAGAATCAAATCTTAACGCTTATTATAAAAATATAAGTTTCATCCAATTTAGCCTAACCAATAAAAAGCTGAGAGCCTTTTAAGATTTACTATTTTTTAGAAAATAGGAGGAACCACCCCCTACAGGTCAACAATTTTTTTTTGCCAGAAGATAGACCACGGATGCGTGTTTATTTGTTTGTTTTATTCCCCGGAGGTGATCGTCAGCCCAGTGGTCCTAGAATGTTGCAAGAGGGCTCATTCTAGCGGAAATTAAAATTTATAGAGCCTTTTTTGGTGACCAAAAAACTTGGAGGGCACTTACGCCTCCCACTCACATTTTTCTCCAAACTTACTGAATCAAAATTTTGAGATAGCTATTCTATTCATTTTCGTCAAAAACCTAATATGGTAATTCGTTTGACTTCCAACTAGTTAGTAATTATTATGACATATTATGACATTCACTTACCCTTTATGTGTTAATAAATTAAAATGATATACTTACTTTTACTAGATTGTTTTCTCAGGGAAATATTTTTTTCCAGAGTAAAGTTAATGCGCATAAATCATTAGTATTAATTGTTAATATATTTGATAAGCAATGCCTCAAATTGAAATGTATAATGAATTTGATTAGTAAAGTCAACAAGTATATCAAACTGATTGGGGTAAAAAACTGTAGTAAGGAGCAATCCACCTCAATAATAACCGAAACTCTAAAAAAACAGAATTTTGAAACCAATAGTTACATCAAAAGAATCAAATCTTAACGCTTATTATAAAAATATAAGTTTCATCCAATTTAGCCTAACCAATAAAAAGCTGAGAGCCTTTTAAGATTTACTATTTTTTAGAAAATAGGAGGAACCACCCCCTACAGGTCAAAAATTTTTTTTTGCCAGAAGATAGACCACGGATGCGTGTTTATTTGTTTGTTTTATTCCCCGGAGGTGATCGTCAGCCCAGTGGTCCTAGAATGTTGCAAGAGGGCTCATTCTAGCGGAAATTAAAATTTATAGAGCCTTTTTTGGTGACCAAAAAACTTGGAGGGCACTTACGCCTCCCACTCACATTTTTCTCCAAACTTACTGAATCAAAATTTTGAGATAGCTATTCTGTTCATTTTCGTCAAAAACCTAATAACTATGTCTTTGAGGACGACTTGGTTCCCAGCAGTTCCCGGAGAGGGGCTGCAAGTTTTATACTTTGATCATTGTTGACGTATAGTAATGGTTATTATGAAGTGTACGAACGTTTTCAGGGGGGACGTTTTCGCGTTGGGGTAGGGATAGGTCGGTCGGAGGGGATTATACGGGAGGGTTTTTCCAAGGAAGATTTTTCATGAGGGAAATTCTTCCTTCATGGAAGGAAGTTGGAAGTTAAAACAATAAAACCTTAGCGTAAAGTGACTTCAGCTGAAAATGAGGAGCGATATTAAAACTTAAAACGAAACGAAATTACTCTGTATATGAAAGGGGCTGTTTCCCCCCTGAACACCACGCTTTTTACGCTAAAATTTGACTCTTTCTCTCAATTCTACTTTTTAAAACAGTAAAAAACTTAAGCATAAAGAGCAGGGCGTTGACAAGGGAATAGCCTTTCTCTTATACGGAGAAATTCAAATAAAATTAATTTAATGTAATTTAAAGTTATTCAAGTTCTAAATAAAAAAAAAATTAGTTTTTCTAAATGAAAGTAAAGAGCGAAACTAAAACTTTAAACAGAAATTACTCCGTATATGAAAGGGACTTTTCCTCCTCAACGCCTCTCTCTTTACACTAAAGTTTGACTCTTTCTCTGAACTCTGCTTTTTAAAACAGTAAAAAGCCTTGGCGTAAAGAGCGGGGTGTTGAGGAGGAATTTTTGATTACTTAAAAAGGCAACTAGAACTTTTAACTTTTTACAAACCTTTTTATTCTTAAAAATAATGCGTAACTTACGAATTAACTTACGTAACGAACTTTTATATTCGTATGTTTTTATTGCGTATATAAGGGGGTTCAACCCTCGTCGATATCTCGCTCTTTGCATTAAGGCTTAAATTTTGTCCCAATTCCTTAAGAATGACCTCTGAATCACAAAGGTCGCAGAATAGATAGTTGAAATTACTAGAAATGCCTTAGCGTAAAGAGCGAGGTATTACGAGGAGGTAAACCCCTCACATGCGCAATAATTTCTGTTCGTTTTAAGTTTCAAAACTGCTCCTCACTTTCAGTAGAAAAAAGCTTTTCATGTTTATTTTTTCATTGTTTTTTTTTTCTAAATAATGCTGAAAAATCCTGCGCCCCCTTCACTGAAAGTCTCTTCCCCAATGAAAATTTCCTCCATGGAAAGATCCTCCCATGTAATCCCCCAAACCAAAAAAATCCCACTGAAAACGGCTGTACACTTCCCAATAGCCATTCCTATATGTAAACACATGTCAAAGTTTGTAACTTGCAGCCCCTCCCACGGGGACTGCGGGGATGTAAGTCGTTCCCAAAGACATAATTATTAGGTTTTTAGACTATGGTGAATAAAATGGCTATCTCACTTTTTTGATCCAGTGACTTTGGGGAAAATTGAGCGTCGGATGGAACCTAGGTTTCCTCAAATTTTTCGTTCACTTAAAAAGGGCACTAGAACTTTTAATTTGTGTTAGAATGAGCCCTCTTGCGACATTCTATCACCACTGAGTCTATATTCCTTAAGAATGGCCCCTGAAGCACAAACGCCGTATGCTAAAGAGTTGAAAATACTAAAAATATTTTAGCGTAAAGTGCGAGGTATTAAGAAGAAATGAACCCCTAATATGTGTAATAATTTCTGTTCATTTTAAGTTTTAATGCTGCTCCTTACTTTCAGTTGGAAACACTTTTTCATATTTATTTTTTCATTGTTTTTTAAATAATACTACAAAATTCTGCATCTCCTTCATGGAAATTTTCTTCCCCCACAAAAAAATCCTCCGTGAAAACGTCTGTACACTTCCCAATAACCGTTATTGCATGTAAACAGTGGTCAAAGTTTGTAAATTGCAGCCCCTACCACGGGGACTGCGGGGGACTAACTCGTCCTCAAAGACATAGTAATAATTTCTGTTCGTTTTAAGTTTCAAAACTGCTCCTCACTTTCAGTAGAAAAAAGCTTTTCATATTTATTTTTTCATTGTTTTTTTTTTTCTAAATAATGCTAAAAAATCCTACGCCCCCTTCACTGAAAGTCTCTTCCCCAATGAAAATTTCCTCCATGGAAAGATCCTCCCATGTAATCCCACAAACCAAAAAAATCCCACTGAAAACGGCTGTACACTTCCCAATAGCCATTCCTATATGTAAACACATGTCAAAGTTTGTAACTTGCAGCCCCTCCCACGGGGACTGCGGGGGTGTAAGTCGTTCCCAAAGACATAATTATTAGGTTTTTAGACTATGGTGAATAAAATGGCTATCTCACTTTTTTGATCCAGTGACTTTGGGGAAAATTGAGCGTCGGATGGAACCTAGGTGCCCTCAAATTTTTCGTTCACTTAAAAAGGGCACTAGAACTTTTAATTTATGTTAGAATGAGCCCTCTTGCGACATTCTAGCACCACTGAGTCTATTTTCCTTAAGAATGGCCCCTGAAGCACAAACGCCGTATGATAAAGAGTTGAAAATACTAAAAATATTTTAGCGTAAAGTGCGAGGTATTAAGAAGAAATGAACCCCTAATATGTGTAATAATTTCTGTTCATTTTAAGTTTTAATACTGCTTCTTACTTTCAGTTGGGAACACTTTTTCATATTTATTTTTTCATTGTTTTTAAAAAAAATGCTAGAAAATTCTTCATGGAAATTATCTTCCCACACAAAAAAGATCCTCCGTGAAAACGTCTGTACACTTCCCAATAACCGTTATTGCATGTAAACAGTGGTCAAAGTTTGTAAATTGCAACCCCTACCACGGGGACTGCGGGGGACTAACTCGTCCTCAAAGACATAGTTATTAGGTTTTTCGACTATGCCGAATAAAATGGCTATCTCAAAATTTTTAATCGGTGACTTTGGGAAAAAAACGAGCGTGGGTAGAGGCCTAGGGGAACTCCAATTTTTTGGTCACTTAGGTAAGGAACTAGAACTTTTAATTCCCATTAGAACAAGCCTTTTTATGACATTCTAGGACCACTGGTTCGATACGATCACCCCAGGGAAAAAAGCAGAAAAAAACAACAACAACGAACAAACAAATAAATACGCATCCGTGATCTCTCTTCTGATAAAAAGTACAAATTTCCGCATTTTTGTAGATAGGATCTTGGAACTTCTACACTAGGGTTCTCTGATACGTTGAATCTGATGCTTTGATTTTTGTTAAGATTCTATGGCTTTTAGGGGCTGTTTCCTCCTATTTCTAAAACAAGGCAAATTTTCTCAGGCTCGTAACTTTTGATGGTTAAGACTAAACTTGATGAAACTTATATATTTAAATTCAGCATTAAAATCTGATTCTTTTTATGTAACTATTGGTATCAAAATGCCGTTGTTTAGATTTTCGGTTACTATTGAGCCGGGTCGCTCATTACTAAAGTTCGTTACCACGAACTGTTTTATAATTTGGTATTAAATTAGTGGTGTCAACCTAAAACCTTTTTGTTTCGTTGTTAGTTGTTTTTTTGCTCTCAGATTTTGTCCTTTGCTATGTTTTTTCTTTTTTATTTTTCACCGTAGTCTGTTCAATAAACCTATCAGAGTTTTAAAAGTGGAAAATTATTTATGACACCAGGGAAACTATTATTAAAAATGGGAATTATTTATATAACTAATATTAACTTTATTATGTTGAGACTTTTATGTTAATAGGAACTAGGAGAGTTAGGAACTAGGAACTAGGACTTATCCTGTTTGTCAAAGTATTGGGCGGGGTCAATGCAGATCCGCTTGATAGACTATTAGGTTCCGGGTAGGAAACATTATCCAATCTAATTCAATCGTGTTCCGGGTTATCCAATCCAAAGACTTTGAGTGAAATTACGCCGCGGGCGAATTTTGTTAAATAGGCATTGCTGTTGTGGATCACTCTGGTTCTCAATATTCTTATTCTGGTTTTAGCTGTTATAGAACAAAGTTTAAGTGTTATATATCAGATCTTTGTTTGCTTCACAAAGCTGTTAGTCATGGTAATTGTACTTTGTTCTTTTATTCTTCCTATATTATATAATTCTATCTGCAAGGATGGCTATTTTTTCTTTGCTCCTCGTTCTTACTGCTAAAGGATTTAAGTTGTTTAAAGTACTCCTCATTCAGAGTCAGAAGCTCTTGAGTTTGAACATCTTTCTCAAAGAATTGCTGCAAAATGTCAAATTATAGGAAATCATCAAGGGTGGAAAAAAGTTTTGCCACCCTCTTTAGTGAGTTAGTCTATATTCGTTTTAAGTTGCAATACCGTTTCTTAGTTTCAGCTAATTTTTTCATTTAATATTTCCCTTTCTCTAATGGTTATGATGTTCTTTTTATTTCTATAGGCGTAGTTATTGAGCCTTTCAACTGTCTTTTATCACCTGATCAGAGGCAAGGTTTTTAAGTTACATCCTGGGGGCAAATGAAATTTCTTAGAAGGGCGTACCGCAAACAATTTGGAAGAGGCTCATTTGACTGGGAATTGAAAATTGTTTCAGCTTCAAGAATCATTGGTTCAATTCAAAAATTCCACAGAGAAAGCAAAAGAACAAAATAACCCCCCCCCCCCCCGAAAAAAATCTAGCTCTTCATTTGAGATACTCTAATTTGAGATAATTGTGATATTAAATTTCGTTTGAAGAGTTGAAACATAAAAACAATACGTTTTATTTTCCTTAATAATTATTCCCTCCAGATATTTGTTTTTCAAAATTTTAAATATATAACTTTCATCAAGATTAGTCATACCAATCAAAAGTTAGAAGTTTCAAGCTCCTATCTACAAAAATGTGGAATTTCGCATTTTTTGCTAGAAGACAAATCACGGATTTAAGTGACCGAAAAATTGGAGGGCACCTAGGCCCCCTCCCATGCTCATTTTCCCACAAAGTCACCGGATCAAAATTCTGAGATAGCCATTTTATTCACCATAGTCGAAAAACCTAATAACTATGTCTTTGGGGACGACTTACTCCCCTGTAGTCCCCGTGGGAGGGGCTGCAAGTCGCAAACTTTGACGTTTGTTTACATATAGTAAACAAAGAGAGTGAGGAGCAGCATTAAAACTTAGAACGAGCGGAAATTACTGCGCATATGAGGGGTTTACCTCCTCGAAATACCTTGCTCTTTAGGCTAAAGTATTTTTAGTAATTTCAACTATTTATTCTTATAGCCTCTGTGATTCAAGGGTCATTCTTAAGGAATTGGGACAGAATTTAAGCTTTAATGTAAAGAGCAAGGTATCGACGAGGGGTAAATTCCCTGATATACGCAATAGAAACATACAAATATATAAGTTCGTCACGTAAGTTAAACCGTAAATTACGTATATTTTTTACTAATGAAAATGTTAGTAAAAAATTAAAAGTTCTAGTTGCTTTTTAAGTAATCAAAAAGTTAGAGGGCAACTAAGCTTCCTCCCTCTCTCCTTTTTTCAGAATCTTTCGATTAAAACTATGAGAAAGCCATTTAGCCAAAAAAATTAATATGCAAATTTCGTTTTAATTATTTATGTGTGGAGAGCCAAGATGAAATCATGCATTAATTAAAAAACGTTTTTTACTGTTTTAAGAAGTAAAGAGAAAGAGTCAAACTTAAGCTTCAAGAGCGAGGCGTTGAGGAGGAAAAGCCCCTTCCATATACGGAGTAATTTCTGCTCGTTTTAAGTTTTAATGTCGCTCCTTACTTTCATTCAGAAATACTTGTTTTTTTTTATTTAATTCTTATAAATGATAAGTGTTTGTTCTATGTTCTACAAATTTGGGTTGTGGATATTGAACTTGAATCTAGGAATAAAAAGTATATTTAATAGATTTATCATTATCAAACTCGAAAGGGACCTGTTGTTGATCTTCTAGGCTTTAAATTTGTCTTTATATTCATCTACTGAATAACCTTTGACAGCATATTTGTGATAATTTTTCCTAAAAAGGGGAAGATTTTTAGCGATTTTTCTAACATAACTGACAATGTTTTCTCAGAGAATTGATCTGTGTCATTTTTGAACGTCATTTTTTTTGAAATGTCATTTTTGTCATTTTGACATTGATTGAAGTGTCATTTTTGAACGTTTGTATCGTATGAAGTGAAGAAGACGCCGCTTATTAAATGTCTGTCAAATTATCCAGCAGCTTATACTCTATGGTTGCATCAATGGTGATGTTGTAAATGTTAGTTATATCTCCCCGGAATATTTTCTCAATAGAAAACTCCTACTCATTCAAAGTTGAGCATCTAAAGAAAAAGTATGACAAATTAAACAATGTAGAAATGAAGCGTTTTTTTAGAATGTTCTATCTATATTGGAATTATGAAGAAAGGAAGTGGCATTGTAAACTATTTAAATACGTCATTTCTTTCCAAAAATCACTTTCAAGAAAACAGAAAAAAACCTTAGAGCGCTATGATTCTATTATCTATATTTACACTCATGAGTCATTGTTGGCGTTGTTTTAAACTACAATCCGTGTGGTGTCTCTCATTAGTAGTCTTGTTGGTGATAGTTCCCTTTCATCTCCATTTCTTCTCTGTGTGGTTATATATTTTGCGAATGAATTTTAAGCTCATATTTGCCCACATATCCCTGCGTAAGGGAAAATCGGGATATTGAGATATTTATCTAAGGGAAATTATTTAACTTACCTCGAGATATTGTGCTTATCTTGAGGCTAATTTGTAGGTTCTAGTGTGACAAGAGGGATATCCAGATTAACTATAGAAAGGAAGGATGGTTGTAATTATTTCTGTCCCGGCCTAGATTTATAGTTTGTAATTTTCCACAATAAGCCTTAAATCTAAGCTAAAACATTTCCTTTTCAGGTAATAACAAAGGAAAGACAACAAAAGCGGGAGTTGGCACGGCAAGAGCGCCAGCATGCAGCTCAACAGCGTACCTCTACCGAAGAAATTCCGCATTTTCCACCCCTAAAGAAGGTATTTACCAACTTTATCAGTTGAAATTAATATCTTAGATAATAAAAAAAGACGTATTTGTTCTAAGTTATATCAAATGGTATGGATTTTTTCGGTCTGTTTTTAGATCCTTAAGCAAAATTTAGCATTTATTTTCAACCTTGCCATCGCAATGATTTTCAACCTTGTCATCTGCCGCTTTAAAAAAATCAAAACTTCACATATATAGTAAAATGAACTACAAAGACCTAGTAGTTTTTATTAGTTCAAAGAACTTCCTGAACATGTAACCTTACAAAATCAAAATAGTCGTTCAAATTTCAGAGCAGTAGTTACAGGGCTCAATTGTTGATAATAGTGTTGCAAAACAGTAGAAGTTATTTAGCCTGCTAAACTTTTAACATGGTCCTGCCGGCGGCCTGTGAATCTCAGGAACGACTTTGAATAATCTTAAATGAACTCAATGATCTTAAACTGGACTAGAATTATCTTATATTTTATGTAAGACCCCTAAGATAGACAACCTTACAAATCTAAGACATATCTAGAAAATAACAAAATAATCTTATTTATGGTAGTGATTGAAAAAATGTGGTAGAGCTATTTGCACCCTGAGCATCAGAAATATCTTGTTAAACAGAGTTTTTATCAAACAGTTCATGGTAACGAACTGTAGGAAAGAGCTACCCAGCAAGATAGTAAACGAAACTGTAAAAAACAGAATCTTGACACTAATAGATACATCGAAAGAATCAGATTTTTATTTTGATTTTAAATGTAGCTGCTAAATGAAAGTTTGTCTTATTTTGGAAGATGGGGGGGGGGGTATTTTCCCCTAAAACATTATTAAATCCTAACGAAAATCAAACTGTCATATTCAGAGTATCCGAGAACCCTACTGTAGAAGTTTCAAGCTCGTATCTACAAAAATGTGGATTGCCAGAAGACCAATCACGGGTGCGTGATAATTTGTTTTTTGTTTTTGTTCCAGGGTTGATCGTATAGACCCAGTGATCCTAAAATGTCACAAGAGGGCTCATTTTGACGGTAATTAAAAATTATAGTGCTCTTTTTGAGTATCGAAAAATTAGAGGTCACCTAGGCCCCCTCCCACGATCATTTATTTCCAGTAACGAAAAATTAGAGGTCACCTAGGCCCCCCCCACGATCATTTATTTCCCAAAGTCAACAAATGAAAATTTTGATGTAGCCATTTTGTTCAGGATAGTTAAAAAATTTAATAACTGTGTCTTTGAGGACGAATTACTCGCTCGCAGTCCCTGGAGGAGGAGCTGGAAGTTAAAAACTTTGACCAGTGTTTACATATTGCAATGTTTAATGAAAAATGTAAAGACATTTTCAGTGGTTTTTTTTTTGGTAGTGAGGGGGTTGAAGGAAGAGAGTTTTGTGGGAGGATCCCTCCATGGAAGAATTTGTCATGGGGAAGAGAATTTCCATGAAGGAGGAGCAAGATTTTCCAAAATTATTTAAAACAAAAAGACAATGAAAAAATAAGTATGAAATTTTTTTTTAACTGAAAGTAAGCATCAAACTTAAGACGAACAGAAATTATTATGCATATGAGGGGTTCATCTCCTCCTAAAAAGCTCGCTCTATACGCTAAACCATTTTTAGTAGTCTCAGCTATTTATTCTACGGCCTTTGCGATTCAGGGGTCATTCTTATAGAATTGGGACAAAATTTCAGCTTTAATGTAAGTAGCTAAGTATTAACGAGGGGGCAAGCCATTTCATATACGTAATAAAAGTTTTCGAATATAGAAGTTCATTACGTAAGTTAATTCGTACATTAACGTATATTACTTACTAATAAAAACTTATGTAAAAAATTAAAAGTTCTAGTTGCCTTTTTAAGTAACAAAAAGAATGGAGGGAAACTAGGCCTTCTCCCCCACCCCTTTTTAAAAAAATGTCCGAAAAGAACTAAAAGAAAACCATTAAGCCAAAAAAATTAATATGCAAGTTTTATTATTCGTGTGCGGAGAGCCAAAATCGAACCATGCATTGATTCAAAAACGTTCAGAAATTAAATTATAAAAAAAGTTTTTTTAACTGAAAGTAAGAAGTCATATTGAAACTTAAAACAAACAGGAATTATATCTTGTATGAAAGGGACTGTTCCCTCCTCAACGCCCCGCTCTTTACGCTAAAGGTTTTTACTTACCTTTGACTCTTAAGGTTTAACTCTAGAAAGAGTCAAACTTTAGCGCAAAGAGCGGGGCATTGAGGAAGGAACAGCCCCTTTCATTTACAGAGTAATATCTGTTCGTTTAATTTTTAATGTCATTCCCTACTATCAGTTAAACTTTTTTTTAATTTAATAGTCTTTAAAGAATAAATGGTGAATAGAATGCCGTCCAAGCCTAGAAAATGTATATCCCGAAAATAATAATTCATCCAAGGAAATTTTAGTTATGTTAATACTTTGCTTGAGATTATTTATTCTGCAGGTATATAGAGGTTATTTCTGAGGGTCCATTTTTGTATATAAAGTAATAAGAATCAAGCTGTTGTTCTTTGTGAGTAATAATAGACCTTATGAAGATTACTAGGTAAGCAAATATTATTTCATATCACTATAAACTGCAGAGCTATTCGGAACATTTAGAAACTCTAATCCAAAAAATATTTTTAAACTGTATTGAATAATTTTACAATTTCAGGTGAAACTTGATGGTGACAGAACATATTCTATGATTGTACATACTCTTGGTGAATATGATGCTGTAAAGTCAACATTACAAAAGGAAGGAGCTAACCTTTGGGATAACATTGGAGTGGATACAATGCCGGTATCTCCTGAGAAAATTGAATTCACACCGAAGCCCCCAAAACCCACTGAACTTCCAATGATTAAGTGCAGCTTGAACTTGGATTTAATACAAAAAGCGTCTACTAATCTTAAGAATGCTGCAAAAAGAAGCAGTGAAAGAAATATGACCGACCACAGAACAACTGGTTCCAATACCCCCTCAAGAAGAAAATTTTTTTACTGGCCTATTCAGGTACCATTTTTCCTTACTTTTTCTATTCAATCATATTACAGATTATTTTAAGCCTTCAGGGAATGTAAACAAGGAGGAATGAATAGCTAGGTTAATAGTATTAAGATGAAACTTTGAGTGAATGTTTGGGGGATATTGAACAAAATCACAGTCCACTATACACGTCCAGATTCTCAAAAAAGCATATTAGCAAGATCTTCGAAACACCTTAGAGCATAAAATTGAAACTTCGGACTTTCTACTACAACGACTAATGCTAAGGCTAAGGGTTTTAAAGTAATATTTCAAGGGAATATAAAGAGGTATTTTGAACTAATAAAAAACAAACACATTATATGCATGCTGGCAGTCAAAAGAATATATGAAAAAAGTTTGACGAATAACTTTATGTAATATTAAATTACGACCAATTATGATTACTAGTATTAATTACGTAATATTAATAACCTTCAATATTACGATCGTTGCTACTATGATTTACACTGCAACAAAGGGCAATGGCAATGCGTCAAAATATTCAGGCAATTGTCAGGGGATAATGGACAAAATCATAGGCAGCGCAACAGCGTATCTAAGTAAATAGTGATGTGAGCACATTGTATTTTTTTCTTTTTTATGGCACTTGGTATTTACCAAGTGACATATACCGATCGCCATTTCTGTCTGTCGGTCCCGGTTTTGCTAGTTTGGGCACTTCCAGATAGACTAGGACGATGAACTTTGGCAGATGTATCAGGGAACCAAACGAAATTAAATTAAAATAGAGTTTCTCCGTTTTGACTCACTGAAGGAGTGGGGGGACGGTTAATTTGGAAAATTTAGGAAAATTGATGTATTTTTTACTTACGAACCAGTGATCAGGTCTGATCAGGTCTTACGAACTGGATAGAATTTGATATTTCGAAAGATTTTGCATCTCAAAGCTCTTATTTTAAATCCCGATCAGATCCGATGACACTGGGGGGATTTGGAAGGGGGCCGGATATCTTGAAAATCACTTAAAATGGAGTGATCAGGATGAAACTCAAGTATTAGTTAGTTGTAACCGGCTTAAACAGAGTCTTAAGAAAAATTAGCGTGCAGACACTAAACTGCCAGTTAATAAATAAATAATATATATATATATATATATATATATATATATATATATATATATATATATATATATATATATATATATATATGTAGAACAACCAAGTAACACCAAAACAAGCTTATTCTGTTAATATATCCCTCATTTTAGCAACAATAGGTAAACTAAATATGATAAATTTTACCAAATCACAAATATTAACACATTGCAAAAAACCTGAATGAACTAAACAATTATAGAATTCATCTTTACCATGTGGCTATTTAAAAAAAAAATCCGCTCTATTAGAAACATAATTCAAAATAAATGGCGCTGCATCATCATTTCTCGAACCTCCGAAATTAGTTGAAAATTTCTTTAAGTATTTCCAGATAATTCTTTTGATATTTATCTAAAAGTTCATTATAATGAAAACTAAATTTTTTAAATTGCCAAGTTAATTTATTTGCAGAAAAACCTCTTAATATCAATTTTTGGCTTAAGAGTTTACATCTATTTTTAAAATCAATATAATTACTACAAATCCTTGCATAACGAAGTAACTGTGAGAAAAACGCCGAATATGTGATATTTGAGTGTATATTACTTTCAGGGAATGGGAAACTAATCACTTCAAAATCAAAATCATCCGTTTTGTTATACATTTAAAACTTAATTTATTATTATCACAAATATTAATATTTAAATCTAAAAAATGGTCTTCATGACCAGCGCCATGACTAGGTTCAAGAGTAAGCTCTGATGGATATATATTTTTAGAAATATCAATAAAATCCTTACAGCTTAAGACCAAAATATCATCTAAATATCTTATATTATTTGACAAAACATGTTTTAAATTATTTGGATTATTCTTATCCATCATATATTTATATTCTAGTTGACTTAAAAACAAGTCAGCTATAATTGGGCTGGCATTCCCCCCCATGGGAATTCCCACGATTTGCTTGTACAAATCACCACCAAATCTTATATAAGTATTGTATAAAACAAATTCTAATAACTCAAAAATCATATCCAGGCTATAACATCTCAAGTTAACTGTAGTATTAAAGCAATTTGTCCATATAGCTTTTTTATTATAAGTGTCTATTTTTAAGAACCTTTTACTAGATAAAAGGAAAAATTTCTTGATAACAGTCTTTAAATTATCTAACACTACAATAAGTGATAAATTAGTGTACATTGTCGCAAAATCGAAAGACTCAATTCTTTTAGCTGAAACCATTGTTAAAGAATCTATCACCTGCAGTGAATTATTAACACTCCATTATGGATTAAAATTCGAAATTTTTTTAATACCAGAACAATAGGTTTTAAGTTTATTTACAATTTCCTTTAAAATTAAAGAGAGGTCAGTAGCAGCAATGCGGGTTGGACATTTAGCTGCTCCAGCAATAAACCGTGGTTTAGGGGGATTCTTATGAAATTTTACAGTCCAATATAGGAAAGGGAACTTTTTATTATTGTCATTTATTTTAATATTAAAATTTTTAAAAAGTATTTCTTCAGTCTTTTCAATTAAATTCTCATCCTCTAAATTTACCTTTTCGTAAACATTAGTTGTGCATAACTCCCTTTTTAAGATATCAAAATACAGCTTCTGACAAATTGTGGCAAAATTATTATTAGCTTTATCCACTGGCACAATTACAAATTCATTCTGTAGATTAGAAATTGCTTGTTTAATCTTAGCATTATAAAATAATGATTTAGTGTTACACCACTTATCAATAAATAAATCAAAATCATTTTCCAAGCCATCAAAAAAAAGAATTGACTAGGGGGTAAATGCATGGACTTTGGCCAGTCCTTAAATTAGGAATAATATTTATTTCCCCGATTTGAACATCTGGGGAGGGGGGGAGTGAAAGGAAAGTTAATTTAGAAAATTTTGAAAAAATGAGGTATTTTTAACTTTTGAACGGGTTATCAGATCTTAATGACATTTGATATTTAGAAAGACCTCGTGTCTCATAGCTCTTATTTTAAATCCCGACAGGATTCGGTGACATTGGAGGGGAGAGTAGGAGGGGAAAACCAGAGATCTTGGAAAACGCTTAGAGTGGAAGGATCGTAATGAAACTTGGTGGGAAGAAGGTATTGGCTCTTCTGACCTCGTCACAAGTGCCATATGAGCTTTTAGCTCTTGTTTTATTTTTGTTTTGTTTTTGTTTTAGACCAGGGAAATTTGTATCGAAGGAGCTGTCATAGAAACTTCAAAAAGGGCTCATTAGTTTGGAAATTGAAAGGATTAGTGTCCTTTTTATAGTCAAAAGTAATTGGTGGGCAAGTAGCCCCCTCTCACGACCAGCATTTCCCCAACCACCTCAAACCAAAATCTTGAGATAGGTATTTTATTCAACGTAATTGAAAGGTCTCGAAATTACGTCTTTGAAGTTGACCCCCTCTGTCCTGAGGGCGACGGTTGTATACTATGCCCCTGGGGTATACAAGGATAATATAAAAAAGTGTGATCGTATAAATTTAGGAGGGAACTCATTGGATTGGTAATTAGAAGTTCTAGTCGCTTGTTTAAGACTGAGCATAATCAAAGGGTTGGTACCCTCAAAACCTCATATTTTCCCGAAATGCATCTGAGAGATATTTTGTGAAGGGCATTTGCTGTCGTAGAAACTTCGAAAAAGGCTCATTCAATTGGATTTCAATTGAATAATGAAAGATCCAATGCCCTTTTTATTGATCAAAAGTGATTGGAGAGCAATAGCCCCCCCCTTCCTCACGCCCATCATTTCGGACAACACAAAAAATTAAAATTTGAGATAGCTATTTTGTTGAGTGTAGTTGAAGTTTTAATATTATTTTAAAAATTAAAGTTAAAAAAGTTAAAACATTTTAAATGTAATTAAGAGTCAACTTTTAAGAGTCAAAAGTTAATAGAGAGACATCAGTCCCCTCCCCCTTAAGTCGATAATTCTCCAAAACATATTCGATCGAAATTTCAAAAGATCTATTTTGTTCAACATTGTTGAAAGGCCTAGTATTGGGGATGACAGCCTACATACAGTCCCCAGGATAAGGGCTATAAATTAGGCAATTCACTAATTGTTAACAAATAATCTATGTCAGACAGTTTGGAGTAACAAACTGTAAATAAGGAGTGACCCAGCTCAATAGTAACCGAAACTTTAAAAGAACGGAATTCTGATACCAATAAATACATCAAAACAATTGGATTTTTATGCTGATTTTAAATTTATAAGTTACATGTAGCTTAGTCATACTCTTAAAAAGATACAAGTCCCCCTTCCCTTTTAAGTGACCAAAAAATTAGGGCACCTAGGGCCCCTCCCACGCTCATTTTTCCCCACAGTCACTGGATTAAAATTTTGAGATAAAAAAAAATTTGAGATAAAAAGTTTGCTCAGAAATGTCGAAATTTCTAATAACTATGTCTTTGAGGACGACTTATTTAGTAATTTCAAAAGAGCTAATTATTCTAATTAAATGGGTTTTGTGATTCAGGTGTCTCTCTTAAAGAATTAGAACAAAATTCAACCTTTAGGGCAAAACTCGGGTTTTTTGCAAAGAGATTTGCTTGATCGAAGGGGGTTTTCTAAGACAGGGCAAAGGAATGACAAAAAGTAACATAAGATGAAAGTAAATTCTCCTTTGTTTTATAGATGTATTTTTAAGTTTATCCCCCATATCATAGACATATATTTGGAGCGGATGTAATTGTATTAAGTTTTCATTAAAAATGAATGGTAGGTGAAAAAAATAATTAACAAATGAAATTGCAGAAAATTCGGCTTTGATGTCAACAAATTGAATAACATTCTTTTAACTTATGGTATGCTATTAATAAACTAGTTAAATAAACTTAAACAATTAAAATCAGTGGAGAGAAATGAGGCATAAATTAACTAGTTCGTTAAGGAAGTATTCCTTTTGGTTAAAAAAAATTTGTATTTTAGGAAGTGACTCAGCCAACCCAGTCCATTCAAAACGTCAAGGAGAAAAACGTCCAGAAAAACACAAAAGGTACTGTAAAGTCTGAATTATTATATAAATATTGAACGAAAAGTTTGGAAGCGACATTAATGGGGTTGGAAATAAGTAATAATGAAGTGATAAAAAAAAGTCAGATGCGTAAAAACAGATAGAATACTTGAAATACGAAATTAATTTAAACAAAGAAAGATGAAAGTTATCGATTGAATAGCCTCTTGTAAGAAAAGTGAGGTTGATGTATAAATAAATTTTGACAAATTATAGCTAGGGTTTGCCGAGTGAGGAAGGAAGGATTGCACTAAAGGGAGTTAAGAAGAATAGGTCTGAAAAATTAAAAAAAAAATATATACTAACAGGGGTCTTACTTCTTGCTTGAGTGAGAAGGGGAATTATCCGAACAAAAATGTGTATTTATACATTTAAAGGGTGAGTAGATTACTTGAACAATTTTTAGGAGATTTCTCGAAAAAATATCCTAGTGGTTTTAAAGATTTAACTCAGATTCAGTTAAAAATGAAGCTTAGTATAAATAATGTGAACCCAAGAAAAATATTGAAATACGTATCAAAAGATTAGCCAAGGGCGTGGAAGATGCAAAAATCTAAATTTCAGGAACATACTTATACATAATGGTTTTTAATGACGGGTACATGTTAGTTTAGGGTAAATATGTTTGTTTAGTACTGGAGCATTCAGGAGTAAGCCCAACACTTTTATAATCTTATACACTCTAGTCTGCTATTCAAAAAATTGCCGTCAGTCGGGTACTCAAGACAATCCTACCCAATTCTTTTTTAAAACATCAGAGATGTCCTTCATCATCTTAGCTTTGAAATATTCTAATTTTAGTTCGCAGACTTTTCTTCCTATTCTTCCAATATTTTTTTAAGCCAGAGTAATATTTTATGTAATACAATATGTTATATAATATAATCGAAAATTTATAAATTAATTAATTTTCAAGGTTATTTATTAATATTTTGAATCTCCGTGCAGAGGATAACTAATTCGTAATCAAACAGTTCGTGGTAACGAACTGTAGTAAGGAGCGACCCGGCTCAATAGTAAACAAAACTCTAAAAAATGGAAATTCGATGCTAAAAGATATATCATAAGAATCGGATTTTTATGTTGATTTTAAATATGTAAGTTTCATCAAATTTTGTCATTGTCATCAAAAGTTACGAGCCTGAGAAATTTTGCCTTATTTTGTAAAATAGGGGAAACACCCCCTAAAAGTTATAGGATATTAACGTAAATCACATCATCGCATTCAGCGTATCAGAGAACCCTATAGAAAAAATTTCATGGTCCAGTCTACAAAAATGTGGGATTTCAGACAAATCACGTGGGAAGACAAATCACGGGTGCGTGTTTATTTTTTTTTATTTTTTTTTCCAGGGGTCATCACATCGACCAAGTGGTCCTAGAGTGTTGCAAGAGGGCTCATTCTAACGGAAATAAAAAGTTCTAGTGAACTTTTAAGTGAACAAAAAAATTGTAGGGCACCTAAGCCCCCTCCCGCGCTCATTTTTTTCCCAAAGTCAAGGGATCAAAATTTTGAGATAGCCATTTTGTTCCGCATACTCGAAAACCATACTAACTATGTCCTTGGGGATGACTTACCCCCTACAGTCTCTGGGGGAGGGGCTGCAAGTTACAAACTTTGACCAATGTTCAAACAGTTCGTGGTAACGAACTGTAGTAAGGAGCGACCCGGCTCAATAGTAAACAAAACTCTAAAAAACAGAATTTTTAATGCTAAAATATACATCAAAAGAATTGGATTTTCATGCTGATTTCGAATATATAAGTTTAATTGACTTAAGTCTTTGTCATCAAAAGTTACGAGCCTGAGAAAATTTGCTTTATTTTGGAAAATAGGGGGAAACACCCCGTAAAAGTCATAGAATCTTCAAGTTTCAAAAGTTTCAAGCTCCTATCTACAAAAATGTGGAATTTCGTATTTTTTGCCAGAAGGCAGATCACGGATCCGTGTTTGTTTGTTTTTTTTTTGTTTTTGTTTTTTTTCCAGGGGTGATCATATCGAACAAGTGGTTGCAAGAGGGCTCATTCTAACGGAAATGAAAAGTTCTAGTGCCCTTTTTAAGTGACCATAAAGATTGGAGGACACCTAGGCCCCCTCCCGCGCTCATTTTTTCTCCAAAGCCAACGTATCAAAATTTTGAGATAGCCATTTTGTTCCACATAGTCGAAAACCATAATAACTATGTCTTTGGGAATGACTTACTCCCCCACAGTCCCTGGGGGAGGGGCTGCAAGTTACAAACTTTGACCAGTGTTTACATATAATAATCGCTATTGGGAAGTGTAGAGACGTTTTCAGGGGGATTTTTTTGGTTTTGGGAGTGGGGCTGAGGGGAGGGGGATATGTGGGTAAATCATTCCTTGGAGAAATATGTCGTGGGGGAAGAGAAATACAATGGAAAGGGCGCAGGATTTTCTAAAACTACTATAAAAAAAAAACAATAAAAAAATAAACATGAAAAAGTTTTTTCAATTAAGGAGAAAGTAAGGAGTAGCATTGAAGCTTAAAACGAACAGAGATTATTACGAATATGAGGGGCTCTAAATATACTTTAGCATAAATAGCGAGGTATTTAGGAGGAGATAAATCCCTCGCTTTTTATGCTAAAGTATTTTTAGTAATTTCAACTATTTACTCTACGGCCTTTCTGATTCAGGGGTCATTCTTAAAGAATTGAGACAAAACTTACGATTTAGTGTAAAGCGCGAGTCATTGACGAGGGTACAAACCCCCTTATATACATAGTTAAAATATAAGAATAAAAAAGTTTGTTACGTGAGTTAATTCTTAAGTTACGTATATTTTTTACTAATAGAAACGCTAGTTAAAAATTAAAAGTTATAGTTGCCTTTTTATGTAACCGCAAAAATTGGAGGGCAACTAGGCCTCCTTCCCCACCCCTTATTTCTCAAAATCGTCTGATCAAAAACTAAGAGAAAGCCATTTAGCCAAAACAGGAATTAATATGCAAATTTCATTCTAATAATCTGTTAATCTGATTCAATACAAAAAATTCAATAAGATTGGACAAGTCCTATAGTGGAGAGCCAAAATCAAACATGCATTAATTCAAAAACGTTCAGAAATTAAAGGAAAAAAACTAGTTTTTTCAACTGTAAGTAAGGAGCGACATTAAAACTTAAAACGAACAGAAATTACTCTGTATTTGAAATGGGTTGTCCCCTCTTCAAAACCTCGCTCTTTACGCTAAAGCTTTTAATTGTTTTAAAAAGTAGAATTGTGGCAAAGAGTCAAACTTTAGCGTAAAGAGGGAGACGTTGAAGAGGGGACAACCCATTTCATATACGGAGTAATTTCTGTTCGTTTAAAGTTTTAATATCGCTCCTTACTTACAGTAAAAAAACTAGTTTTTTGTTCCTTTAATTACATACAGTAATGATTATTGGGAAGTGTACCGACGTTTTCAGGGGGATTTGTTTTTGGTTTGAATGTGGGGTTCAGGGGAGGGGGTTCAGGGGAGGATCTTTCCTTGGAGGATCATTTCATGGGGGAAGAGAAATTCAATAAAAAGGGCGCAGGATTTTCTAGGATGACTATAAAAAAAAACAATGAGAATATAAACATGAAAAAGTTTCTTTCAATTGAAAGTAAGGAGAAGCATTAAAACTTAAAACGAACAGAGATTATTACGCATATGAGGGGTTCTAAAAATACTTTAGCATAGAGAGCTAGGTATTTAGGAGGAGATAAATACTCCGCTATTTATGCTAAATTATTTTTAGTAATTTCAACTATTTATTCTACGGCCTTTCGGATTCAGGGTCATTCATAAAGAATTGGGACAAAACTTAAGATTTAGTGTGAAGAGCGAGGTATTAACGAGGGGACAAACCCCCTCATATATATAATCAAAAATATAAGAATATAAAAGTTTGTTACGTAAGTTAATTCTTAAGTTACGTATATTTTTTACTAATAAAAACATTCGTTAAAAATTAAAAGTTCTAGTCGCCTTAAGTAACCGAAAAATTGGAGGGCAACTAGGCCTCCTTCCCCACCCCTTATTTCTCAAAATCGTCTAATCAAAACTAAGAGAAAGCCATTTAGCCAAAAAAAGAATTAATTTGCAAATTCCATTTTAATAATTTATGTACGGAGAGCCAAAATCAGACATGCATTAATTCAAAAACTTTCAGAAATTAAATAAAAAAAACAAGTTTTTTGAAATGAAAGTAAGGAGCGACATTTAAACTTAAAACGAAAAGAATTTACTCCGTATATGAAAGGGGCTTTTCCTCCTCGACTCCCCGCTCCTTGCGCTAAAGTTTGATTCTTTCTCGCAACTCTACTTTTTAAAACAATAAAAAACTTTAGCGTAAAGAGCGGGGCGTCAAGGAGGAAAAGCCCCTTTCATATACGGAGTAATTTCTGTTCGTTTTAAGTTTTAATGTCGCTCCTTACTTTAATTTCAAAAAACTTGTTTTTTTATTTAATTTAAAATGTATAAATCAAATGAACTTGTTGATTGTCCTCCTGATGTCTTATTGTCAATTGGAAAATATTAGGAGGGGGTATATCATGTTATTTTGCTGTTCTGATGTATTTGGTTTAATATGTGCCATAAAGTAACAATCAATGTTTTCATTTAAAATAGATACTTTTTTCGCTTTAATATGCCAAAACAATTTACTTTGTGTTTGAGGGCATTGTTGTTTATCAATTGAAAGAAGCTTAGAATGTATGTAGCAAAATACCCCATTGAACAGGTTCTAATTCTCGCAAAACCCAAAACTCGCTCATCAAGCAATTTCATTACCTATTTGACACTGCCTCTTACGAGAATTATTGTTTCAATATTTGATCTTCTTTTGCTACAGAATAATTTTATTTATTTTATTAATTACAGCGGCCAGATTCATTTTAAAACCGCCATTCAACTGACTGCTTTAGCTGATAAAGAAAGCGATATAGTCCAGCAATTCATATTCTATTTGAAGGCTGCGATGCATTTTGTTGTGGCTGGACTATTTATAGACCATCCAGGTACACCATGCAGTAAAGAAGCTCAAAGTAGCTACAAGGAAGCAAGAAAATTGATCAAGTAGGTTTTTTCTTGTTAACTTTCTGCCAAATTATTTCTAAAAGGAGTGAGCACCATTTACATAATTGCCTGATGAGTCAAAATTATGTTCTCTAGTTATAAGTGTTTTTTATTTTATGTAATAGCTAGCCGTAATGCTGACTCATTGCTAAAAATAATGGGAATGATTTTACAATTCAAAACATGATTTCGTTAAAAAAAAAATAACGCCTGCATTAGAATGTTCCGTATCTATTTTTACTGCATTTAAAATACACAAAAAATCTTTTCGACAAAGTATAAAGTAAGAAGATCACAAAGAAAAAGAAAAAAATTCAATGACAACTTAAACTTTTATTCTGATTTAAATTTCCAGCTTAGTCCCTTTAAATTTCAAATTTATTTCTCCTTCTCGTCCCCAAATTACAGATTTTGTAACTTAAGAAAAAGAACAAATAATCTCTGGCCAGTGGATCAAGAACTATTCAACTGAAAAAGTAAGACCTTGAATTTATTATTCTTGGATATAAAAGAACTTGAAGCAACTGGCCTTTGACTGATAGAGCACAACTTGCAATTTTACCACATGAAAAAGTAATTGTTCCCAGCTTTGCGGATGACACTCATATAACTGTGGCTGCACAAACAGGAATTCAGCTGTTGTGTCGTATTAGTTCTTGTCTGGAGTTTGTACAAAAGTGGATGAAGCTTAATAAGTTAAATTTGAATTATAGTAAATCTTGCTTTTTATTGTATGGTAGGAGCTCAAATTATTACCCTTGGATAGACAGACTTAATATTGCTGATATAAGTACTTTAAGAACAAATTGTAGCATTAATTGATGAATGTCTCAGTTTTTGAGAACATATAGATTATATTAGTCTTAAACTCGCTAGGAATGTTGGCATTTTAAAAAAAGCTGAAGTACAGTTTTCCCAAGAGATATTTTAAGAACACTGTATTATTCCTTAATTCATCCTTATCTGCTATATTGTTGTAATGCTTGGGGTAGTTCATTTCCTTCTCATCTCCATCATATTCGAGTTTTGCAGAATAAAGCGCTTCGAGTGTTATGTGGTGTAGGTTTTAAAGACTCGGTACCAAAGAGGTATATATTGCAAAATCTTGCCTTTAGCAGGACTTATTACTTTTTATCAAAGCCTGTTTATATATAAATATTTTCAAAATTGTTTACCAATATGTTTTAAAAGTATGTTTGAATTAGAAAGTCATGTTCATACACATTCTACGAGACAGTCCGATATAATTCGTCGTCATGCATGGAATTGTTTACCTACGACTTTGAGAAACATGGATAATTTCCTTGAATTTCGGCGGGTACTAATTAAAAATAGACTGTTAAATTCTCTCAAGTCACATTGTCTGTTGCTTTCCAGAACAAAAAAATTAGAATTGAACTGGAAACTCTTATACCTAAAATTTTAATCTAAGATATTTCAGGCTTTTGTTTTGGCTCACCACCAATAAAAACATTATGTTTTTTGGGGGGAGCTCTTGTTGTTCCCTTATTTGGTTCTTGATTTCCGCTTATTTCGATGCTTGTAACCCCATAACTGCTGTATATTTTAACTATTTATAATTATTATAGCTGTTTTTCTCATGGTTTGAATTTTTTTTTAGATGGATTTCTAAGAAATTTGAAAATCAGGAATGCAGCCAGTCTCAAGGAAAATATCTCTCCATGCTCTTGGTCTTGAGGTACTGTACAGTTTTTGGTAGTAAATGTACAATTTACATTAATATAAACCTGGAAATGTTTTTTTTAGCTATATAGATGAATCCATAAGAAAAGGTTAAGAAAATAGCTAGTGGTCTAAATGTGCGTAAGGCTCGTCTCAACACGTCTTGTGTTTTCGCATCATTCTTAAAGAACGACTGCATAAAGAACTAAGAAACAACTTCAAACCTTACCGTAAAGTTTGGGAGAATCAGTAGTGATTAGCCTCCCATGATTTACAAAATAACTTATGTTCATTATAAGTTTTAACACTTCTCTGCACCTTCATTTGAGAAAAACTTGTTATATTTTAGATTATATTTTCAAACACCCCTAAAACTATACTCTTAACAAAAAATATTTGCCTTCTCTCAGAAATATGTTTTAGTTTTGCTTCTTACTTTCAGTTGAGAAAAGTATATTAACGTTTAATATGAAATAAAAGTATTTGGAGTCTGACAAACTTCACCAGCATCCACAATTTTTTTGGGAGGTTTGAACACAAAGTGAGTCAAAAGCTCGTTTCTTATTCAGAGTACAATCTCCTCAAGTTAAATGCACAAAGTTATCCTGCATGCTTAAAACAAGGCTCTCTTAGATATCAAAAAGAGCATTACCCTCCTTCGCCTGAAACATTTGACATTTAAGCTTGTTTC